>NC_053451.1:91494525-91797858 GCF_015227805.2 Hirundo rustica
GTGCTGATTTACCAGCAGTGCCTGGCTGCTGGCTTCACATTATTTTCTTCAGTTGGGCAAGTGCAACTGTTGATTGCAGTGCAGTCTGAACTGTATCTGAGAAATGAAACTGAATGAAAACATAAACACAATTGTGCTGGACTGCTCTTCAGTTGGAAGCCTTTCCTGATGAAGTTGGAACCTGGCGTCACAGAACCATTGCCTGAGATCAGCTGGATATGAGATGAAGTGGAAGCGAAAAATAGGAGGCAGAAATAGGTTAAGCTGGTTTTGCCTTAGAGACAGCTGTGTCAATGCTTCACAGTCCTGCTTCATTACACTCTAAAATGTGTCTCACCAGTCTGGCCACGTTATTGTTACAGTCCTTAATACTTGATACAAGATTCAATGACTGTTCTCCACACCTCATGAATATGTAAGCTTAAAATCTTTGTAGTCACTGGGGTTTTTTATTGGTAAGGCTAATGATTTCTTTTATCCCTTCTCCCTAGTTGTGTCTGCTCTGAATAAGGCATGGTGTGTGAATTGTTTCGCTTGTTCAACTTGCAACACTAAGTTAACCCTCAAGTAAGTTTGTGGATAAGTGTGATGTCTTCAAGGCATATCAGTAGTTCTCTTCAAAGTGTAGATGTTGCTACAGTGTAGCTGTTACTGTATGAAAAACATGTAGCAGCATTGAGGAAGTAAGTGCCTCTTTCTTCCTCTTGCTTTACTTAGTACTTCCCATCTCTTCCAACTGTCTCTTCAGTCTTCCTTCAGTTAGTCTCCCTAACTCTTCTCCTTTTCCGTCCTTTATTTTTTCTTGTTTAACTCTCAAGGGATAAGTTTGTTGAAATTGATCTAAAACCTGTCTGCAAACACTGTTATGAGAAAATGCCAGATGAATTTAAGCGACGACTTGCCAAACGGGAACGTGAAGCAAAGGATAAAGAGAAGCAGAAAAAGAAAAAGCCAATCTGTTTGTAAACTTCTTTTCCTTCTCACTGCCACCTCGGCTCCTTTCTTCTTTGGTTAGTCCTAAGGATGCTTCTTTTGCACTTTTGCATGAACTTATGGCAGTCAAAACCCAAACATCTTTCACGCAACTGCAACTTGAAATACTAACTTGTTGTTCCGTTACCTTATATTTAGTCTACAATTAGCTTTGAAATGCTTTCTAAATTACACAGTTAATAAATATGGGCTTTTGGGTAAAATCTGCATAATTTAACAGGGTATTGTAATCACTGTATACAGCGTATGTAACTTGTAAAAGTAACTTAAATATTTGTATAAATTGGAGGGTTAATTTTTTGCTTGTGCACATTTAATAGGAGATTTTTTTTAATTCTTTTTTTCACTATCTCGTCTGCTAAAGCTTTGTTTCTTTTGCTTTGTTGTTTTAGGAATAAATTTGTTGAGTTCGATATGAAGCCTGTCTGCAAAAAGTGTTACGAGAAGTTTCCTCTAGAGCTGAAGAAAAGACTGAAGAAATTAGCTGAAACTTTGGCAAGGAAGTAAAGACTTCATCTGCTCTCCTCTTCCTTTATGAAAATCTTATAGATACTCCTTGGGGGGGAGAGGAGAGTTGCTGCTTTGAGGCTGCAGTCAGACAACAAATGCTGATGCATGCCTTCTATCAACCCCAAATATATTAAGATTCTCTGTTCTCTGTACATGTATGCTTACTTGTTGACAAACAGACCATACTTCCAAAATAAATACCAGCTCACCTGAAAGATTTCTGACCAGTAATGCCATTGTACTGATGCAGGTGGCCCATTCTGTACACTAATTCTCTGTGGAACTCCTCAGAGAGAGAAAATTTGCTTGTGAACACCACCTGTGAAAACAAGCTTTGCAAATGTGCCCAGCTTTAGGGATGCGTATTGTCATTTATGTTTGTGAGAATATTAACCATTGTGTTAAGCATGCAAACAAAACTTGCCCAGTTCAAGTGATTTGGGCAGGAAACCAGTATACTTTGCCTCATGGAAAAATTCACAATTGGATTTTGGGCCAAGTCATCTAAGGAGCCTTATTCCAGATGGTTTGAAAACTATCAGATTTCTAAATACAGGCACTGTACAAATGACATACATAAAATGATAAAAAGGATAGATTATGCTTACATGATGAATGTTTCTACATCAGGCTTAGCATGAGATACTTACATTAAAAATGTATTCCTATTGCAAGAAATGACCATACTTAGAACTACTTGAATTTTGCTATATTCCACTTAAAATAACACATTAACTTCTATATATGCTTTTGCATTCTATTTACTTTTTGTGCCTTACTCTGCTGGACCATACATAACAGTGCACCATTAAATATATATAGTTTTATATTTTATTTCATATTTTTATGCAGAAACTATATAGAAGGCATTTTCAAAAGATAACATATTTTGCCTTAATTATACAGGATGCAAGAAGTATTTTATTTGAAATGTGAACATCTGCATTTAAAATTTAGCCTTTAGACTTCATTGTTTCTCAGAATAATACTGAAAATGTGTATTTCAATTAACTGGCAATATTACTTTTACACCTCTGAGTGTAAATATGCAAGGTTTGATCCTGCTAGGATCTACTTCTTTAGCCATCCTCAAGGACTGAGCTTAAAATTAATCGAAATTCTTTATAACATACATTTAAGTGTTTTATACTATTGAGTTCTGTCCATGCTGATTTGTTTTATTTTTCCCCATTCTTATAGAAAATACAGCTACTTAGGTCTTCTTGATGGTACGAAGTATGCAAACTTTTTTTTTTTTTTTTTTACTTTTGTACTTTAGTGACTTAAACAGATTTTATGTAATTACGTAACAGGAAGTAAAGTTTTCTTTCCTGTTAATGAAAAATTAGTTCCTTTGAAACATCTGCTTTCCTGTGTCATCAATAAAGGCCATGTTGTTAAATCCTGTATCATGTCTCTGAAATAAATGCTTGGGATGGGTGGGAAAGCAGTAAGGCTCTCTTGGATCCCTGAGCTTTTACCTGTGACTATGTAAATACTTCCTTATTATCCTGATTTAAAGGAGACATATGCCTTTCCTAAAGGCACATGTCTGTACGTAGTTCTAAGGTTCATAAAAGAAACCACAGTTTGTTTCATAAAGAATAGCTTGATTCTTCTAGATATTTTTCTGAATTGGCTCAACAATTAGGTTTTCCTAAAGAAAATATCGTGTCTGAGTGTAAAACATACATACATATAGATATATGTTTTATATATAGATAGATATAGATATAGATGATATAGATATAGATATAGATATACACACACATAATATACTGTTAACTTTTTCTCTCCTGTTTTCACTGTAATGAAACTGTCACCCCAAACTTCCAGATTATTGCTAGGTAGGGTATTTTTTGACTATTTTATCCTACATAATTATTGAATGCCATAACATTCATAAATTACCCTGGCCCTGTTGAAGACTATGAAAGCTTAAAATGTCCTCAGAATTTGTTTACTTAACTAGTACAGTAGCCCTGTTGGAATTTTGGGCATTGCCATGGATTCGGTAGACCACACTCTTGCTTTCTCCTGAAGTTGTAACTGACTTTTAGGTTTTCACGTTACACCGACTGTCCATCTCTTCCTTCAGCCTGTGTGTGCCCAGCCTTACTGCTCAGAGTTGGGAAGGGTCACTAGCCCCATAGCTAAATGGCAAGACCTGGCTCATATCCACATTGCTCTGGGTTACATCTATCAGCAGCACAGTGGCCTCCGATTTCCTCTCCACTCTGGTGGCCCTTGGGCCCTGACACAGGCTGGGTTTTCCCATTTCCAAGTTCCTGATGGTGAACACTGTGCTAAAGTTCTCCAAGGCAGCACCTCCTGTTTCACGAACTCTAAGTAATGTCAGACCCCACGATATAGTACTTAAGGCATCTGAGAGTACTTGAGGGTTCAAAGCCTGATGAAGCATGTTCTTTGGAAGGGACCACTAGAGATCAACTAATCCAGCCATCTGCTCAGAGTGGGTCTAACTTCAGAGTTACATCAGTGCAGAAGGTCTTGCTTGGCCAAACCGAACATCACCATGCACGGAGATTTCACAGGCCTTTGTGGATAGTATCTTCCAGTTCTTCATCACCCTTATGGTGAAAATATTATTACTGGGGTCCTATTTCAATTGGAGAGTTCCCCCAAATCCATACTGCTGTCTTGGGAGCTGTCTCTGGCATGCACTGTCATTGGTATAATACCCCTGGACATTGTCATTAAGAGGATTAGTTAAAAGCTGTTGCAAAGCAGAGCCAGGGAGCAAGCTAGCAATTAGACAGCCTGGACAATTACACATCTGGTGTTGAAGCTCACTTCCTGGCCCAAAGTACTACAAATGTTTTGTGTAGCTGCACATACTTTTAAAAGAGGCAGAGCCTAGTTCTGTTTTTCTACCCATGACCTCTGTAAGGCCTGTCAAGGAATCTGTGAGCTTGGCATTTGGGAATGGATGCCTCAGGAACTTTGTCCCTTTCTGCTGCATGGATCAAATGTGCACGGGCAAGAGAGGTTCCTTTAGAAAGCGTGGTTAGACTGACAGTGAGAGCACTCCAGAAAGCCACTTGTCACTGTAGGGGAAGATCTGAGCTGAGCCTAAAGCCTTTCTGGTGCTGGCAGTGGCACGTCCTGTGCTCATTTCCAAAGGGCAGGCAGCGAGCTGGGCTAGCACAGTCAGGTTGCAGGGACAGCTCTCGAGTCAATGCTGTCCTGCCCACCACTGCAACCACCAGGGACAGTATAGGGGATGCCACTTCCACAGCCATGGGTGAGACAGTGACCAGTGCCAAAGTACTGGACCTGTCTATATGAAGGCAATTTCCCATGCCTCCCCATCAGCTGAAGTGCAGTAATATTCTCCAGTGTGTCAAGTAAACTCCAATGTTCTCCTCTGCACCAGCATCGACACTTCTATTAGTTAGCCTGGCAGATGCAGATAATAAATTGTTTGATAATCCCAGCAGCAGGCACACCATTAAAAAGTACAGTCAAAAAAGGAGAAGATTTCTTTGTGGAATTAAATCCAATGTCTAAATAAATCACCATTAATATAAGAATAAAATAGAGGATTAATTCTTTCAGTCAGGCTCTTACATGCACATTGCTGTCTTAAAGAAAAAGTTGGTTATGTTTCCTCATTTTTCCTGCAAAGAGGGTAAGAGCTGTGGGACTGTCAGTATATTTTAAGTATAGCAGGAATCCTGTGACTGTCAATGGGTTGTTTGAGATTGAGAACTGGAGAAATTTTTAATTACACTTCAGAAACATGGCCCAGTAGCCTCATTTTGACCAAAGCATTTGAACTGGCAGGAAAGATGGCTAATTCCAGTGAGTAGAATCTGAGGCTTCCTCTTGGGAATTTCACCACAGGGCTCATCCTCAAGCCACCAAACCCGTAAAACTACAACTTGCAAATCTGTCCTGCCTTGAGGGTTGCTGGTCCCTCTTTTAGCCCATGTTCCCAGCTGTGTTTTAGAGCTCAATTTCTTAATTATACTACCCACAGTGCCTGGAAAAAAGGTTTCTTACCACAGCTGCTACAATATTTGGAGACTTGTTTTCTAGAGCATTGGATCTCAGTAAGAAGGCCTTTATGCTTACAGATTAAATTTATAGTTGCTCTGAACCACAAAGTATAGACTCGCAGAATATTACAGGTTGGAAGGGACCTTAAAGATCTAGTCCCAAGCCTCTGCCACGGGGTACATTTCCCACTAGGCCAGATTTCTCAGAGTTCCATCCAACCCGGCCTTGAAAACTGCCTGGGTTGGGGCACTCACAACCTCTCTGGAAAACCTGTGCCAGTGCTTCACTACCATCACAGTGCAGAATTTCTTCCTCATATCTAACCTAACCCATCCCTCTTCTAATTGTAGCCATTACTCCTTGTCCTGTCACTACAGTTCCAGACCGAGTCCCTCTCCTGCTTCCCTGCAGCCCCCTCAGATACTGGAAGGTTACTGTGAGGAACCTTCTCTTCTCCAAGCTGCACAACCCCAACTTCCCCACCCTGTCCTCGTAGGGGAGATGCTCCGGTCCTATCAACTTCATGTCTCTCTGGACTTGCTCCAACAGTTCCACGTCCTTCTTATGGTGAGGGCGCCAGAACTGTTACTTAGCTTTAGGTAAAAATTCGTTATCTATATATAAATATATAGATATACATAGTGTGTATGTATATATACTATATATAGTATATTATTTAGGTGATAAATATATTATCACCATATATATTTTTGTACATTACTGAGGTGAGCTTATTGTAGTTTTAAGGTGACAAAATGCTAAAACTTGGTTTCTCACAATTTTCCACGGCAGATTTCCTACAGCCGCTCCCCGCCGCCGCCCCTCATCGTGCGCCTGCGCAGAGCCGGCCAGGCCCCGCCCCCCCCGGCCGTTGATTCGGGGGCGGGAGCCGGGCACGCGCCGGGGCTGCGCGCGCCGCACGGCCGAGCGGGAACTTGCGTAACGCGCGGCGGCCGCGTCGCTCCTGCGCTTCCTTCCTCCTTTCCCCCTCCTTCCCCTCCCTAGGCGCCGGGCCAAGGCCGCCGGGCCGGCCGGGAAGGCGCGTTCCGCCGCCACAGAGGCCGGGCGCGGCCTCCGCTGCCGCGGCGGCGCCATGATGAGGCGGACGAAGCCCGAGGTGGAGCGCTACGTCGCCTCTTTGCAGGCCGCGGCTCGGTCCCCCAGAGAGGTAAGCGGGGCCTCGCGTTGCCCGCCCTCGCCGGGCCCGGTGGCGCCGCGGCCGCTCCGTGCGGCCGGTGTGGGGCCCCATCCCGCGCCCTCTCTGGGCGTCCTGAGGCACCGCCGGCCCCCGCGCCGCGGGGCGGCCTCGCTGCCCACGGGCCGGGGGGCGGCTGCACTCGATGGGCCGGGGGGCGGCCGCTCTCTGCGGGCTCCCCGCGCCGAGCTCGGTGTCGGGGCTTGGTCTGCTTGGCCCGTCCTCGTCCGTGGCGGTAAGAGGAAAAATGATCCCTCTCTGAAGGGGTGTCTTTCCGGAGACGCTCAAACCCCACCTGGACGCGCCTGTATCGCCTGCTTTAGGTGACCGAGCCATTGGCAGAGTGTCCAGATGATCCTCAGAGGTCTCTTCCATTCCTGACTGTTCTGGTATTCTGTGAGTTATGGGGTCTTTGGGAGTATTTCTGAGCGGGTAGTTACTCAGGGTCTCTGTAAATCGAGTGAGGTAGGGGAAGTTGAGGAGGGGCCGAGGGGTTGCACGTACTTGAGGTGCTTTCCCTAACTGGGAGCAGCGGTTTACTAGAGCTGTGCACCTGTATTTTACAACTGATAAGCCCTAGTGTAGTTTTAGAGTCCACCCGTTCTCCGAGTACAAACTTCAGTTTTGTGAGCGTTTTAGTTCCTGTGTTTCCCGAGTTTTGTTTCTCAGAAAAAGATTCCTGAGTTTCGTTTTTTCAGAAGAATCGAAACCAGGAAGACGTGAAGCACTTTCAGTTTTATGCGTTGTGTCATTAATATTCTTTTCCTTGTAGCAGTATTAGGAGAGGGGGAACTGGGAAAAAAATAATCGTTCTGTTGTGTTTTAGTAACTGGCCAGAACGGCTTAGGGTCTCTGCATAACTTGTTACCGTTTTTCATTACATCTGGAAAAGGACCACAGTCTGATGCAATTCGTGGGAGCTATTTAATGCTGAAAGATCCTGTTCTACTGCTCTTGAATTGATACTTTTTTTTAGTTAGAATATTCAGCACTGTGTTGTATGGTATGAATACATCCATGTTCACCATTATGCAGTAGGGCCTTTATGCCGGCCTTGTGCACATCATCATTTCTGTCTTGCCCAACAGCAACAAAGTTGTTCTGTGGCTTAATTGATTGAGTGCTGTTTAGAGCAGGCAATGTCCAGGACACAACTCGCAGAATCATAGGTGCTCTTTTAATTGTTTTGATACTCCTACTAAGCTCAACAACAAAATCTCTCCTGTTGTGCTTAAGACTAACTGGTGCATATTTACTTGTTTATTTATTTATTTTTAAAGTAATGCTTACAGTGAATTGTATAAGTGCAGTCACTGGTGGAGAATATTACTGATTTTCCTGTTGTGTTGATTTAAGGAGGGAGGTACTTACAAGGCTGCAAAGCATTTACTTTGAGGTTTCTTTTCATTCATATTTAAAAGAAGATGCCAAATCCAGCTCCATTCTGACATGCTTCAGTTTCCCTTTTATAACAGGCTTCAAAATATACAGTCTGGAAAGGAGGTATCCTAGGAGTTCTGCTTTAATTTTTAACTGCTCCTTAAAGTTTTGCATGAATAACAGTGGTGAGGGAGGAAGACTTGTAATTCAGGAGATTTCCAAATGTACACACTTATTTGAAATCACAGATGTAATTAGCTCCAGTATTTCTTGGTTCAAAAGCAGAGTTGTTTTTGAGCTGATACGGGGAGCTAAAGCTTTAAATATGCCTGATTTCCTTCTATCTTTTTGCTTGTAACTTTGTCAGTTAACTCACTCTTTCACTTTTCCTCCTGATCATGCTTCTTTCACCTTGGCTTCTTTGTTACTTTTTTGTTCTACCTCCCCAAAAATACCTTTGGAGATATTTCACCTCTCGCTCGTAGGGTGTGTACTTTAAAGTTACTTTAGTCAGAAATAAACTACTGCGCAAATACATTTCTTACCCAAACTGAGAATGACTTAAGCGAAAGTTACTTTTCCTCAAGTATACTTAAACAGAAGTGTCTACTGGCAGTACACTACAGTAGGGCTAAATGGCAGATCTCTCTTGATTTGTGGAATATCTTTTTCCTTGCTACATTGCAAAGGAATAAACTAAATGTAGGTGACCCTATTCTTCCACTCTCTTTAACGAGTGATGTATGAAATGCCACATGCTCAAAGGCTTGTTGTTTTCTTCTCTTGTAATCTCTGTCTTCTTAGTAGCCTTTTTACAGCAAAAACTTCTATTCTTTTCATTCTTAACCTACATCTTTCAGAAACAAACCCTTATACATGATGAGTGGGTTTGAGCTGATAACGAATTGTCAAATTCTGTTGCTCGAGTATTAGGCATTGCTGAAAAGAAAGGTCTCTCATTAGGGAATTACTTTTGAAGTACTGAATGTCTAAAGTGTTTTTGTCATGGTTTTTCTCCTTCAGAAATCGATGAAAGGATTCCTCTTTGCGAAGCTGTATTTTGAAATAAAAGAATATGAACTTGCTAAAAGGTAACATGCATTGATGGGCATTTGGGTTTTTGTTCTCTAAAGTATAAAAGAAAAGCTATGTTTATATGAAGTAGGCCAGAGAAACCAAGATAAATATCATGCTGCTTTAAGTTAGCAGTCAGTGTTGACATTGAGTGTTATTTAGACCTTTGTAAAACAATAATTTAAAAGAAGATTAGTTACGTGGGACTGAACTTATGTGGCTGAATTGGCTGGTTTTTTGCTCATTGTATTAAGTAGTTCTTACCATTTCTGCAAACTCCTGCTTTTGTTTTTTTAATCAACAGAAATACAGGCTGGTGAGTAAGTAGCATTTGTACAGGTATAAACCATGTTGCTGCTTACTTAAAGGTCCTGACAGTGTTTGGAACACAGCATGTCTATACTTCTGTGGTCTGGTCAAAGCACGTAGAACAAAATATGTCTGTGTCCTGTGTGGTAGATAAAGATGCCATTAGAGCTTGGGTGGGAAGGGAGAGTGTTAGTGAAAAGTACTGATCAAGAAACTGACTTTTTTTCCCTTTTATAGATATATATCCACATATCTCAATGTACAAGAGAGAGATCCCAAAGCACACAGATTTCTTGGACAAATTTATGAAGCTGAGGATAACATAGAAAAAGCTTTTGGGTGTTACAAGGTAAGTACTGCATTCACCCCTAATGTTCTGCTTTATTGATTTATAAATGGATTTCTAAACTCCTTATATGGCTGAACATTCTCAAGCCCATAGAAGAAAACATACTCCTGGGAAAACTGTCATACATGTTTGACAGTAGAAAGCACATGAAGCACTGCAGAGGATTCCTCACTTGATATCACTTGCTTCTGCAGTATATTTTGAAGTGTGGTGGGTTTTTTTGTTGTTGTTTGTTTTGTTTTGTTTTTTGTTCTGGACTTGATCTTTGCGCTACCTGCTGTTAAGTTCTCTCCAAGTCATGCATTGCCTCTTGGACTACTGTCACAGAATCCTGTAATGCAAACTATGATGACAGCTGGAGTTTAGTTGCCACTGGAAGACTGTAGGCTCACTGTGGGGTTTTGTTTGTTTGTTTTTGAAGAGGGCAGGTACAGAAGGGAGCGACAAATCTTAATTTTGATTAGGTAAGCATATTTCCAGTTGGGTTGCCTTTGTTCTGGTTTCGGAGGGAAAGATTGCCAGAAATCTGGCCAGTACAACTTTATGTACAAAGTACTACCACACTTCTTAAACTGTGTCTTAATTTTTTTTTTTTTTTACATCTGGCTAAACTAGAGGTCCCTAAAGTCCTGCTGCCCGTGTATAGCAGTGGGTAGTGATAGATGCAGAGGAAATTGTGTTTACATTATGTTTCTTTTGCTTTTTTGAATTTCAGCAGTTCTCTTTGGGTGCTGTAAACTAGTGGTGGCATGTAGAAAGGGTTTTCTTATATTTTTGTATTTATAGATATAACTAATCTGAATAGCTGGGTATATTTATGGGGCTGTAACTCGTACCTGTTCTACATGGATCATAATTTAAAGTTGCTTGCTTTTTTTTTTTTAATTTTTGTTTTTGACTCTGCATGGGGAAAAATAGCGTTCTGTGGAGTTGAACCCAACACAGAAAGATCTTGTATTGAAGATTGCAGAGTTACTATGCAACAATGATATCACTGATGGAAGAGCAAAATATTGGGTTGACAGAGCTGCTAAGCTCTTTCCTGGGAGCCCTGCTATTTACAGATTGAAAGTAAGTTCAAAATTACTTCTGTTCAGTGGCTTGAACCCACTTTCAACACCTGTCTGGAGTGCCTTTTGCATGTCACCTCATGCAAAAATTTCTGGCTAAATTATTTTAGCATCTTTTATATTAAAAATATTAGATGTTATGTTCTTTCCAGTCTGACATTTTTGTCCAGTTTTAAGGAAGCTGCAAATGCATGCTTTCATACCCTTTTTAATGTTTCAAGTTTAATCCTCTTCCAAAATGCTGAGAGATTGTTATTTATCACAGTCAAAAAGTTAAAGACTAGATAGGTGTCACTTGTTCTTTCTGTTGTGTTGTTGGCAAGAAGGTAGCTGATCTGTGAACTCAGACTTTCTTGCTTTATACTGCTTTTTTGTTTTTAAATCTGTATTATGATCATTTCTGCAGAGTGTGAGAAATGCTGTAATTCTCAAATACCCCGTAAATATTTTGAGCCATGCAATGTCACTTTTGCACAGGTACATTAATTTTGTCTAGCTGGGCAGCAGCCACATTGAAGCCACAATGTGTCTAGGTTTTTTTTTTAAGCAAGATAGTCTATGGCATGGTCTGTTGTCACTGAACCAATTGTTTTGAGAAACGTTTCTTACTCTTCGTAAGAAGCAAATCCTTCTGAGGATTTTTCTTCTGTGATAGTCACAAACATTTTAAAATATTTGAGTATTTCATCCAACTTCATCTAATACCTGAAAGCTATTAAGTGTACTCTAGCTTGAGTAATGTAGTCTATGTTGTGGAGGAAAGAATGTTGTCTAGTACTGTAGTTGCTCAAAAGACTGATGTAGGAAATGAAATAGTAACAAGTTGTCTTCATGTTTCAACAGGAGCAGTTACTGGATTGTAAAGGTGAAGATGGGTGGAATCAGCTTTTTGACTTGATTCAAGCAGAACTTTATGCAAGACCAGATGATGTCTACATAAACATCAGACTAGTTGCACTCTATCGTTCAAATAACAGATTAAAGGATGCTGTGCTCCATTGCCAGGAGGCAGAGAAGAGAATACCTTTGCAGTCAAGCTTGGAATGGTGTTCCTGTGTTGTAGAGACATTTGAGGTGTTTAATCATATTTTGATCCTGTGGTAGTCTTCCGTATCTTTTTACCTGGTCTGTTTCTCTTAATGTCCTTATTCTGACAGCTATTTCTCAAGGGATTTAACTCCTTCAATTGCAAGTCTACTGAAACCAGTGGAATTATGAAATACTTCCTGTGATTTTTTTTTTTTTAATTGGAATTTTCTCTCTAAAATTAAGCTTTATAGAGTTTCTTGAGTTTCTTACTTCAAAAGCTGAGTTAGACACAGCAGTTCCATTAGGGATAAAATTGCTCAAGCAAATGGTTCCCTGGAACTTTGCTGCTGAAGAATATGTTAAGGTCTCACCTGTGAAACTGGAATATGCAATAAATGCTACTAGTGTGTTTTGGAGAAGTACTGCCCTTGTCTTCATGGAAGGATGACTGTTCCTTATCCTGTGATGAACTTTCTTCTTTAGGAATATCTGGAATCTTTACAAGACTTGGAGTCTGATAAAAATAACTGGAGAACTATCAAGAAAGATCATCTGCTGGCCTATTCCAGCTTTGTCAAACTGACACTTTCTTCTAGAGATGTTCAGGAATGCAGAGAGGCACTTGAAAGGTACTGTTTAAACTTTTCTGTAGTAAGAAAAAGCCCTCCAAGAATGGTTTGGGATCGCATAACATCTGCCAAGCTTCTGTTTCACAGCTTGTTTTTGGATGGGAGACAAGATTCTCTGTACTGACCACCAAGAGTGGTTCTTACTGGGTGTGAAGCCCAAGCTGTCTTTTGACAGATGTTTGAGTGGTCAGCACACAGCCATAGAGAAGACTCATTTCTATATCCTGGGTCTTTGTACCTTCTTTTCCTTCAGTTAGGAAAGTTGTTCTGTACTTCAGCAATTGACTAATCCAGATTGCCCAGACAACTGAAAAAAAAAAAACCCACTGGCCCAATAAACTCCAATCCAAACAAAGCAACAAAAAAAGTCAAACTGAAAAGCCAAAACTACCTCTTGTGTATCAGCTTTATCCTAGACATTTTATTTTTAAATAACACAGTGCACTGGAGTAATTAGGAACTTTGTGTATATAATATAATTGAGAGGGAGGAAACCACCTGAAGCAAGAATGGCCTCCTTCAGAGAAAGCTGGTGGTGTTATAGTTAACTTAAAGGCTTACCATCTGTGGTGCACATAGAGTAGTACACAAAATAGTGTTTTTAGTCAATAATTTGATTAAGAACTGTGTTTTTCTTGCCGTTGCATTTCCTTTGTTACTGTTTTTTGCTAAGTTATCTTTGTTCCTTGGTAGTATAATGGCTGTTATATTGCCATATATTGTAAAAGTATTCTTGAGTCTGTTAATATTGCAGGAATATTTGAATCAGTATGGAATGGATGAGGAATATTTAATGCCCAAGTATATTTTATTTTATTTTTCCCCTCTGATATTGACCATGTTGGGTTTCCTGCTTCTGATTTATTCAAGCGTTTTGAGATGTTCACATCTGAAGCACTTCCAGATCATGGCAATGCTAGCAGCCATTATAATCTTGTTCTGCAGCTGAAAAATTGTTTTAACTAATTTCTGGAAACGCTCTCCTGAGCGGGGATTGTATAGTAATCTACAGGTACTAGAATTTCTGTAGTACCTTCTGTTTTTGAAGAGCCTGTTGATATTTTGGACCTTTCTGATAACAAAAAGAAAGGGCAGAGTCAGCAGTACCTCCTGTATGTCTCTAAATCTGCAGTAGTGAACAAGTTTATCCACGTGGTTCAGGACAAGAGTTTTAAAGGTAGCTGTGCAAAAATGTGATGAAAAAGACTGTAAGTATCTAGGTAATATTTACCTCAATAAACTTGAGAGCTTGGGGAGTTTGAGGTAATGGTACTTTTTAGTAACTTGGGTTTAAGCAAGTTTCTTAAGAAACAGTATTTACCATTGACTCATGAAGTTACTTAATTCAGTTAAATAGCATGAACCCAAAACCAGCTGCTATAGCTTTTACCAGGACTCTGTTTAGAATGAGTCTTCTCTGCATTTTAGTTTTGATCGTGCTCTTCAGTCAGTAAAACCATACGTGAATGTGGCTGACGAGTTGTCTCGTACCTATGTGGAAATGAAAGGACAGCTGTACATGCATGCTGGAGCTTTGCTGCTGAAAATGGCCCAAGACAATGAAGCACAGTGGAGAGCTATGTGTGAACTAGCAGCATTCTGTTACCTCCTGAGTTTCCAGGTAAATGATTTTTCAGTCTAAGCCTTTAGTTGATATTTTTCTTGAAATTTTCTAGCTCTGCCTGTGCTGTATTTCTGCAATGAACTAGTGTTTGTGAATCTAAAGGAGAGTTGTGTCCTTACTCACCAAACCCTCCTCTTTCACAGTTGTTTAAAAGTTTCAAATGACACAAATAGGGTAAAAGTATGCCTTCAACTGTTCCCTTGCCAGAGTAACCTGATTCTTAAGTATTAATGCATCTATTTCCTACAGTATATTTCTTCTTTCATGATACAAAAAAATACACATGCTGAATGTCTACTTCTACTCCTATAGGGAGGAAAGGAGAGGAATTGAATAGTTCCTATATACTTTATACTGTATATATTCCTATATACTATATACTGTTCTGAGGGAGAATTGCAGTAATATACTTGTTGGATAGACAACGGAATTTTTAAAAATCAAGGTTCTTTGCCTTGACTGTCTTTTTCATACAATTGTTCATATTGCAGGTATTACTTCCTCTTGTGTATGCTTAATGTTACTTTTAATAGCTGTACTTGCACATGTGTGCTTTAGGTGGGTTCCCTGCTCTCTTGGCCCATGCCACTCAGAACCACAACCCAATATGTGTACCTTCAGAATGAACAATGCCTGTTTTCCTATAGCTTCCTAATGCTAAAAAATGTTTCCTAATTTCTAAGATTCGTTGAAATGTCCTGCTCTTACTGTGAAAAACCTGTAACAATTTTCTCCTTACTTCACCAGGTTCCTAAACCAAAGTCAAAACTCATAAAAGGGGATCAAACTGGACAAGATATGCTAGAAATGTTGGCCTGTGATCGAAAAAGCCAGTCTGGTAATAAAAAAAAATAGCTGCATGGTTTTATTTTAGTGCAGATTTACTGTAAAGGCTAAGATTTGTTAAAGGACACATTTGTCTATCTTACAACGTTATCACTCCAATGTATAGTAAAACCTTAGAGATTCTGACTACATATGTAAAACAAAACAGTAGTTTGGTTCTGACACCTAAAGTTATTTTTCTCTGCTTAAGCATGCTGGTAGTGTGTTCTTTGTTTCAATAGTGGTTGGGGTTTTTCCTCCTTTTTGACTTTCTAGCATGCTAATGTAGAATTAGCTTTTATTGTCTGTTAAATCTACTGGAAATGGCTTCTACCTGCCGATGCTATTTTGCAAGTGGTGTTAGCGCCAAGAGGAAAAGAAAATACTAGTTTGTTTCCCTGATATTTTCATCCTTTCACTTGTTCATCAGCTCTGTCCTTTGTGCTGCCAAACATACAGTGTTTCAGTCTACGAAATTCTTAGAGGGCCTAGATGAAAACAGATGAACCTGCCAGACATCAGGTTCATTTACTTCAGAATGGATCTTGTTAATGCAGAGTTCTGCTTGTATTACAGCTATTTATTTTAAAGTCATTTGCAATGTCCTTAGAACAGTCATGGTAGGAGGGCTTTGTTTTCCTAAAGAACCGGATTTACAAATTCTTTGGGATTGTTGTCACTAAAAGCTTGGAAAGCCCATGTGCTGAAACACTGACCTAATTACAGGGAGAACATAGCTGAACAGTCTGTAGGTTTCATAAGGGGAAATCCTGTTTCCCGTCCAGTCTTCAGTAGCAAAGAGCAGTCCAGCATAGCAAGCACTACTTTCCTCATGTTCACTGCTTAATTTATGTGAAGTGATATTTTTGTTTTCTAGGTCACATGCTGCTGAACTTAAGTAATGGCAAGCAAGACTTCTTTAAAGAGATTGTGGAATCATTTGCAAACAAGAGCGGCTCATTTGCGTTATTTGATAGCCTTTTTGAGAGTGGAGCTTCTAGGGAGAGGTCTTTTATCGGCACAGATGATATTGGAAATGTCAGTACACAAGCACCAGTGCAAGTGGAACTTCACAAATACGATATTGGTAAGAGGTGTTGCTTTCTGAAACTCAGCACAGCTTTGTGTACCAGAACCTCTTCTGCAAATACTTGTGAAAGCAGTACTAGTACGCAAATACTTGTACTGCAACAAAAGACAAATAGCTGGAATGCTGTCCAAAGTTGCCTTAATGTCATAGGAAAGACTCATACTTCATTGCAATGTAAAGAAGTGCTTGTTCAGTAATTCCTTAAAGATTTTTGGAGAAATAAATAGGTTTGCTAAAATTAGTTCTCTATTGGACTGAATAGGGCAAGAGGGGAAATGATGAGAGTCATCCCCTCAGAAGCTTAAGCGGTTGATGGCTTTGAGCACTTAGCCAAACTACCAAGTTCATCTGTACTGAGGTTTGTAACGCTTCATAAGTGAAACCTGGAATCCTGATGCCCATTGGTCTGTGAAATATCTTTGGCTGCTCTGACAGAGTGAAATGTGAAGCCCAGCTTTGATCAGATAGTAGTATTGAGGGCTTGCAGGAAGCTGACATTTGTATCCAACCTTGTTTTTTGCGTAGGTGCCATTCGATTGCACAATGGCAGTCTCCAGCACCTTGTGTGGCTTGGCTTGCAGTGGAACTCCTTGTCGGTCTTACCCCCCATGCGCAAATGGTTAAAACAGCTTTTTCACTTGCCCCAAGAAACATCAAGACTTGAGACAGATGCTCCTGAATCTATCTGCCTATTAGACCTTGAAGTAAGTGAACTTCCAAGTTATTTAAGGTGTACCATACAAATTAAGTTTTTTGTAATGAGTAATTTCAATTTATTTTTTAAAAACAGGTATTCCTACTTGGGGTGGTATTCACTAGCAACTTACAGCTGCAAGAGAAGTTTAATTCTCACTACAGTGCACATCAGCCTCAATTCTTACCGTTGCCAATATGCAAACAACTCTATACTGAAAAGCAAAGAACCTGGTGGGATGCTGTTCGTACTCTTCTTCAGAGAAAATCAGTGTAAGGCTTTTTCAGTTTGGAGATGTTTGATCAAGCCTTTAGGCAGCATCTGCTACAGCAGCTTATATTTTCCCTATAGATTCTTGTAAACTTAATTTTTTTGGACATATTTTTTCACATGGAAGCTTTGTAGTAGGGATTTGATATGCTTCAAAGATTACTGTAAATGGAATTTTCATTTCTAACAATGCATTTCTAACCTAGAGGCAAGTTAGGACTTAAGCTGAAGGCTGTATTCATCAAGTGAATCATATGTGAACAGATGAAAGCCAGAAAATACTAATCAAGGAATGTTTCTTCTGATACTCAGACCAGGAACTGCAGCAAAGCTGAGAGTTATTGTACAGCATGGCATAAGTACTCTGCGAACACTGGAGAAGCACGGCCTTCAACCTGCCTTAATCATACACTGGGCAAAAAGCTTGCAGAAAACAGTAAGCTGAGATTATTTTTAAATATATGGAAGCTAAAATGTTTTTATTTTCTAAATTATGAACAGACTCAGTGGATGGAGGATTGCATGAATGTATATTATTAAGAACAGCTGATTATTTTATCAAGCAAATTTGTTGTTCTAGTCACCCTATGAAGTACTCTCGTCTTAAGCTATAGTGTTATTTTCTACAAGTATGTTACGTAGCTATTCTGCTTAGTGTGGGAGGACTTTGGAACTTCTAAAGAAAATAGGAGAAGATTATGTAGGAATAGCATTTTGTCTTGAATTTGTTGAAATAACGTATGGGTCTATTCCCTTTTATTCACCAGGGAATTAACCTTAACTCCTTCTATGACCAGAAGGAATATATTGGACGAAGTGTTTACTACTGGAAGAAACTTCTGCCTATGCTGGAAACTATCAAAAAGAAGAGGAGTATTTCTGAGCCTACTGATCCTCTCTTCAAACACTTCCATAGTGTAGACATTCAGGTACAGATCGATTGAGCTAAGGCTGAAGAGAAGGGTCTGTGTCAGAAATATACATAGTTAAGGGATTTTTGCCTACGTTGTACTATTCTGTGTTGTTACTACTGTGAATCTCTTCAAGGTGAGACTTGGTAATAGTGTTTTATAAAGGGTAAATAGTTTTATAATACTCTATTTATAACTTTTGTCTTACCTTTAAAATAGTGTGTATGATTTGAAGGCACTGAACACCCTCAGTACCAACTTTCTTGAAAAAGAGTTCTCGCTGTATTACAGAAAAAAGGTTATGTTGTTCCATTGTTAAGCAGAAGTTTTTCTTCACTTTATTTGTAGGTCTTTCAGGTTGCAGCATATGAAGAAGAGGCACAGATAGCATTTGCTATGCTGGATGCAGTTGATGGCAAAACTGATGATGCTTTATCAGCATTTGAAGCTATTGAGAATGTGGTGTCATACTGGAATCTTGCTGTGGTAAGTTTGTGAATTGCTTTACCCAGAAATGCTTCTCTTTATTCACTTTACTTCTGACTGATACTATTCGCTTTGCATCCTGTTCTTTAGATTTTCCAAAGAAAAGCAGAAGAGATTGAAAATGATGTCATGCTGCCAGAAGAACATGAAGAGCATAAAACTTACCTTCTTAAAGCCAAGTATTATCTATTGAAAATTATTGCAGAAAGCTCCTCAGATATGTCAGTTGCTGAAAAAGTAAGTAATTCTTGCTTTAAAAACTTATTCCAAGGCACACACTAGTTTAGGTTGCTGTTAAAAAAGTGGAATCCTTTGCATTCAAGTTAGGGTTTTTTTTTAGACCAGACTTTGTATTAAGGCAACTTAAATCCTGGATAACTTCTGTGACCTACCAGATCATGTGGTATCCTGGATATCCTGTGGATGAAAGTTTTAATGTAAATAAATAGCTTTTGCCATTGTTTTTTAGTTTGTTAGTTTGAAAAAATAAAATAGTTTGTGTGAGTTGTTTTCTTCTGTGAATCCTAACAAGACCTTTGCTGAAAAAGAACAACCCAGTATTTATGTAATGAAAGACTTGTGAATTTCTCAGCTAGAATTCTTAATGTAGTTTGTCTTGTTCTGAGGGAGAATTGCAGTAATGACTCATGTTTGAAAATACTTTCTAGTTGCCAGTGTCTATTGAAACTGTGAGAGAATTGTTAGATACAGTGATCCAGGAACTTGGTGAGAATGGTGAAGAGGGAAGTCTTGCCTTCAGAAATGGTCTGTCACGAACTGTAGATTCAGCAATGAAACATTCCACTCCATCACCAACAAAGTTCTCTCTTTCGCCAACTAAGACCTATAAGGTATGTTAGCCAGTTATTATTTCAGGGAATTTTTGTCTTGTAAGGAACATTCAAGTGAATCAATTAACTTTTCTTTTCCTAGTTTTCTCCAAAAACTCCCCCTCAGTGGGCAGAAGACCATAAATCTATACTTCAGATGATTTGTCAGCAAGTGGAAGCTTTAAAGGTAAAAATTCTGTCACCATATTTAGTAAAGACCTGTTGGTCTTTTAGTTATGCTAAGGATCTAGTGATAAGAGCATGGGTTAACTTACAGTTCCTAGAATTACCTTCTGTAAATAGCTGCCTGAAATGAGTACCAGAGTAAATCCTTTTGCTTAAAGCTCCTCTTTGGGACTTGGACAGGAATGCTGAGGCAACTCATCTAAGGAACTCTTTCTATATGTAGAAAGAATTCTGCTTTTATCAGCTTGGTTCTCATCCACTCAGTTCTGGTTTTTTTACTGTCTTGTTCTGGCTTTAGAACACAATGGGAGTACTTTGTACTCCATGGGCATGTCTTGCATGATCTGGCAGGTACTTTTTGGTTGTGGGCTTTAGGTGTTGGTGGTTTTTTTGTTTGTTTATTTTGTTTTGTGGGGTGTTTTTTTGTTTGTTTTAATTAATGTCACCCTCTGGATGGAACACGCTTTTGAACAGCAAAAGGGTGGGGATCATGCCTTTTATTTTCTTTGACAAATACCTTGCTGCCTCTGCTGACCCTAATCTCTCACAATACCTGTGCAATTGATACTTTTATTCTTGCTTGGCACTCTGTCTCAACAGAATGAAATGCAAGAAATGAAACTTAATTCCAACACAAATGCATCTCATCGGTGGCCTGCTGAAAACTATGGAACTGATGCAATGTCAGACAGTTATCAGAGAGCACAAAATCTTCATGAAGCCCCATTAACAGGCAGGTTGCTGTAGAATTTTATTCTAAATGCTTAACTAAATCAAATAAGACTTTTGAAAATAATGCTAAAATGTTTTAATGAGTCACATTAAAAACTGCTGGGAGAGTATGTAAAAAACAAGAAGAAAAGATAAGACTGTTAACTGTTTTCCTGGTGTTCCTTTTTAGTTGCTACCACTGGGCCATCTGTGTTCTACAGCCAGTCACCTGCCTATAACTCTCAGTATCTTCTGGGAACTGCCGCAACCAATGTAACACCAGCAAAGGTAAGAATAAATCTATTTCCTTAAATTGCTTCAAATGATCTCCTGAAAATGACTGACTGGTTTTGATTCTGTGCATAGCTGGATGTAATTGCAGTTCATTATGCAGAATTTGGTGAATTTAAACTGCTAAGGATAAAATTACAATTTGTCTCCCTACTTAACTTTCGGGATATGGAGTTTGGGAGTGAAAGCTGGAAAAATATATTCTACGTGTGTGTACATTTCTCCTACAGGTATGTATGATAGCCGTTAACTATCCCCCTCCTTAGTTGTGTGGCAAGAAAAAAAAAAGGGTTTTCAAAGCTCTTTTTCATGAAAAAGAAACCTACTTATATTGTGCCCCCTTTTCAATGTTTGTTCTCAAATGCCCATCAAGTTTTAAAGTAAGGTAAAACTAGTTTAGGTTTAAACTTGAAAGTGTGTCTTTCTTTTAAGCGTGCATGTTACATGGGCTTCAGCGCAGTAAGATTTTGTCCTCTTTGTTACCATAATAAGCACAGCACTCGTTTTCTGCTTTTTCTTTAGCCTCCTGTCTATGGCATGAACCGACTTACGCCTCAGCCGCATATATATTCCTATCAACCGCCACCAATGCATACACCACCTCTGCAAAACACTTCTGGTTGTATGTTTTCCCAAGAAATGTATGGCCCACCTCTGCGTTTTGATTCTCCTGGTACTGCACTCATTTCTCCCCGTACAGCTGATGACTATTACAACTACAGTGTTCCACAGGCGAGCACCAATCCGACACTGCCTAAACCGGGGTATTTCACAAACCGTTCGGTCACACCACCCACTTTAAAGCCTGCGGAACCAAAAGCGATGCCTAAATTTGGACCTCCAGGAACAGCAGAAGCATCAAAAACACCTCTGCCAACACCAGCACAGCCAAGTCAGCCGACAACTTTTAAATTCAAACCTAACTTCAAGTCTAATGATGGGGACTTTACTTTTTCTTCTCCCCCTCAAGTTGCACCACAGCCTCTTAATGCACCTTTTAATAGTAGAGAAAGCCTCTTGGATCTTCTAACATCTGATAAACCTTTACAGGATGATAGATACCTTGAACAAAAACCAGTTAATGATCCCACAAACAGTTCAAGAAATATCTTCAGTTTTAGCAATAAACATATTCCAGGCATCTCTCTTCGAGAAAACATGGGACAAAATGCACACAGAACCCTGGGTTTTGAGAAGAATGATACATTTACTATTCAAGAACCAAGCAAGCCTGTATTTATGCCTTCAAATTCAGATTTGGCCAATAGAAGTCATGAAACAGAAGGAGGAAGCACCCATGGTGGAGATGAGGATGATGATGGTCCTCATTTTGATCCTGTGGTGCCGCTTCCTGATAAGATTGAAGTAAAAACAGGTGAGGAAGATGAAGAAGAATTCTTCTGCAACAGAGCCAAGCTCTTTCGTTTTGATGCAGAATCTAAAGAATGGAAAGAAAGGGGTATTGGAAATGTGAAAATACTGAAACATAAAGTATCTGGCAAATTTCGTCTCTTAATGAGACGAGACCAAGTGCTGAAAATCTGTGCAAATCACTACATAAATACTGATATGAAATTAACTCCAAATGCTGCATCAGATAGGTCATTTGTATGGCATGCTTTGGACTATGCAGATGAATTGCCAAAACCAGAACAGCTTGCAATTAGATTTAAAACACCTGAAGAAGCAATGCTTTTCAAAAAAAAGTTTGAGGAGGCACAGAATATTTTAAAATCGTTGGGATCAAATGCTGACATGTCTGTGGCTCAGAGCAGTGGGACTGCAAAAGAAACAGCAAATCAGGACATCAAGGAGCCCAACAGAACTACTTCTGGGACCATGAATTTGGGCTTTCAGTTTCCAAAAGATGGAGCAAGCAGTGAACCTGGCAGCAAAGGCACGCTTACAGCTACATCCACTGCATCTAGCACTACTATTTCATTTGGAAAGGAGGCTCAGCAAGCCGGTTCTTCTGGTGGGTTTGGGCAGCATCTCTTGAAGAAGGATCAATGGGAGTGTAAAGTATGTTTAGTTCCAAATGAAGCAACTGTAAAGAATTGTGAATCATGTCAAAATCCAAATCCAGGTATCTGGGAAGCACATAGCTCTTCAGGTTTGAAAGGGAGTGGTAACACAGTGCAGGACAAGTTTGGATCTGCTTTTGCTAAAAAAGAAGGTCAGTGGGAGTGCTCTGTATGCCTAGGCCAAAATGAAGCAAAAGATGTGATTTGCTGTTCCTGTCAGAATCCAAAACCTCAAAATCAACCAAATACATCCACACCTTCTGTTCAGACATCTGCTGCTCTAGGGGTTGGTTCCATTGCTGATACAAGCAAGCCGCAGAAAAATGGGTTTGAAGGGCTATTTGCTAAAAAGGAAGGTCAGTGGGATTGTAATACTTGTCTCGTGAGGAATGAAGGTTCTTCACTAGCCTGTGTAGCCTGCAGCGCACCAAATCCATCTGCTAAGCCAGCTGGTGATACTTTGCCAGCTCCTGTTTTTGGTTTGAAAAGTAAATTACCTGGACTTGATGGAGGACAGTTGGGAACAGGCTTTAAGTTTGGTCTTGAGCAGGGCAAGGCACCACCATTTACATTTCAGATTTCTTCTGATACTGAAGCCAAGTCTGCAAAGGAAGGATTTAGCTTTTCAATGCAAATGCCTGCGGGTGGATTTAAATTTGGGATACAGGACTCTAGTAAAAATACCACTAAGAAAGATGAGCCATCCAAAGAGCATACATCTGGTTTCTTAAAAAGTGTTGATGAAAAAGACAAGAAGGAATTGCCTTCAGACAGTGGAACTGGATTCCAATTTCAAGAAACATCAGACAAGGAGAAAATTGACTTTGTTTTTGGGCAAAATAGCAGCACTTCTACTTTTGCTGAGCTTGCAAAAAATACTCCTAGGGAAGGCTTTCAATTTGGCAAAAAGGACCCTAACTTCAAAGGCTTTTCGGGTGCAGGTGAAAAGCTGTTCTCTTCACAAAATTCTAAAACAGATCAGAAAGCAAACACATCTGCTGACCTTGGTGAGAAGGATGATGATGTGTATAAGACAGAGGACAGCGATGATATCCATTTTGAACCTATAGTCCAGTTGCCTGAAAAAGTAGAACCATTTACAGGAGAGGAAGATGAGAAAGTGTTATACTCCCAGAGAGTAAAGCTGTTCAGGTTTGATCCAGAAACAAGCCAGTGGAAAGAACGGGGGGTGGGCAATCTGAAGATTCTTAAAAATGAAGTTAATGGCAAAGTAAGGATATTGATGCGGCGTGAGCAGGTACTGAAGGTGTGTGCGAATCACTGGATAACGACAACAATGAACTTGAAACAGCTGTCTGGCTCAGACAAAGCATGGATGTGGATGGCCAATGACTTTTCTGATGGTGATGCAAAGTTGGAACATCTGGCAGCAAAATTCAAGACACCAGAGCAGGCTGAGGAGTTCAAACAGAAGTTTGAAGAATGTCAGAGGCTACTACTAGATATACCACTGCAGACACCCCATAAACTTGTTGATACAGGTAGAACAGCTCAGCTTATACAGAGAGCAGAGGAAATGAAGTGTGGCTTAAAAGATCTCAAAACTTTTCTGACAGATGACAAAACTAAACTGTCAGAAGAGGAAAATGTAAACTCTGTTTGTACCAGCAGTACTTCTGATTTGGTTATAAAGCCACATGCTGAAAGTACAGGCCCTACTCTGGAATGGGATAACTATGACTTGCGTGAAGAAGCATTGGATGATAGTGTAAGTAGTTCTGTATATGCATCACCTCTTGCAAGTAGCCCTGTAAGGAAAAATCTGTTTAGATTTGGAGAGTCTACCACTGGTTTTAGTTTCAGCTTTAAATCTGCTTTGAGCCCATCCAAATCTCCTGCCAAACAGAATCAGAGTAGAACATCAGTAGGCACAGATGAAGATTCCGATGTTACTCAAGAAGAGGAAAGAGATGGACAGTACTTTGAGCCTGTGGTACCTCTGCCTGATCTTGTGGAAGTGACCAGTGGCGAGGAAAATGAGCAAGTTGTCTTCAGTCATAGAGCCAAACTCTACAGATATGACAAAGATGCAAATCAATGGAAAGAGAGAGGGATTGGGGATATCAAGATACTGCAGAACTATGACAACAAACAAGTTCGTATAGTAATGAGAAGGGACCAGGTACTAAAACTCTGTGCCAATCACAGGATAACACCAGATATGAATATGCAACAAATGAAAGGATCTGATAGAGCCTGGGTATGGACTGCATGTGACTTTGCAGATGGGGAAAGAAAAGTAGAGCTTCTGGCTGTGCGATTCAAGCTGCAAGATGTTGCAGACTCATTTAAGCAAATTTTTGATGAAGCAAAGCATGCCCAAGAGAGAGAGACACTGATAACACCTCTTTCTTCTCGTGCTAATACACCAAAGGAATCTCCATGTGGTAAAAATGCTGTAGCTGTCCTAGAAGAAACAACCAGAGAAAGAACTGATGTCAGCCATGGTGATGATACTTCTGATACAACTGTAGAGGCTACAGAGGTGTCAAATACTTCTGAAACACCAACAAAAACAGTGGTTTCTCCTCCAAAGTTTGTATTTGGATCTGAATCCGTCAAGAGCATTTTCAGTAATGAAAAGTCAAAGACATTCACATTTGGAAATACTTCAGCCACTGGTTCTCTCTTTGGCTTCAGTTTTAATCCCCCAAGAAAGAGTGAAGGCCCTATTCCAGCATCTCAGAACACAGCACAGAAAGAACTGGAAGTCTCTGGACCACCAAAAATCTCAAATGCTACTCAGAAGCCTGTAGACACCAAGGTGGACAGCTTGCCTGCTTCAACACAAGATGGACCATCTAACTTCTCATTTAGAATTCTGGAAAAAGGTGAGTGTCAGTTTTACTAGTAATGTATTCAAGCATGCAACTTACTAAGCAGTCAGCTCTGGGCTATCATTATTCTTTATTCTCTTGAGAATAGGTAGTATCTTTCAGTTATCCACATGTTCTCCAGAGTTTCAACTAAAGAAGGGAATTTTAAGTCATAATTGTTTTCAAATAAATATGAAAATGTATGATGCAGAATGGAAATTGATTTACTGAGAACAGGATTTTCAGGTAGAGCTTTAACTCTGAAGTGCTGCATCTGAATCTTGGATTTAAATGCTCAAAGAATTTGTGGATTTGCTTTTGGGGCTTAAATAGGTAGTTGATGTTGTAAACCTGGGCCTTTGCTCTGAGTGGCAAAGTGTGAGAACAGTAGATGTATGCTTCAGCTAAAATTTGCATTATCCCCATAATTAAGTAGATGAGTATTGTGGAACTAGTCTATACCTTTGTTTTAAGTGTTAAACAACAGCTTCTGCAATTTTGGTTGTGTAGCTTAACGTCAGATGTCAGCCTACTTCCGAAGCCTGAAAAGAGATTGTGACGCCATGCTCAGTCATATGGCTTCTGTCATAGTCTAAAAAGCACAGCCAGAAGCTGTGGCTTTGACAGGACCACTGTAATGTTCTGAGGTGTCTTTGTGAGAAAGATGGGATGTCTCAGACTCATGAATGCATCCTGTCTATTAGCTATAGTGTAATAAAGTGACATGGCAGAAGGTAATAGCTGCAGTACATTCGCATGGGTTGGATAAGCTTGTGTAGAATGAACAGATGAAATTTCCTGCCTCGAAATATGACTGGAATACTTGCAGAACATAGATAAATCTGTTCTATCCTTTTAAAATTCCAGGTAAACACTTATATACCAACAATTTATTTTTTTAGGATTTAATTTTAGCCTCTTTAAATCTAATCCCATGGCCTTTTGGACAAGCACATCCTCCTTGCAACCTGATAGTGAAGGTATTTACATACTGCACTGAATGTGTGATTAAAAACACTCTAGCAGGCATGGGCAATAACCCAGCTGTGTAAAAGCAGTTGGCTCAGTAATCCTTATAATTAACATGCATGCTGAAGAGAGTTCTTGAAATTGTGTGCCTGACTGCTGTATTTGTCTTGTTAAAAAATGTCTCTAGCCCTTAGTATGTTTACATGAGCCAGCACAGTAGATGGCCCTGTTTAAGCTTTTGGCTTGTTTGCCTTATTTTTTGAAGATATGTGCCCTGCACTTCTTCCATCACAGTTTTACTAAGTGTGCGCACTGGACCTCTTAAATTCCTTTTTCTGGAGAAATTACATTGTTATTTTTAGAGAATATGTCTTGTGGTGCCTGTGTTTTACTCGGTGTCAATGAAATATGCCTGAAGATCTTGAGACGACTTATCCAGTAAAGAGCTTTAATGTATTTAGCCTCTGTGGAATTGTTTGCTTCAGTCTCCTGATTATCAGTGTTAACTGCTGCGCTTTTAAAAAGAGTGCTCAGATGAGAGCCACCTTCATGTATAATTGGAAATCCACCTTGGCTGGTTAGAAAACTTCTGCCCATTTGTAACTAAACTTTCAGACCCTGTAAACAAAACTGTTACAGCTTATAGTTTGATTATAGGTTACTACCAATGCTGCTTGCAAGTATACTTGCTGTAAGCAAGCTCAACTTACATGGTTTTAAAAGTATTTTAATTTTAAATAACAAACTTCTAGTCTGCATAAGACAGTCTTCCAGTATTAGTCTGACATTGTTTAGAAGTGTTAAAATGTCATTTGATAAGCTGTTCTTACTTGCACACTGAATTCCTGTTCTGTATATGTAACCTGAAGTCACTTGCTGTGTTTCCTTAAGCATCCCTGTGGATGGAGTTTATTAACAATTCAGTTCTGTTTATGTAGTATGATGTCCATGATCTGGAGTGATTAATCATTCAGTGCCAATGCACACATTCAAGAACTTTTCCTATCTCAAATTGATCATGGTGTTATATTGGGGGTATATGGTAGGGGGGTTATATTTAAAGAGACAAACAAAATAAGCCTTTCTGGTACTTAAGACTGTTGTTTACTTCTACTTTTCTGATAATTAGGTTATGATTATATATTTAGTGATTTGTTTATAGTTGATGATTGTCTTCAGGGTAACCTTTTGGTCTTTGAGCTCTGCCTTAATAGTAAAGGATTTTGAGAAGTCCATCCTAAGTTAGGATTTCAAGCCTATCCAATACAAATATAATATAAAGTTTTCTTGTGGGGAACTTCTTTTGGGGAGTGGCTTCTGAGTTGTGCTAGAACAACATTCAAAAGAAGTTTAACCTCATAGTAGTTCTGCAGCTCCACGCATTTACATTTTTTTCAGGTCAGATTATAAACTTCTTATAAGTTCTTGTTCTGGTTTTGGCTGGGGTAAAGTTAATTTTTTCTCGGTAGCTGTTATACTGCTGAGTTTTGGTTTCAGTATGAGAACAGTGCTGATTGCACACTGATGATGAGGTTGCTGCTAAGCAGTGCTTACCCGAAGTCAGGGACTTGCTGTGCCATTGAGGAGGTACATAAATAAAAGCTGGGAGGGAGCTTTGCTGGGACAGGTGACTCAAAGTGGCCAGGGGGATATTCACACCATTAGAACGTCATGCACTGTTTATAAACTGGTGGAGTTACCTGGAAGAGGGGCCAGTAGGAGTGTAGGAGTGGAATCTGGCATTGGTCAGCAGGTCATGAGCAGCTGTATTGTGCATCACTTGTTTTTCCTTGAGTTTTATTTTTTCTTTTAATATTGTTGTTATATGTAATTTCTTTTTAATTATTGAACTGTTCTTATCTCATTTCTACCTACAAATTTTACCAGGTGACTCTCCTCTCCATTCCACCAGGTGACAGGGTGTGAGCCAGCAGCTCTGTGGTGCTTAATTGCCAGCTGGTTTTAATCCACACCAGTGCTTTACAAGTTTGAATTGTGTCAGTTGCAGGCTACTGTACCTGTTATGTGCTTTAGGTTTTGAACTGGTGCTTTACTTTTACATCAGTATTGTGACTAGCTAGAGAGATTTAGGCCTACCTAGTCTTAATGTCAGTTCAAACAAAAGTGAAAATACAGCATTGAAAAGAACTGTTGTGCATAATATTGTCCTGAATTTTGTTTTTTCCACATACCAACAGTGTTTTGTGTGGATTTTTTCACCTAGAGTAGAAAGTTCTGTTGTCCTAAAACCAAGTCTTTTCAGAATACACTGTATGTATGTGTGGCTTTTTGTTTCATGGCTGCCCGTGAAGATAAATTTAAGGTGTTTCTTGTTGAAGTCTTTTATCATTTTGAGATGTTTGGAACACTGGAATATTTGGAATATTATTTCAGTATTTGATAAAACAGTTTCATGGAGAACTTTACCTTACAGACTAATCTGAAGTGACCTTAAATGTATTTCTCTTATTCAGCTGTTTTGCCCAGAGGCTACTGAAAGAGTCTGCATGATAATTCTTTTTAAATATTGTCAAACCTGACAAGCAATGAGTGTGGTAAAACACATGAACAGTGTGTTTGTTGCCGCAGCCTCTAGCTAGATTTCTACTGCTCAGATTAAAGAAAGTACATGCTTTTACCATCTACCTGACTGGCTTGAAAGAAGGGTTTTGTTATGTTCAAAGATACTTTTTAAAAAATTTTCTGGTCCTAAGGAAAGCTGTTTTTTGGTGTAGGACTAAATGATCTACACTTAAACCTCAGGTGAACTTGGTGCGGACTTAGTCTAATTAAGACGCTTGCTTAACTAACCAGAAAGAATGAAACACATGGTGATACGCAGGATATCTGCATATCTTCATAAAACGGTACTAGATGTACTTCTAACCCTTTAATCAGCTAGGGTGAGTTTTTTGGATAAGATTCTGAGATGTATGAAAACATCTATATTCTGCTGTCATGATATGAACTTAGAAATTTGTTGTTCAAGAATTTTATCCTACACCTACTTTCTTCAGGCTCAGAGAACTTGCTGAGATCTAAAAATCTGAGCTAAAAGAATTAGTCTACAAGAGTGTGCTGGTGATGGGTTTGAGTTACTTTGTAGCTCTGGTGTACAAATGCCTGAAATGATCAATTTGTAAACAAAGGTGGGGCAAAGACTGCAGAGGTAATACTTTGAAAAAATATCTAAGTTTGAGTCAGTACTTGGGATTTTGCTTTGTTATTTTATACCGCTCTTAATCCACTGGATGATTAAGTAAAAAGTAATGCGAAAACTGCTTTTAAAAAGCAGACTTATTTTAATGCATTAGTTGTGTCAGAGGATCGAAGGACATGTCTATAAACATGTCTCTTTTGTAGTTTTTTCTTCTTGCAATGGTAAGTTAAATTATATGATCAGAAAAATCTGTGTTTTTGGGAACGGGGTACTAGTTTGATTTCTAGTTGGATATTTAGGTTTCCTATGATTACAGTGTGCCACAGATTTACTAATTTTTTTTTTTTTACACAGCAAGCTTTTGAGACCACCCTTCAGCTTCTAATTTAAATCTGGAGAACAGATACTAGGCTGCTAGCAAATAGGCTGATGTACTAAAGCAGTAATTTGTTCTTAGAAACAGCTATTGTGGCTATTGATGTGCTTATAGGATAACTCTTAAAAATAGTTCAGATTTATTTCTTAGACCTTTATCCCCAAACTCCCCTTCTCAAAACAACACTGAAGTCTAAACAAGCAGAACCCCAAAAAAACCATATCTGATATTTAAATTTACATATCCTCCCTCTTTCCTTCCATTCTCTCATAATAAACTCAAATACTTGTTTCTAAAGCTGTTTTGCAGCCATGTGTTTTTTCTGCACTTTGCCCTGGGCTTTACTTTCAGCTTTAACCTTTGCACTGATATGCACTGTTCTCAATACTGGTGGAAGGAATAATTAAATGTTGAAGGCAAGAAGACAGAAAGCTACATAATAAAACTGATGGTGATATTTCCTTGCTGCAAAAGCTAGTTAAATAGGCTGAAAGCAATATTTTTTTGTTGTTTGATAGTGGAACTAAGAATTACTTTCCCTTTGTAACAATCAAAGTTTCAGCAACAGCTATTATGATAAATTGAGATTAGCTAATAAAAAGCTCAGCTATCCCATAAGTAATATGAAATGAGTTCTGTTCAGTTGCTTGGACAGGTTGTTGTACAGAACTTCACTTTTTTTCAGGCCTGAAGTTTGTTTGTTCACCGTTGTTTGACACCTCTGTCACTCTTCTCAGTTGCTGTCTCTTATATGACAGGAGGACTTAATGAAACAATCCTTTTAATAATAATATTAAGATGCAGCCATGTCTTGTTTTAATGCTTGAATTCCAAAGGCAATAGCATAACATGTAAGTTTTTCTGTTCTGACCTTGCCTCCTGTAAGTTTGATTTTTGTTTCTGGTCTATCAGCAGAAAATATGTAGACCCTTAGAATAAACTTAGTTCTGTACTAATGTGGGGTTAATGTTATTTCCTGTTCTGAAATTACTCCCTTTTAATGGTTTGTTCAATTTCTGTAAAAAAAGCTGAGAAGACCACAGTGTCAGAGGATGATGTTTCGTCTGATGAAGTTGTAATAGTTTATGAGTTAACACCTACCCCTGAACAGAGAGCTCTTGCTGACTTCCTCAAGCTCCCTTCAACATTCTTCTGTTACAAGAATAAGCCTGGATATGTGAGTGACGAGGATGATGGTAAGGAGTGCCAAAATTTGTTTGTACTGCCTTTTTGTGGGGAAAGGATGTAATACACTGCACTGGTGCAGCCCCACCTTGAGTGTCACTGTGTGCAGTTTTGGGTGCCTCTGTGTAAGAAAGACATCAAACTGTTGGAGGGTGACCAAGAGTGATGAGCAGCCTTGAGTGCCAGATTCAGGAGGAGTGGCTGAGGTCACTTGGTTTGTTCAGCTGGGAGGAGACCAGGCCACCTTGTCACACTCCAAAGATTCTCAAGGGCATCTGTAGAGGAGGAGGTGCTGCTCTTCTCTCTCTGCTTCTTAACTATAGGACACAAGGAAATTGAATGAAGCTGTCAGGGAAGTTCAGGTTACGGAAAGGCTTTTCACTGAGAGGGTGGTCAGGTCCTGGAACAGGCTCCCCACGACAGTAGTTAAAGCAACACACCCATCAGAGGTCAGGCAACATCTGGATGATGCACTTAGCCATATGGCTTAGTTTTAGGTAGTCCTGCAAGGAGTAGAGAGCTGCAGTTGGTGATCCTTATGGGTCCCTTCCAGTTTGAGATACTCAACACTGTTAGAACCATTAGACACTGAAATATTTTTGTTTGGGGCAATGGGAAGTAATCCTGTCAATGTCCTTACGGCCAAAGATGTACACTCAAGTCTTCAAAACAGAATAGTACGGTGGAGGCCCAGGAGTGACTAAAGGGTACTTGTTTGGTGTATTACAGGTGTTGACATCATTACCTAGGCAGTTGGTTAGGTAAGAGGTATTTGAACAAGAGACCTACTTTATTAAGTATTTTGAGACAAATACAAAACATTTTTTATGAAAAACAAACAATCTCAGGTTCCTTAAATGCTATGCTAATGAGTTATTTTTCTTCTAAAGCAAATTCGTAATACTATTAGTAAACTTACTTTATGTCAAACCTTAGTGCATGTAATTAAGATTGATTTATTCAGCAGCAGATACTTTAAATGGAAGTTTTGAAACATTGTATTCAACAGAAAATGGGAGAAGCCCCCTCCCACAAGTACCTGAGTTTGCCAGTTTTTGTGTAAAAAATCTTCAGTCTTCTTCCCAAATCTGTTTAGTGGTAGTGTTAATAAAATCACTCAGTAAGAAATATGTTTTCCAAAAACAAAACCTGTGACACGTATCTGTAGCAATCTAGACTGAGAAACAGCATTCTGGAGCACATGTAAGCAAAACTAGAAGTGAAAGCTTGCTTGTTGACTTACGTAACTCTTAAAACATAAGCAAAAATTACATATGCCTGGTAGTCTTGTCAGTTGGAAGGGCTTATCAAACTTCTCTGACCTAGACTGTACCTGAGAACTTACCCTTGTTTACTGTGTTTAAGATGAAGACTATGAAACAGCTGTTAAGAAGCTTAATGGAAGACTCTATCCCAGTGATTCAGAAGAGAAAAAGAAAGGGCAAGGTCTTGTAAAAGGTATGTCTTAAGAAATTTTAATTACTGTGCTTCATGTACTGAAACAAACTCTGAATCTGAAGGACACATGGGCAGAGGTTAATTTTATGTTTCCTGGAATGGTTTTTACAAGCAGAGATGCTGGGTGCAGAAAACCTGCGTCTCAAAGTACGGAGTTAAGCTCAGTATGTCAAACTGTTAGTTAGCAGTAAAGGGGTACCTGAAAGAAATGCACATTCCAGGTGATCTCTAAAGAAGAGCTTCAAAGTCTCTTCCTATATTGAGCTCCTTCTGAATATGAAAAATTTAGCTTGGAGTGATACTACTCAAGAGAAGGTTGTCTACATCTTTGAATACTTGCCACTTCCACATTTACTCAATTTAAGCTTGTGAGTTAATGTTCCATCTAAAAGAAAAGCTGTTTGCTCCCTATACTAAAAATACAGGTGTAGATTACTTGCTTACATGCATCTGACTGTGTCTCAGACTTCAGCATTGCAAAACTTGAAGTCTGGGAAGGTACTTCTAGAAGTTTTGGGGGGGTGGGGTTGTGAGGATTTGTGCTGGAAGGATTGGGCCATCTGAAATATGAGGAGATACTGAAGGAAGTTAGTAGGAGGGGCAGCTGCATGATTAAACTCTTCATCATTGCATGGAAATTCCCTGATAGCAGTAAAAACCCACAGATGTTATATATTCAATTCTAGTCACTCCAGGTTAGGTTAGTTAGTCTTCACTTCCACTATTTAAACAGTAATGCTGTCTGTGAAACTCAGGAAGTCTGTCTTCAAATTGATCTGGCTATTATGAGGTTAAATTATAATCTAGGGGCTAAAAATTATTTCAGTATTTTGCTGCCTTCACACCTATTTTCCATTAATTTTTTACAGCAGGCCTTGCAGGAAGCAGTGAATTCAACAATGAAGGAGAATGTGCTGCTACTTGGGAAAAGAAACCAGCTCCTGAGGAGAAAGATGAAACAAAAGCTCTGCAGGTTCCTTCTACATCTGTTAGTGGCATCAGTACTGACACAGAAGGTGGCAGTCCAGAAGACTTAAAGTCAGAAGCTGAAATTCACGAAGTGGAAGTAAGAGCTAAACCTTTGCTGAACTTCTTGTCATTAAACTTGTGCAGTTACTTCATATAAGTGTGAGACCAGTACAGTTTTTAAGCTAAAACATCCTGTCGGGAAAAATTGAGGGGTTTTTTGTAGCTGTGCCTCAAGTGTCTGCCAACACAGGAAATTTGATTTCAGGGAATAATAGTATTTTTTTGAAAACAGACTACTTCAAAGATACTTTAGTCTCTTTTCAAGTTAACATCCTTCTGTTAACTGTAATGAAAAACTTCAGAAAGCTTACAACAGCTTTTCTTGGTGTTCTTTATATTTCTATAAGGACTGTTCTTAGGTTCCTAGGGAGGAGGCTTGAATCCTAAGGTCTTCTAACTTACTTACCTGTTTCATTACTTTTTTGATTAATTGCAGGAGGATGAAGTTGCAAGCTCAAGTGACTTAGTCTACACCAGTAAGGAAGAAATACCTGCTCCAGCAAAAGATGAGGTGACAGTACATGTGCAGTCAGGTGCCAGCAGTGAAGAATCACATTCCACCACAGAAACGGTGCGAGTATCACAGACCTTACCACGAGCTGAAGACAAACCTGTAGATTTGTCAACTAAAAAGAGTGATTCAGATGGTTCAGAGCCAACACAAGGTAATGTCAGCGGTATGCTCTGTAGTTTTTTGTAGGAAACTATGCTTTTCTGTGGATCAGTTTATCTAGAGTAGCTGCTGTCTTGGGGAGAAGTAGTACCAATACTGAATTAGAAACATAGGTGCCAGTCTGATAAAAATGTGTATATATCAAATTTTGTTGAGTTCAATTTTGCTACAACAAAACAATGCTAGTGTCTGTTGTGTAATTTACAGATGATGTACTTTCATTAGTTTACTATTAAATACCACACGAGCTCTGTGGATCTGCATATAAGTAGTATGCACAAAACTAGTAGTAAACTCACACAGTCTTGGGCCCTCTTTAAAAACCATAATAGATGGTTATTATGACTAGTGTCATTCAAACTTTAAATTTATTGGGAGGAAGAAAATGCTGTAGGCAGTTCTCCAGTTTATTCTTGTGACTACATAACTGCATTTCTTTAAGAAAGTAGAGAAAAATCTTTGACTTTCCGCTTTTTATTTGATAGAAAACAGAATCATCTCATTTGGTTTTGGCAATACTGCAGGCCTGTCATTTGCAGATCTGGCATCCAAAAGTTCTGAAGACTTTGCTTTTGGCTCAAAAGGTGAGTTCAACTAGTCTCTGAGACAGACCTCATCTGGACTTTTGCTTCATACAATACACCTTTTGTGCACAAAACTTCTGCTGATCATTAGAAACAACAATTTTTTTGCAAATTTTTGTCAGGAAGAAGAAAAACTTCACTAAGTTTAAAATGTAACTCTCTTAATTGTAGATAAAAACTTCAAATGGGCAAATACAGGAGCAGCTGTGTTTGGAGATACCACCCGTAAAGCAGATGAAGATGAAGGTGGTAGTGATGATGAGGTAGTACATAGTGATGATATCCACTTTGAGCCGATTGTGTCCTTACCAGAGGTAAGATGACTTCTGGAATATAAAACAACATTAAGATAAGCATTTTTGCAAACACAGCAAGCTTTAAAATATGCTTTCCTTAACTAACTTTGCTTTCTGTGGTGTTCTGCATGTTTTACACTGACTATGTTGAAGGACCTGTTGTTTGGAATCCTAGTACAACATAGCCCTGGGGAGGTGTCTGGTGCCTCAGTTAAAATCTTCCACACCAATTTCTTTATAACTTGACTGAGAGTTGATCAGGATGCAAATTTGTACATGTAGCTTGTAAGAGCTAAACCATCCATATAGCACAGCTGAAAATCAAGAAGGGGAACAGGAAAACTGCTTGTGCTTACACAATTCAGCTATGTTTTTGTATCAGTGACTTGGAGATTCAGTTCTCTGAAAGCCATGCCAATTAAGAGGTTTTTACTCTAAGCTAGGCAAGAGATTTCTAAAATCACTAAGCAAAAAGATGTACAATTACCATTACCTGAGGGCTAAGGGACCTAACTTAGTTTGTTTGAAAATAAATATTTTTCAAGAAGTAGGAGAACCTTCAACTTTGAAAGCAACCTTATATCTTCCTGAGTAAGCCTTCACACAGTTATTCATGTCTTGATTTGGTTTTTAGCCTAGTAACCATTTCAGACTCTTTTGATAATAAAGAAAATACCACCAAAACCCAGCCAACCAAACCACTCCCAAAGCAAAACCAACAGATATCCACCAGAACTACATGTAGCATGCTGAAGGAGGTTTGCAGTGCTGTATTTGGTTGCAAATAGTGGAATTTGTTGGAGTCTTAAATTCTGAAAATGTTTTACCCATTTTGGTATGATGAATGCGGTGTTGGAGATAAGAACACACTGAGTAATTTTCCACTGTAATATGTCAGAATCTTCATAAGTGTATGTAATAACTATTTAATATCTTTATAGGAAATCACAGGTACTCAGTCTGCTGTGCTGGTTGTTTTGGGGTTTTTTTTTAGGTGGAGGTAAAATCTGGAGAAGAAGATGAAGAAATTCTCTTCAAGGAGAGAGCAAAACTTTACAGATGGGACAGGGATGTTACTCAGTGGAAGGAGCGTGGTGTTGGAGAGATCAAAATACTCTTCCATACACAGAAGAAATACTATAGAGTCCTAATGAGAAGAGACCAAGTTCTAAAAGTCTGTGCAAACCATGTTATCACCAAAGAAATGAACTTAGTGCCCTCTGATACATCAAACAATGCTTTCATTTGGACAGCCACAGATTATGCTGGTGAGTTTTTTCAAGTTGTAGTTTGTGTTTTGTTTTTCCCTGGAGATTAATGCAAGATGAAACTAAACAAACCTTCTTGGATTTATTTTCAGATGGTGAAGTAAAAGTAGAGCAATTTGCAGTCAGATTTAAAAGCCAAGAAATGGCCAATTCTTTCAAGAAGATGTTTGAAGAGTGCCAGCTAAGCTTGTCAGAACTGCAGAAGGGTCACTTGTCTCTGGCAGCAGGACTGTCAAAGGACACCAACCCTGTTGTGTATTTTGAAGTTTCTGCTGATGATGAACCTTTAGGACACATAACCATGGAACTGTTTGCAAATATTGTACCTCGAACTGCTGAAAATTTCAGAGCCCTGTGCACCGGAGAGAAAGGATTTGGGTTCAAGAACTCCCACTTTCACAGAATAGTCACAGACTTTGTGTGTCAGGTAAGTTTAAAAGGAAGTCTTCACAGAGAGAATGTGATGCATCGTGATTGAAAATGGCACTTCAAAAAAATGACTTTTCAGAATAGCACATTCTTGTTGGCAGCGTGGATCCACTGTGCAGGATAGTCTCATCTGTCCTTTCCCTACAAGGAGATGAGAAATGGTGGAAGCAGCACATGCTACCCTAAGATGCTTTTCACCTGTGCCTGCCAGTGGCCTCATGCTTCCCTGTTTCCTAGTCACTCTCATGTCAGGGTGGAAGAAAAAAAATGGAGGGAGGTGGAGTTCTCTTACGATAGACAAAAAGAGCCTGTTGCTGAGCAGGAACACCAAGGAAAGTAGGCATTCCTGAAACTACCATTCATCCTTCTCTCTCTGAGAAGAACTTCTGTATGCTCACCTGTTAGGAACGCTTACTTTCCAGGCTTCTCTTGGACTTTAAAGTACACTTTGTATTTCAGATATTGTGCACTTTAAAATCTATATTCCAAGTATCATGGATGTTAGGTTTCAATGTAAAACAAGTCTTCTAGATGCAATTACCACACGGTGGCCTGTTTCCTAAAACATCAAATTTTGTGCTGAGAGCATCAGCCTGCAGTACATCTGTAACCCCAGGTAGACAGTGTTGGTTCTAAACCTCTGTGTGCATTCAGTAGCACTGGCAAGTTCTTCATAAGTGCTGAAGGCTTAGGAGATTGATCATACCTCAGCTAGACCTTTCTTAAAATTCTCATTCATAGTTCATTGAGTTTTAGTAACTTGGAGCAGGCAAAATGAGCCAATGTCAGTGTGTGCTATGCCAATGCTTTGCATGTCACTACATCCCCAAAGATGAGGCATGTAGATGACTTTCTACAAGCCCAGATATATACAGTAATACAGGAAAATAATACACAAAAGTGATAGGAAGGACATCAGCCTGTTGGAGCTAGTCCAGAGGAGGGCCAAGACTTTTAAGAAGGATGGAGCACTGGTCCTATGAGGAAGTGCTAAGAGAATTAAATTTGTTCATCCTGGAAAAGAGAAAACTTAGTGGTGATGTAATGGTGTCATTCCAGAGGGAGCCTACAAGAAAGATAGAAGGAAACATTTTACAAGAGCGCATAGTCACAGGACATGGGGAGAATGACTTCTAGGTAAAAGAGAGTAGGTTTAGTGTAGATGTTAGGAGAAAGTTGTTTGCTGTGAGGTTGGTGGGACACTGGAACAAGTTGCCCAGAGAAGTTAATCCCTGTCAGTGTTCTAAGCCAGGCTGAATGGAGATCTGAGCAGCCTGGTCCTAGTTCTAGGTGTCCCTGCCCGTGCCAGGGGAGTTGGAACTAGATGATCCTAAAGGCCCTTTCCAACATAAACCATTTTGTGATAGTATATGAGTGGCTTATTACCAGAATAAAATACTAGCCTGTCTTTTGATTAGTTGTCTGTATGTGTCTGAAGTATGCACTTCATGGCTCCTTTGTTAAACTTTTGTGCCTTTCTGCTAAAATCATTTAGGATTTAAGCTTATTTCAGGGTATTCCACATTCTATAAAGGAGCAGACTTTCTTTTAAAACAGTTAACTGCACCATGTGTGCCTTGACAAAGTGAGCTTTTATCATATTACATGAGTATATTTTAAGTCTGCTCTGCTTTGCCTGGACTTTCTTGAGGTACAGTGAGAAGTTCTTCAATGAGAACTAAGGCTGTGGAAGTACAATTTACACTGTCACTTTTATGTGTATACTCAAATTATCAGAAACCAGAAGTTTCTACCTTCCAGGAAGATAAAAGACCTACTTACCATGCTGCTCAACCAGTTATGTGGCAGAGCTGTATGGAATTACTGCTCACTGCTATGTTAACCTTTTTCAGGTGATTAATTCTGTGCCTGCAGGGACTAAGCAAGGACAGACCTTCAGTGAGATAATGTAGATCCAGGCAGCTTCCAGGGCCAAGTGATGCAGGCAGTAGGAAAGGCAGGCCTAGAGGAATGTCACCATGGGGAGCAGGAAGATGTGTGTTCAGAATAAACAAGAGATAAACCTTCCACTACTGCTTCCCTTACCATGAACAAACTGCTGAAGCTGGGAAGTCTTACATCTAAGCAGATATTGATACTTGTGAAAATGAAAAATTAGCTCCTCCGAAACAAAGTCTTTACTGTTGAACAGAAATATAATTTTTGGGTTATGGTTTGGGACTTGTCAGTTAATGCTGTGTCTTTTATTATTATTTTAGGGAGGAGATATAACTAACCATGATGGAACAGGTGGACGGTCAATTTATGGAACAGCATTTGAAGATGAGAATTTCATAGTGAAACACACTGGTCCTGGATTGTTGTCAATGGCAAATAAGGGCAGGGATACAAATAATTCTCAGTTCTTCATAACACTTAAAAAAGCAGAACACTTGGACTTCAAGCATGTGGTATTTGGGTTTGTGAAAGATGGAATGGATGTTGTGAAAAAGATCGAATCCTTTGGTTCTCCTAAAGGGCTAGTAAATGGGAGAATTGTCATTACAGACTGTGGGCAAATATAGAATTATTTCTTTGAGTATACAAATGTTTTAGCAGTATAAATCAGTACTTAGATGTTATTGACTAATTATTTCAACTTCTTAAAATGGACACTTCTGATGTATAAATGTAAAATTACAGGCTATAGTTGAATTTTTTTATGTGTTCTAATTGATTTTTTGCATGGTAAATAAACTTCAGGCACTGGCATATTTCAGGTGTATTTGTGTTATCCTGACATATTTGTATTAAGTGTCAAATTTTAAAAATTAAATCCTAGTCTTGTTAAAATAAATGTCTTGTCTTCACTTTGGTTTGTTTAAAAGAAAAGAACTTGCATAACTTGGTTCTTGCTCTCAGGAAGCTCTTTTGAATGTACAGATTGTAGATGCAAATTGCTGGACAGTACATTGAAGTCCTTTGAAAGTTAACGGGTATTCCAGTCTGCAGAAAGCAGGCTGAGCCAGGTGGATGTTGGTTTGTTCTGTCTGCATGGTTTTTAAATGATCGATCAATGCTTTGCTAGAGCAATATGCCAACTTTTTTTTGTACTTAAACTATTTCTAAAAAACTTGGCTTAGTGAATAACATCTATTTAACACTGGGATTTTACCTGACATAGTTTAAGTCTAACCCTCTGACTCTGCTCAGTGTTTATTAGGTGTGGTCAACTTCCCTGCCCCTGCTGCTGCTCTAGCTTGTGTACTCTCTAGTGTGCTTGTACCTTTTACAACTTTGCCTCAAGAGTGAGTATTTAATGTGGAGTTTATTTAAACTGATACTCTACAGCTCTGTGCTGGCAACATGCATTTAGCGTAGCTTTATTTGGAGGTTATTTATTTTTAAAGGTTGGCAGTAATATGTCTTCAGGGGTGCTCAGGGACCTTACCCCACTTCCTACAACTACTCAAAGGAGCCTGGAACTAGGGCTGGTTTGGCCTCATCTCCCAGGCAACCAGCGACCGGACAATAGGATTTATAGTCTGTGCGATGGGAGGTTAAGGGAGGAAGCAGGAGCCGTTTTTTCCCAGAAAGGCTGATAGAGGGCATGGGCGGCCCAGGGCCGTGTTGGAATCACCGTTGCTGCAGGTGTTTTAAGGAGGTGGCCCTGAGTGGTCCAGTTGCCAGTTGTTCGGTACTGATTGGAGGCGACGCTGTCGGGCCGCGCTGTGGCGGGGGTGGAGAGGAGCGGTGGTTGCTGCTGCTGTTGATGATGTTGTGTCTCCTCCCCGCCAGGCCCAGAGCGGCCGCTCCCCCTGCCCTGCCCTGCCCTGCCCGGCGCAGCCCGCGGCCCGAGTGCGCCTGCGCGGCCCGTGGCGGTTGTTTCGAGCGCGGCGGGGCCGCCATGGCGGGCTCGGGGCCCGGCCGCGGCCGCTCCGCCCCGGGGCTGCAGCGGCGCTGCCCGCCCGGGCCGGCGGGGGTGAGACGGGGCCGGGGCGGGCGGTCTGCGGGGAGAGGAGGGGGAGGCACAGGAAAGCCATTTCCTCCTCGCCGCGTCCCCGAAGCGTTCGGAGGAGATGGAGGGAGGGGGGCCTGTGCGCTCCCTCGGGGTTCATTGTGAGCGCCGTGCTGTTGCGTTCCCGGGCAGTGCGAGGCAAAAGTGGGGTTTAAACAGACTTGAGGCGGTTACGTGCTCTTGCTGCTCCCATCCCTGATGCCGCACTCCGATTGCCTTAGAGCTGAAGTGCTGAAGCGTCATCCTTGTCTGAGGAGGAAATTTCCCTGGAAATTGCAGTTCCAGGCTCTGTGCGATACCAAGACGCAGTTTAGCATGTAGTTTTTGCCTAAGCCCTGGCGCCTGCCAGTTGAGTGAGAAAATATGTGAATCCTCTTAGGAAAATATTAAGCTTGTATGAAATATTTATAATAGGATAAGTAATTTTTTCTGTTGTCAGAGAGCAGGAAATTGTTCCATATCCAGTCAATCAGGAATCAAACCCATGGTTCATTAGAGACTGCTGCAATGACCACAGTTAATTATGATCGGTATCATTCCCTTGCCGAGGTACGGCAATGATATTTTACACCAGAGAAAGCCAGATTCTTTACACTCAGGTGAATGAACTGTATCGTGGTTCTTCTCTTTTTGTTACTTTTGCTGACAAATCAGAACTGATCTGCCTAAAAATTCAGCAGCAAAGACCCTTCCCCCATGATACTTAGTAGAAGGAGTAATTGCTGGCTAGGTACCTTTATTTTGCCTGAATTCTGTTTGTCTTTCAGTGAAACAAATTTTTGCAGTTGTTTTCATGTATCTGTATTCCCTGGGTCAGATGCTTCCAGTGTGGCTGGGGGATAACAGGCCTTAAGTGATTCAAAGTCATGGTGCAGGGGAAGTCATAGGGTGGAAAAATATCCATGAGCAACCAAAGATTGGGAGAGATTGCAAGTGGGTTTGAGTTAGGTCCATAGTTGGATTAAGTTAGTCCTGGGAGTCATCAAATTAATACAAAACCCAGCCTTTTTTTTTTCCTTAGGAAAAGTAGCTTGCCCTTTTCAGATCAGGAACCGTCGCATATGCAATGTGAAGATTTTGAGTTTTTTAGCAGCTAAAATCGGGCTTTATGTGCCCTTAGTTCCTGCAGACAGATTTGCAACTTGAATAGCATTTGATGGCGTTCTAGATTCTATGGGGAATTTTTCTTGGGGAATATTCTGCTTTGAACTGCAGAACCGTACTTTAAAGAAAAGTAATTGTTAAAACTTAACTTCTAAAAGACTGTTACTGAGGCTTTAATGTTTGCAAGGAAGAAGATGTTACACATGTTTGTGTGCTTTGTTATTTCATTAAAAATTGGTCATTCAAGGGTAGGAAAATACAGCAGTTGATCACTTGATCTAGAGCATAGCAGAGAAGCAGAGAAACAAGGTCATGAGAGCTGCCTTGAATCTGATATTTTGTATTGTGCATTTTAATTGATTTTGCTTGTAGCCTAATTTTTCTGTCATTCACTTTTTTAGTATGTAGACATAAATTAGTAAAAAAAAACTAAAGCAGGAAACTGGTGTAAAAGGCCTGTGTATGAAGGTAGATGGCGCTGTGTCCATGATTACCTAATTCTACCTTCATGTCTTTATTTTAGGCACTGTCTTCATAGTGCTTTATAGTTTCTCAAACATTCTAACATATAACAGTACAAGTATTTTGTTATTAGACTGTAGAGAATATATTTGCCTCTTTATGTTAATATGAGGACTATTTACATTTATGTATTTTAAAAAAAACACCTCCCTTTTCAAACCAGTAGTTTGTAGTAAGAATTCTGTCACAAGGTATGGCGGTTTAACTGTATGTTAATGTTAAACCTGTAAGCTGTAACATACTTTTTCCATGAAAACTCTAACTAGAGTGCAGTGGTTTTGTGCTTTCTTGTAGGATTGCCTCTCGGGAGCATTGCATACCAAATGTAAAAGCAGAAGCTCCCTAGTTTACAAAGGTAATATAAAGCAACAGTGCTTTGATATATTTTATGGGGATAATATATACTAAAGCTGTATTGTTCCTAAATTTATTTCGTTCTGTACTGTCTCATTTTAAATAGATAGGTAAGCTTGATCAGGGGGTTGTGATACCTGGGAGCCAGCCTGGGAACGGTAACAAGTAAAAAGTGCAAAGGATGTTTTGGAACAATGGTTCACAGCCTGTTTGTCTTTAAGTCCTGCTTGAATTATGAAGCAGTCCACTTCATAATGCATGTATTTATCTTTGATTTGAAGATCCATAAATGTTTATTATTTAGAATGCGTTTGGTCTCTTTCAGAAACTGGTGCATGGGGATAGTGGGCTAAATCAATGTATTTGTCAAATTTCAGTTACAGAAAAATTTCTATGGGCAGACAAGCTCTAGAATTTCAGAATGAGAAATCTGATGTGAAAGCGAAATAATTCTTACTGTGGCTTAAACTGTTATAGTTAAGTTCATAATTCATCAGGCTGCATCATTGGTGGTTTTGGTTCTTAAACCTACATGACTGCGTGGCAAGTACTTCTAATAAGTCCTCGTTGATTTCTTAACGTCAGCTTCTCAAATGCAAAATAAAATTGTTGTAATTTTTTGTATTTCAGGTGACACTGATAGCTCAGTGAAAAATATAACTATTCCTTTATCAAATTGTGCTTTAGAGTCAGAATTTACTGAAACTGGAAGACAGAACAGATCAGATCAAGATTTCCGAAAAAGTTTGAAAGACTGGGATTGGTAGGAGGTGTTTTTATTTCTCATTATTATTTATTTTCTCTCATAATCTAGATAAATGACTAATAAAGAATGTTATTTGGACTGTGCAAAAGTTGGTTTAAGTTTCTCATTTTCTTGTTAAATAAAGAATTGTTTGTGACCAATTTATGTCATAATGAGGGTGCTGATTTTGATGAGGAATATTGTTTCACTTTCTAATCTAATCTGTGTATGTTGGAATTGCTAAGGGGATACAGGAATGACATAAACTAAACTAGGTGATAAAAAAATTAACTAGTAGAAAAGTGCCCAGGAATAAGCCCAGACTGATAAACAGGTTTATGTTTATTTAGAGATAATTCAATTCCAGAAGCCGAGAAATCTCTTTTAAGGTCTGTTTTTCACCAAACTGGAAAAATGGAATTTTTTAGTTCTCTCAGAATTTGGTGGTTTGTGGTGAGAGAAGTGTGTTGGTTTTACCTGTTGCTTCATGTGCTTACAGCATGGAAAGCGTAGTTACTGTAACAACTCTTAAGTCAGCAGCATGTAATTGCTGTGGTTGAGATTTGTGAGTTGTAATGCCTTTCATCCAAATTATTTAACTCTGCTATTTGTTATCAGTAAAAATATCAAAGTCGTACATTAAGCAATGTTTGCTCTTTTTATATGGACTTCTTTCAGTGCTCTGTTATGTATCATGTTAGAAAGGAACTGAATAATTTAAAGTTACTGCTCTTTTGTACTTTTAGTTTTGATGATGAGCAAGATTTCGTTTGTGATTCAAGTGGTCTAGAAGAAAATAGCATTATTTGCTCTGAAACTGATGCAATTCAAAATACAGCTCTATATATGGGAACAGGTAATAAATATTTAATTTTATACATTTTCACAACTCTATGTGAAGTATAGCGTAACTTAAAAATCTTCCTAGTAAATGTTTCTGTTCAATTGAAAAATATGCTAGGCACCTAAAATGTATTTTGATGTGGGGATTTAACCTTTCTCATCAGTATGAGTATTTTCTTTAGAATTATTTTAGGAAGTTCAGACATACTTGAAGCAATAGTAATGTTATTTTCTCATATGGTGTCCAGTAGTTTCTTAAGTCTTGTTCTGTTTACTTAGGTGTCACCCTGAGGTCTAATCAGCAGAAAATCACTTGCCTGAAGCTCTTACAAAAATAATAGGAGATTTTGGTGATTCAGTCTGTGCACAGATTCCATACAGATTATCTCTGAGATTTCTATATTTAGTGGAGGGCATAGTTTTACTTATAAAACTGTTGTTCCTTGATCAGTTTGAATAAATCATGGAATGAGAACTTTGATCCAATCTCTGTAAGTCTAGATTTCTTTCACATTTTGATACATCTCACTCTATACTTGTAATTCTGAATTCCTAGAACACATTTTTTGCTGTTTTTTTACAACAATCATATCAATATTTAGCTAGGACTGATTTTTTAATGTAAAATGCATTTTTTCTCATGTCCACAGGCCTCACTTTACCATCTCATTTGGCTGCAAATACTGAAAAAAATAGTGACCCAATTATCAACCATGGTTTGTTAAAGAAAATTTTACATGGAACTCAGGCATGCAATAGGCAAGGTTTAATACCACCTCACATCAGTCAAATTTATGATGAATTATTTGTCATACATCAGAAGCTCCAGGTAGGAACTGGCATCACCTTAAAATTTTTGTTGAATAATGCTATGAAGGTTCTCACTTTCGAGAAAGAAATCTGAAACTACTTATATAGTAAAACTTGTATATTACAACTATTGTTTTTTACTATTACTTTGTACCAATCACAGTTACTTATGTACTAAATCTGTGTCTTCATCTGCCTCTTCCCCTCAATTAATTCAGTGATTTGGTAATGGTGCTTTGATTTGAATTTTGGGTAAACCAGGTAGATGTATAGGTGGGCAGATTCAACTTGAGGGAGTGGGAACGCAGTGTTTCTACATCCAAGACTGTCTTGTGACGCACTCTGGGTGTAGAGGGAAGCACCATAACTGTTGCTTTTCTTGAGAACATTTGAAACTGTTCTGACTCCAAGCATTCCAAAGCACTTGCCTTCCTGGCCTCCTCCAAAATCCCTCCATTCATTCTACTAGTTCATCTCCAGCAGCTTTAGGCTACTAACAAAAGAACCTCCTATATGGTTTTTTACTCTGTAATAGTTCCTAAGCTTCTGTTGTATTCCCTGCCATAATTGTCTTTTGCAACATATGAGATAAAAAGTTTTGTATCTCTTTTTTTCTTCACCACTTTTTCAGGGATGGTTCTCACTAGTTGAAAAAACAATATCATCAAACTACTGTTCAGCATAGACAGTCACATCTGACTCTATTCTGTCCTACAGTTAATAGCATTATCAAAATATTTTAGAAGCAAAAGCCAAAGTTTAATTTTCTAGAGCAACAACGTAGAGTAGAATTTTATATTTTGGTCAGCTGAACTATTCCAATGCATATGGAAGTCCTTTGGGTTAATGTGGGAGGAAACTGGACAGAGGTGATACTTTGTATTAGTATACTTTGTATTAGTAAGCTCTTGTGTAACTATAATTTCACAAGGAGTTAAGCACAGGACAAAAACTTAAATTTAGCATAATTTGGGAAAACTTCACATGGATTTTTAAAGTAGTTTAATATTTCTTCTCTTGATACAGAGAGAAACTACAGCACAGCAGGAGTATGCTCTGCAACTGCAGAAACGTGAACGTTGTCTAACAGAACAAGAGGCGTTGCTTTTTACACATGAAGCAGCTTTGGCTAAAATAAGAGGTGTTGAGGAAGAAGTTCACACAAAAATTGCAGCTATAAAAGAGGTGAAATAATATATTTAATGATAGATATTGCTCTTATGTGCCCTTTTCATTTGTAGTTATCTTAAACCATCACATGTTTGCTGGAAATCCTGCTTATTTCTTTGAAGTCCTTGAAATCCTCAAAGGAAGGATTTAAATAAAAAGTACTTAACAACATTGCTAGAGTTTTTGTATGACTTCTGTTTCAGATTGGTGCATTTATTTGTCTGATGTGTAGTACATTTTACAGTGACAAGTTAGAAAAAGGAGGTAATGTTTTTGTAAAATAGTGAAAGCTATGTGACCGATATTAGAGAAAAAAAAGTGGTCTGTCTGTAATTGTGTATAGAAACCATATGAGTATCTTTGCTGTAGTTGCAGTGGATTTCCTTGGGAATGCTTTAAGACACATTAAGATCTTACAACACAATACCTGTTGCAGAGGGTACTAGCAAACAAAGACTCAGAAAGTTCAGAGGAAGACCAACCTAACTTTGGGGGTATGGGAAGAAAGAGTAGTGAAGAAGAGTGAATTCATGGAAGGGGAGAAATGAAAGCTGGAATATTTTAAAATAAAACCTTGCTATTTTACCAAATCTGAGGTATCTAAATCTAAGATCCAGAGAAGATTAAATATGAAACAAATTTCAGGGGTAAGAGATGAAAGACGATGGATATTCAGGTTGTATTTAATAATTCATATGCTTGTGTTGTAAACCAGAGACCCAGACTCTACAAGGCACAGGATTAGTTCCTCGCTCTGTGTGATTAGAGTAAGCAAAACCAGAAACATGAGTTGAAACACAGTCACAACTTTTTGTAAATATTTGGAAGAGTGAGCTGTAAGTAAAAGCTTTGTCATTGATTTTACTTCACAAACGCATCCCATGTCTGAATTTTTTGAGAAATACGCGTGTATATAGTTTGTCTGGGTAGAATAGGCAGCTGTAGGAGCTGAAGGCTGTGCATGTTGCTCTCGGTTTCTGTATAGTCCTTAACATGCAGTACAGATCTTGTTTTTCTCACTGCTGACTGAGTGTGCAAATTTGGACATGAAGAACTTGATATTTGAAAGTTTGTCCGACTCTTTTAACACTTAACTGGAACTTATTGTTTCTAGAATGGTCTCTGTTAAAACATGTTTTTAAATTTGATGTTTCTGTAGCAACATGAGGCAGAAGTTAAGCAGCTGACAGAAGCCTTGAGAGAAATAACTAAAGAAAATAGGAGGCTGAAGTCATCATTTGACAGCTTGAAGGAAGTGAATGACTCTTTAAGGAAACAGGTAAAATTATTTCCTGTTTTAAATAATTCTACAAGTTGCAATCAACAATTTTAAATATTTGAACTGCTTCAGTTTGCAAAATTGGCGACCTTTTGTTTCTCTAAGACAAGAATTGTATGAATTACTGAAAGTACTTTTCTCACCTGTTTCTAGTACTTGAAATTTAGCCTTTTGGACCTTTTACAGTGTAAAAAAGAAATTGGATTTATTCCACTGACTCACTAGCAACAGCTAATTGTTAGGAAGAGAAAATCCACTGAGAATGGATGGAGAGAAAGTGTTCTATGACATAGTGGAATCCCTGGAATCCACCCTATGCAGATTTGCTGTGCCAAATTGCTATGCTGATTCTAATAAATAAAAAAGTAGAATGTTTAACTTCATGTTTGATTGCTATTTTCAGTTATTTTTTCAAATTTTAATGAAGGCAGTATTTTCTCACTATTTCACCACTAGAATGGTGTTTTTGTAGTAGTGTGTAGAGTAGGAATTTGTCTCATTTGACCGTTAAGTCTGATCTAAAATGGTGATACACAGATATCTAAATTATTCGAGCCTTTTTTATTCATTGAACTAATTAATGTTCTGATAATCTGAATACAATAAAAATTTACAGCAGAGCCTTATTCTTTCCCTTAAGAAGGTCAGACCTAACTCCTAGGATGTTGACGGTTCTGATGCAACCCATCTGTCTTATTTTCTCTCACTATAAAACCTTTGCATTTCTCTACAAACTGAGGGCTGTGATTATTATGCTGTTTATTGTTGTATGGATAGAGCACGTTTTTTTATTTAAATGGAGGTTGCAGTTTTCCTGATCTTTTCTCATTGAGCAAACTGGTTCTTTAGTGTGCTCAGTAACCACCTTTCCCATTAACAAGAATGTTATATCATTCTTGAATTTGTGCTCATTTTTATGTTGCTTTTTCATGAAAAGTGATTAAATGTGACGTGCCTGTATATCTAGAGTGTCATTGTAGTGCTTATTTTTCCCCTGCACTCTGGAAGGTTGGGCTGCAGGTCAACAATGAGATACTGCTGCTGTCCTGTTTATCCTGGAGGTGATAAAGAGTCTCCCACCTTGGAACTGTTCAAAAGCTGTCTGGACATGGCAGCCTGTTCTTCATGGCCAAACTTGAGCTGGGGGGTTGGACCAGATGTCTTCCACAGGTGCTCTCAAATCTCAGCTGATCTATGATGCTGTAATTTGTTGAGGGAGGTGAATGATGGTTTTGTTTCTATCACTTTTCATGCTAATAAGAACTTAAATTATTTAGCTGCTAAAAAAAAAAATCAAGTTACTTCACTGTGATAATTAAGTCAAGAAGATTTCAATTTACAGTTTTGAATATTTTCTTCTTCTTTCAGTTAAGTGACGTAACTGAGTTGAACAAGAAGTTGGAAGGTCAAGCACGAAAAGTAAAAGCTCGTTTAGAGAACCTACAAGTAAGGTTTGTTCTTACATGTACCTGCTTTTATAGGTAACCAGTGAAATATAATTCATTGTTATATTTTGTTGTAGAGGAAGCATGAATTTTCAGTGGTACGTAAATCTAACAATTTATGTCAAGTGATGAAAGAAAGCAAACCTGTGAAGCAGGAAAAAGTGATGGCAACATCAAAAACTGCCACGGTAAGAATTAAGCAGAAGTCTTGAATCTTTTCATTCGAAAGACGTTAGGCAGTTTAATGTTCTCTGTGCATCTGCTAGAAATTGCAAAATGTAGCTTCTAATTTTATTTTATGAGTTACACTAAGAAGAGAAACAGATTGTATTGAGGGAAAACCCACACTTAAAGAATTAAGTTTGTGGCTAAAAATATGTCTTGGATTTCATATTGCTTATGTGTATGCATATGTGTATATTTTTATTTATATGACAAATTTTCCTCCTCATATCATTGTCTTTCATCTGCTGATTAGAATTATAACCTGCATCCATTGTCACAGGTTTCTTTTGCTGCATCAGAACAAGTCTTAAAATCATTCTGGTTACTGCTACCGTACAGCACTGTCCTTATGAGTAACACCAGGAAAAAAGTTGTGTTGCAGAAGTATCCAATAAAAAACCTTAATCTTCTAAACCAAAAGTGGTATACTATTAATATTTTTTTTTGCAAAATAATCTTCAGTGAAGGATAGAGATTAAATCCAGTGTTCATTAACAGTTCCAAAACAATCACTTTTTTCCCTTAAAAAAAAATCTTCTTATATCACTAAATGAAATTCTTTCTGTCTCCATGTAGTTTCATTTATGGTATTACTCTGCCAACATCTCTCAGCTGGTTATGCTTTTTTTTCCCCAGTTAGAGGTGAACTGTGAAATGAGAAAGATATTCACACCACCCTATCTAACTGATATACAATGAATGCCTTAAAACTGTGCTGTCTATATTTAGCCAACAAATTCTCTCTATATTGGTTTTAGCATACTTTGATTATACATGAAATACAAATAATATCAGTAGTTACAGTTCTAAGTGAAGAGGAAAGAGTTATGTGAACATGATGTGAAGAAAAGTTTTGAGGTCTTTAGGGAATTGTTCATGCAGCCTGTCTTCAGGTATCTCTGGATTTCTTTTGTAGAGTATTTCATTGCAGTGTAGTAGAGCCAAAATCAGAGTTTTATGAAGTCTTTGTTCTTTCTTTAAACAATACTAGTTACCCAATTAAATTTATCGACAGTGGATTGCATGAAATGAAACAAAGTAGGTCTAGTGCATTGAAATAAGCATTTCCTCATGTGAAGGACATTATAGACTTGTTTTCTCACATAATTCATTTGTTCAGAATTATAAAGTGTAGTGATTCTGTATATGAATTTTTTTTTTCCAAATTGTTTTACTACCATTTGACCAAGCACAAAAATAAATTGTGCGTATGTTTTTCACACCCAGAAACCATCACAATAGGTGTTTGTTTTGTACTGGGGAATGAAGTGTGGGAGAAAGAAAGACTGCACGGTTCCTTCTGGGTCTTTGTAAGAAAGACCTTAATGACTTAATTAAAGGGCTAATAAGACAGAGTAAGAGGAGGAATATAGAGAGTGAGTAAATCTTTAGATGCCTGGAATGTTGTGTTTGTGCAGCATCAAATGCAGCCCCGGTGGACTTTTACCAAGACTTGATGAGCAGAGCCTGTCCATTGAGAGAAACCCCTCCTTTTTGGCCACTCAACATATATATAATTTTCTTGCAAGAAAACAACTCTATTCATGCAGGATGTTCATGGGAGAAGAACTTGTTGCCCTTTTAGACAAGGACAAGGCCAGGCAGGATCAGCAGTACCAAAAGGGAATTGCCTAAGTTTATGCTGCAGCCAAGCACAGAATAAACTGTGCAGTTGATCTGTGCAGCACAGCACAAACTGCACCTCCTCAAGTTAACTGTGCTGTGGATCTCTGACTCCTTGATGTACAGTGGCCTCCCAGTCAGGACTGCCACGTTCCAACCTTTGATCTGCACACAGTTTACCTTTCCCAGAAATATTGTAAGTTACAGTTCCATTATACAGGCTTCTCAAACCCTAGGTACAAGGCCCAGCAGAGCACATGTGGCCTGTTCAAGATCGCTGTCTCCTTGGATACATTTTCCACAGGCTCAAACTACAGTAACTCACCTCTCAGATTTTATCAGGCATAAAATTCTCATCCTTTCTATTATGCATAATGCTTCCTAGCTAATGTATTCTCATGTATTCCAGTCTGTTACTATTTTAGCTTAGAAAAAGCATTACATTGAAAGCTGAAATATCTGATGTTGTGAATATATTCCAGCTACCATTGAATTCACAAGTCTATGAGCTTTTAACTTATCTTATGGATTGGATCTCTGAGCAGTATCTTAGCAAAATAGAAACACAAGAAGAGAGAGAGGACACTCATAAACCTGTGGTTACCCAGAGCTCAAAGAACCCCTGTACTCAGGAAAAGTGTATGAAGGTAAAGAGGTTTGGGTTGTTTGCTTGTGTTAATATGTTTTCAGATTTCAGTGTGTTTTAAGTTATTCTAAGAGTACAACAGGTCAGTATGTAATTAAAACAAAATAATTGTTAGTAAGTCAATATTCATTCCAGCAGTGAGATATAATAGGCAATTTGTCATTTGTAAAGCATACATAAAGATAATTTTTAGTAAGTGTGGTGTCCTGTCTCAACCTGAGTTTCATAATTTTATTTCAGGTAAGTTCCGTGAGGTGATAGTTTGTCTTGTGTTTTATGTGAGATACATTGTTCTAAGGAGATCAACAGGTCAAATTTAAAATATTTGAATGCCTATTTAGATACTAAAATTTCAATTTATCACCAATAAAAGGTGGTGCTATGCTGTATTTCAACACCTCTGTTGTTTTTTCTTGTGATACCAAGATTTAGAAATTGATGAGGTATTCAGAAAATTCATTTCATTGTATTTATTCATTATATAAAAGATTTGTAGCCACTGTGATTGGATTAACTGAGGTTGAGCTCACATGTATCTCAACGCCCACGTGTAAACCTATGTTAAATTTAAAACCTGTGTATGCTTATAATTCTGTTAGCTTTACTGGATCCGCCCAGAGAATATTTGCATATGTAATCTGACAAACTCCAAGAGAGAGTTAGGAGGTTTGTTGGTTTGTTTTTCACTTACACTTAGCTTATAGAATAGTTCAGATACTGCATGTAATTCTATTATTGTATATTTTTGCAGCTTTTGCCTATAGCTGCTGAGCAGCTCCAGTGGATGCCGTATGTGAATCCTAAACTGCATATGCCTGTGATTAAATTTATTTACTGGTCTATAAGACAGATAGACGCTGATTTACAGGTAAAACAAGTAGTCCTCATGCAGTATGTTTTTTTTTAAAAAAATCACAGAAGGTATTAATGGATTTTGCATATTAAATACATATGAAAAATGGATGTTTTCAGGTAGCATATGGAAAAGAAACTGCTGTCTTTGTAAAACATAAATTCATAGTGTTCACCACAGGTGGCAAATGAAAACCAAATTCTTTTTCATGTGAAATTTTGCATTGTATATCCAAATGTAGTTTTCCTATGTATGTGATCTCTCTTGTGATGTCTAAGCACATCTGAAACTATATTTTTGCATATGTATTACCAAAACTTGCACTAGAGAAGGCAGTTATTTTATTGTGTATTTTATGAATGAGATTTGTTAAAAGTGATGGAAGTGAGTGGCAAAGCCATGAAGAAATTTTGATTTTTCTGTCTTCTGCTTGGTGTCTAACCACAAGACATTCCTTGCTCTTTTTGACTAGACTGCCATAAGAAAATATTTAAACAATATAATAAAGACTTTAGTCATACTGTAAAGACCCTGCATAGTGCTGTCAGTGTTCATTTGCTAAATCAAATGCTAGAAACTTTGTAAATATCCTGAGTTTAAATTCAATACAATACAATAGTAAGATGTTGGGCTCTAAGTTCTACTAAGTAACTGTATTTTAAACAAGTATATTGTGAAATTTCATTCTGTGGAAATATTTCTGTGGCGTTTATGGTGAAAATCTAATGGATGTTACCTGTACAGTGTTCTTAAATTTCATATTTAGACCTTGATTCTGTAAATATCCTTTAAAGGATATAACTTAAGGCAAGCTTACAAAACTGAGTCGACTGAAACAGCTTTTTCTGGAACCAGAGGCAACTTTAACATCAGAGTATCCAGGAGCCTCACTAATTAGTCTCTTGCTGAAGTGTGTTTTGTTAAGGCACCATGTTAATATTGTCCAACTGCTTTTGGAACACAAAGCAGTATGTCCTATACTGATTATATTCCTATATATGGTAAAAGCATTTGCAGTTTAATTGCATGGAGAACGTGTATATGTCAAATTTTAATGTTTGCACTAACTGTATGCACTGTTTGAAGCAGCAAGCAAAAATGAGATCAACCATGAGGAGACTTGGCAAAGATATTTTCAAAGGCATAGTGAGTAAGGGAAACCCACACAGTTCTTCTGAACAGTCTACAGAAAGTAAATCAAAGTCAGCAGCTTTCTTTAAGAGTTTCTGTATGCCTCTGAGGTTTCTGTCGACTTTGATTGTGCTTAAAACAGTGAAACAAGGTAAGTCAAAATTTACATTACATTAGTTTACATTAATTTATCTATTTCAGTCATATGCCTGGGCAAAAAGCATTATAATGATACAGTAGAGTCTATTATGCTTTATTACTGAGAAGTGATTTTACTTGGGTATTGTTAAGCAAAATATACAAGTATAAATCTTGCTATTATTCATTTTATGTTAGAATTTATGTGGGTTTTTTGATGTTATAACTTGTCAGACAAGTCAGCATTTCTGAAGAAGGGGGAGAAGATAAAAGTTTCAAAGTAGACACTGTGAGATTACACAAATCAGATTGTGACTGGACAGTGTGAGAAAAGATGTGGAAAATACAGCTCAAATAAGATAACTCTTCTCTCAGCTGATTTGTTAACTGCTACCTTCAGTTACGAAGTCTTATCTTTCTTCAAGGGGAACAGGGAACAAGATGTTGCAGATCCTTTTTTATGGAAGTCAGGCAGAAAAGTATTAATTCTATACCATTAAGAACAGGTGTAAGATGTGATTGCTGCTTACCTGCAGCAACTTAGCAGTACTGTGTGCATAACTGGGATTTTCTGCAAGAATAAATTTTACAAGGGTAGCCTAAGAATGTACATCTCTATAACCCTTTTCCAGCTTTTTGAGGTATTAACTATTTTTTTTTTCCCTTTTCAAAAACATTTTAAAAGCACGGATCTTTTTGAAAGCAAGTAATTTTTTAGTGGGGTTACAGCTGAGCAATCTAACCTAACCTCAGAGTTGGTCCTGCTTTCGACAGGAAGGTTGGACTAGATTGCAACCTAAATGATTCCATGTTTTTATTTTTGCTACCATTCTTTTCTTGAAATGGTTTGTATTTTAAAATATCTTTACAAGTAACATGTTTCTTTTGTCAATGACATGAAGAGATGGATACAGGTTACAGAGGTGTTAATTTTCAAGTATTTCAAGAAATACCATGCCAAAATGTCAAAATCAGATGCCTGCTTTGGCATCTGATTTTTTTTTTAGTCTCCTCCATGAAATATGTTAAATTTTGGGGCATTTCTTAGACAGCAGAGATCCACATCACAAAACTGTTACCATCTGTAGCACCCTGATAGAGACGACACAGGAATGCCAAAGATTTTAAATGCATAAATAATAAATAGAGTTTTTATTCATGGAAGTCATGTTTCTCGATTAGATATTTAAGCACATTAATATGTTTTTATGCCTAATAAAAACCTGTGCAGTATTTATACTGTGAGTATTTATAGTAAACACGGGAATAAAACATGATGGAGGATCATCCTGACATCATTCATGGACTAACAGTGTTCCAGCTGTTGGAGGGAACATATTTTCAGTCAGCATATTTTGGTGAAACACAATAATTAGTCTCAAATAGAGACTCATATTCTAGGAATGTTTGATAAAAACAATGCAAGAATAATTGAAATAAAAAATTAGTCAGAGACTGATTTAGCCTAGGCAGATGAACACTCTTGATTAGAATTAATCAGTTTAGCTTCTCATGATTGCTTTTTACTGCTGGCTTCTGTAACACAGAAAATATGATCTGTTGTTAAACATATGTCAGATATCACCGTGTATGAATTTCGATCACTCTGACCACATGGCACTAATGATCTGGTGATAAAATAGCAGATTTGGTTTGAACATATGTCCTCATGCCTTCAAAATGTCAGTATCCAGCAGATGGCACCGTAGTTAAACTTATGCAGGATAAATTGTTTCCTTCTGCTTAATTTTCTGTGCTCCAGATGATCAGTGCAATTCCCAGATACTGAGGAAGATTTGACAGCAGGAAGTTAAGAAAATTGATTAGTTCACTTAGTCTACATCCTTTGTATAATTTCTCACAATGGATGAGAATATAAAATGTTTATATGTAAACTACAGCTTTTAATAGAAGGAATGGATCTAGTTGCTCTCATGAAAATAATTGCTCTCACTCAGACAAATCAGCCACTGGCTCCCTTAATAGACGTTTCCCAGATGCTGAAACAACATTGTCTCAAACGGTGTGAGTTTGTATTTTCTTTTCCTCTTTAACAAAATATTTGCAGGATTTTACATTTGTAAGCATATTTTTCTTAAACATATGAGTTGTATAGATAGTCTTTTTCTGCACTCACAATAAATTGTTAAGGAAAAAAAATAGGCTGAGGGTGTCTTTAAATAAAAATTAAATTTAATATTTTCAGCTTTTTAATTTATAAGTGTGTATCTGCTGTGGTAACTGTCAGATAGTTGTTCACATGGCTTAATGAAACAATGATTATAGAAGTTTTATTCCTGTATTCTGATATTTTCAGTGGATTACCTGGCTCAGGCGTTTGAGTCCCTTCGTGTAGACTTGAAGACCGATGAAGGGAAGGCCTTATTTTTGGAATACCAATGTGTGCCTGTCATATTAAGTCACCTAAAAGTATCCAGTACAAGTCTGCTTTCCAGAGCTCTTGATGGATTACTTCAGATGACCATGGAATCTGGTAAATTTTGGTAATTACAAACAAACAAACAAACAAAAACCCAAAAACAAACAACCATGATGAAAACAGGTGGGGAAAGCATTAAAAACCTGTGTAAATAGTCTAATGTTCTATTAGCAATTCTTTGTATCGTGTACATTCAGTAAAGACATAAAATGTGTTTCTGAATTGTCTTTTTCTGAGTCATCTTGTGTTTTCTTCTCCCTCTCAGCCACTGTATTTTATATTTTGTCCTGGTTACTTTCTTATTTTTGCTGTGAATTTCTTGTAGCTATTTTTTGTTCATTTTTTCAGTTTATTCCACTGTATTACCTTGCTGATATTTTTCTTTGAAGTCAGGCTGTGCCAGGGAAGCCAAATCATAAAAACCTGCCAGAAGATGGGGATAAAAAATAGGTTCTATTTTATTCTTCTTCTAGTTTGAATTAACAGCTCATCCCCAATCATTTTTCAATATCCAGTGTTTGGAAATGGTATTTCTAGATGAGATGGTTATGTTTTGCTGAATTTTACTGTGCTTTGGCCCTAGAAAAGAATTAGTAATCTTATTTGTGACGCTGTGTTTCCAGGTGATACAGGTAGGATCAATTGATAACCACCTGGATGGGCATGAAGGTAGTGACACATTCCAATGCCATGTTGAATAAACCTTGTGAGTGGGGTTTTTTTTGTTTTGTTTGGGTTGGGTTTTTTGGTTCTTTTTTTAAGATAAAATCACTCACTGCCTTTCAGAACAGAAATGTGTATTGCTTTGGAAGTATTTTGTTATTATGCATTGTACTAGTTAAATAGAAGGCATCTTTGACTTGGGATGGTATAACATTGAGAAAAGAGCAATTTTGTAGCAACCCAAGTTCAAAAATATTTAGCTAAAGTTCTATTTTTCCTTGCAGTCTTTTTCTGACCAGGTAATTAATGCAGTCTTACCCTATTATTCCTAACAGCCATAACTGTGATTGAGAAAGGATTAATTGAATCCATAAAGGTAACAATCTAAGCAAGATGGACAGTATTTGGTATTTCTTTGGGTAATGACTGTGACAGTACACCTTCTGTTACCTAGCAGTAGCCATTCTGCACACTAGGTGCCTGCAGTTTGAAGAATAATGAAGATATATTGTGCGACTCAAATTTTGCTTGCTTGATTCTCAGAGAAGTTGTATTTATGTGAAATCAGGGAAGTAAGAGTACTGGTTAATTAAATTGAGATTTGATTGAAAACTATTTCTTGACAACTGGATATAAAGCCTTATGTAGAGCCTTACTCTTTGGTAAAATAAATTGCCAATACACAAATCAGGCATGCTTTGCTATTTTCCAATACATAGTGTTTTGTAAGAAATTTTTAACAATGAAATAATGTTGCTGATGGGAAAATGTGTTTTCATTCCTTTGTAAGTTTCCAATTAAAAACTCATTAAAAGACAAACTTTGGAAGGCAGCAGTAACTATCCAGAAGAGAACACTGTGTTAGAGTAAAACAGGAATTCATGCTCAGTTTTAAAGCTGTATTCATGTGCAGACCTAAATGAAGATGTAGGTAGTGGCCATATACTAAAATATGGAGTCATATTACCCAAAAAGACAGCATCCAATCAGCAGGAGGCAAAGTCTAGACTTCTATTTTTTTATGTAATATATACCATCCTAGGAATTTTCTCAATTTGTTGCAGTAATTTTCTGGCTCTATAGGAGTGTTACAATACTCTTGTTCAAAAATAATACCTTTAGAGATGATGCAATTAGAAATTAAATCGGAAAAAAGACCAGTGGAGATTTTTCTGGCATATAATTTTCTATGACTTTATTTTTTAAGCTCTTTTTTTCTTTTTTATGAGGTGTTTTTACAGATTTGAATCTTGGTTGTCCAGGCTGAAAAATGTGAATCAGATATGAAATAATGACTCTGTTGCAGTACTTCTACCTGTAACTACATGTATTTTTTTAATAGTAAAAAATGAGCGCTAATGTTTCTGTGCAGTCCAGGCTTATCTGAGCTCCTTAGGTAGGTTCTCTCTCCTGTTAGAAATTATTTTTCTCATGTTACAGAATTGAAGCCTAGGTTTCCCTCATATATTAGGGATAATTACTTAAGCACATATGAAGAATCACAGAATCTTAGAATGTGCTGTGTTGGAAGGGACCCATCTGGATCATCAAGTCCAATGCCTGGCCCTGTGCAGGCCACCCCAAGAATGACACCCTGTGCTCAAGAGCATTGTGCAAACGCTTCTTGAATTCCCACCGGCTTGGTGCTGTGACCACTTCCCTGAGGAGCCAGTTCCAGTGTTCAACCACCCTTTCCATCGATATCCAACCTAAACCTTCCCTGACTCAGCTTCATACCATTTCCTTGATTTCTGTCACTGGTCATGAGAGTGGTGAGATCAGTGTCTGCCCCTCCTCTTCCCTGTATGAGGATATTGAAGACTGCAGTGAGCTCTCCCCTCAGTCTACTCTTCCCCAGGCTGAACAGATCAAGTGACCTCAGACACTCCTCATAAGGCTTCCTCTTCAGACCCTTCACCATCCTTGGGGCCTCCTTTGGACACTCTTTCATACTTTAATGTGTTTTTTATATTGTGGCACCCAAAACTGCTCCCGGCACTTGAGGAGAGGCCGCCCCAGTGCAGAGCAGAGGGGACAATCCCCTCCCTTGCCCGGATGGTGATGCTGGGCCTGATGCATGCACCCCAGGACAGGGTTGTCCCTCCTGGCTGCCAGGGCTCTGCTGGCTCATGTTCAGTTTTCTGCTGACCAGGACCTCTAGGTCCCTTTCCTCAGTGCTGCTCTCCAGCCTCCCATTCCCCAATCTGTCTCTACATCCAGGGTTGCCCCATCTTAAGTGCAGAATCTGGCACTTCACCGTGTAAAGCTTCATATGGTTGGTGATTGCCCAGCTCTAACTTGTTGGGATCTCTCTGAAAGTACCTACTAGACTAAGACAGATATTTCTCTTGCTGAAAACTAGAATGAGAGTGTGCAGTACTACTTAAGCAGATTTAGGATTGGTTTGCATGTTCTTAGATTTTGGATCACTATCAGTGCTTTTGGCTTCATAGTATGTCTGGTACAGTGGGTTCAGAATCCATAGGTTTCCATTGTAAGTTCACATAACATTGATACTGCTTCACTTACTGAAAATGTGGTGTCAAATGCAACGGCTGAGGCATTAGTATCATCTTTTTTCTATGTACAAGACCGTAATGGCAAATTAAAATTAATAGTCTCACTGGTGTGGATCTTACTGGCAGACCGGCTTTCATGCAGTCCATCTTCAGTTTAGCATCAACAAGCTGTGAGAGTCCTGACACCAACATTTCAATGGGAAATGACGGGACTGAAAGGTGACATACCTAAGTTCTTTTTTTCTCTTTCTACATCTCCTCTGTATGAGGGTAGATAACACCAGTGTACCTCTCCAGCTAGGCCACTTGTGGAATTCTTTTAAGAAATGTTTAAGACTTTTGGTACCCCTAGGAAGCCAATTTGTATGTGTTTCTTGAAATTTAGTTGCATCAAGTTTAGCTGCACTGTTATTTCCCAGACGTCTGTGAGTTTCCATGCCATTGTATAATTTTGAAAAAAATAATCCCAGTAGTTTGTCTCAATATAGTGGGATGGCCCTTGCTGAACACCAGGTTCCCACCAAACCACTCTGACACTCCCCTCCTCAGCAGAACAGGGGAAAGAAAATAAGATTGAGGAAATAAATTGTGGGTCAAAATAAAGGCCGTTTATTAAAGCAAAAGCAAAGTCCACACAAGGAACCAAAGGAAACCAAAAGATCCCATCAGTAGGTAGTGTCTGGCCACTTCCTGGGAAGTGGGGATTCAGCATGCATTAGAGTTTGTTTCAGAAGGCATGTCATAAATAAGGAATGCCCCCTTCCCCTCTCCTGCTGCCTTCCCCCTCCTCTTTTCTCTTGGCTTGTATTGCTGAACAAATACCATATGGGAGGGGAGTCACTTTGGATCAGCTCTTCTGCCTGTGTCCCCTCCCAGGATCTTGCCCAACCCCAGCCTGGTGGTGAGGGGGAATTTTAGAGACAGTGTTGCCACTGTGCTGCCACTGCTTAGCAATAGCCAAGAACTGGTGTGTTACCAGCACCTTTCTAGCTACCAATGCAAAGCACAGCACTTTGAGGGCTGCTGTGAAGAAAATGAACTCTGTCTCAGCCAAGCCCAGTACACCTAATCATTAACATATTTGGAATTGTTACAATGTGTCTGATATACAGACTCTCTCTCTATGTGTGTATATATATATGCCAATCTTGTTTGCCTCACCTCTTTTACAAAAATCTTAAGGCCTAAGGAGGAGGTAAAATGTTCTACTGATCATTGTTCTTGTCATATACAAACTCATTCATAGTTGGACCAAAGGCTGACTTTTAAATGTCAGGGGTGAAAAAAGTTGAGGTTAGTATGCTCCTCAGGGCATAAGAGTGAGAGAAACTGCTAAAGATGTTCTGCAGTAATTGAGACAGTTTACTTTGTGTCAAAAGAGCTTCACTTTCAGTTTACTTTTATGCTCTCATAATTCTGGGGCTTTTTTTCCATATTCCAGTACTTTTGTGGATTTAATTAATTACTTTTACTGTTAGTAGATTTGAGGAACAAAATTTTGCAGCTGTGTGGGTCCTTACCTAACCACTTGCATTTTGTTAGCAAATTGCTTATTTTAACCTATGCTAGAAACTTAATAAGTAACTGAAATTAAATTGTAGGTAATTCTTAGGATAAACAATATAATTCTAAATAATTTATGTTATATTTCATGTTGTTTGTATGATGGAGAATTTTTTTTTCCAGATAAGCTCAGTGGCCTAAGTTGCATTCCAGTTGGTTTAGTCAGCTCACTTTAGGGACAATAATAGGTTGCTTCTAAATTCCACAGTTGTGAGAGTTAACAGCTTCTTGTGAACCTGACAGTAGGAAATCAGCTCCACAAAGGTATTTAATCTCTTTTCTCTTATTACATTCTGCTAATATTTTTGTTTAAAAGTCTACATAGTGGTGTATAAATTGGTATGGCTATATTTTTACTGTAGCTATCTCATTGGTTCCTCTCTTGTTCCATGGTCAAATAGGAGGACTGTCAGTTCAGTTATATCCTTTTCAATTTCTTTCTTGCTCTCCGTACCCATTACCAGTATTTCAATCCATGTTTGTTTTCTGAAGGATGCGCACCTTTCCCATACTGCGTTGACTGATAAAAGCAGAGTCAAGGGAACAAATCCTGCAGTGTTATTTTAGTCATGGTGCTCTTTTCCTGGAATCTGAGGTTTCAGATGAGTGCCATAATATTCAACTTGATCCTTCTTTTGGTCTTTGAATCTAACGAGTGATCCACAAAGGCATCTTTCTTGCTTCTCATTGAGGAAAAGGATAAGACATCTATTCCTGCTCATTTAAAAGGGAAGAAAGATTTCAGTTCCACAGCTTTTGAAGGTTTCCTTACTTCAGTTAAGGAAAGTAGGCTTCTAGGCCATGGTTGTTAGTCCTATCTCTCAACTAGGACCCTTCTGAAGACAGACCTAAAACCAAAATCTTCTCTGATAGAATTGTCATAGAAAGTAGGTTTAGTATCTTGTTAAATGCTGAATGGCTTGATGATAGATTTCTACAAATGCAGAGTGTTCTGACTGCCTTTGAAATTTTGAGAACAAAACATATTAACTGCTATATGCTGATGTTTCAGTTTAGTCAAATGGTATATAATGTATTTATTGCTTAACAAAGCTCTTACCATTTCCCATTAAAATTGCTGTTAAAATTAATGTTTGATAATTAAACGAATAGTTACTTCTAATAGTCCATATGGTTATAGTATGAAACAGTGGTTTCCAGGACATCTTCATATCCCAGCGCTCCCTCCCTAAGACTACAAATTTCTTTTCTCGGCAGATCTTGTTTCTAGGACAGTAGTTGTAGCACACTGTTCAAGAGAATTCCTGGATACCAGACTTGAAACATTTTCTGGAAATAATCTAGTAATAAATAGCATGACCTCATCAAGAAAATTTGTTCTGTGGCTGTTGAAGAACATCGCATCATTGGTATTAAATCACCTTGTAGTTGAATACTTGTCATATGCAATTTGTTTAATAGTGTTCTTCCTGTCTTCTCACGCAGCTTACTGTGTTTTTCTAACTTGTGAATCAGTTAAAAGGGTTTCAAATGATGTAGTGAGTTTATATTCATCTATCAAAAATACCATTGTTAACTGCAATCTAGTTCATGCCTGGTTTGAAATGTGTTGACATAGAGTTCCCCTGCCTCAGTTTCACATTTTGGACTTTTATACAAAGACATCATATGTCCTAAACTGCTCCTGCAGTGATATCTGACTGCTGTCAGGTAGATTGGTAGGTTCCCCTTTCTCAACCTTAAGTTCATTCAATGAAATCAAAACTTACCTGCTCGCTGGACATTACAAAATACTGGCATTTGCTTTAAATAAAACTTATATGTACTTTGTCTTCAAGCTTATTTCTGTTTTGCAGAGAGTAGATTTTATGTTAGTGTGTACTTATTCACAAATCAAAATGAGAGCACATTAAAAAAAAAAATCAAAATTATACTCTCAAGTTTACTGTAAGTTATGGCACATTCTGGTAGGGCTTAAGTATGATTTCTTAATTATATTGACATAACTGAAGAATTTTAATATCTGCAAAAGCAAGCTGTATTTACATATTCACTGAACCTTACTTTTAGTTTTAATTTTTTTATTGGAAGAGAATATTATGGTCATGGATAACCAGTCTGTGTCTAGATGCACTCGTCTCATAGGGAAGTTAATGAAGCCAGTGAAGATAAAAGGATTTTCTCTGTAGTAAGAAACTGTGCTTGTTTACATGTAAACTGAAGTCTTCTTACGTTGACTATCTATAGGACACTTCTCTTTTCCTTTTTGCTTATGCTTCCATAACTGATGGTAGGAATTCTACAACGTGCACTGTTCTGTGGGTACTTCTAAAAAGTCAGTGGTCAGGATTTGCCAAGAAAACTCAAACTTGTCCCTTTATGTTTCTTCTTGAGTCTTAGCATTTTGAGGCTTTACAGACTACAAGCAGCGAAGGCATGAGGTAAAAAATGCCCATATACTTCAACAGATTAAAATTTAACATTTTCCAGCATATTATCTTTACTGGTAACTTTGCAGGATTGCAGCTCTTCAAGTGAGTTTATTCTGCAGTACTGAAAGGATAAAAATGTCAAGGTTGTGAATATTGTATTAAAGTAGAATTCCCCTCACTTGTGTGAAAATCAGACGTGAAATTGTCCTGAGGACTTAGGTTTTGAAACTATAGTGATAGGAATTATTTACAGCTTATGTGGCATGAAGAGTGAAATACAAACCATTGAAAAGAAAATCCTTCTTCTATTATTCTATCTTACCTTTGTAATATTTATTCATTCTTCTGAAAACAGTGGATAATTGTGTTGGATTAATAGATGTTTTAGTTTAATATTTTAACCACAGATAAGGATCTCTGACTGTTAAATGCAGCCTAGCTAATGTTAGGACTCACCTATATGTGCTGAAAGCAAGCAAGTACACCAAAACTTTGCACACATTTTTCTTAATTAATTTAAAATTTAGCTTGAACAGTTTGATTTTGATGGAATTGATTTAGTATGAAGTACCACTCTCTACTAACAAATAACGTCTGTGTCATTATTTTCTCCCTCTTCTAGTAACACTCATGTAATGCTTAGCCATTCTGAATTTTGGACTGGTCTCATCCACTCCAAAGAAATAAATAGAAGGAACCATTAAATATAAAGTTATGTAGAGTCAAGTATCCATTTCAGAAGTAAAGCTTCACTGTTTATTTAGGGTAATAATGTGGTTCTTAAGCAGCGTATCATTTTTGAAGGTAGAGGCGAATGCCAACTTTTAAAAAGTATTTGGTGTTAAAAAGAGTTGTTTATATCAATATTTGGATATGCACATGCACTTTCCAGTCAATTTAACTTATGAAATCTCTAGAACATTGACATTTATTTAAGTAAGCTCTTATTTACTACACTTGTATATTTTTAATAAAAAAGTTTTCAGTTTTATAGTTTTCCATAAAATTTTATAAGTAGGAAAATACTTTTATACACATTTTGTTTTGTATTTGACTAGCAGAACTACTGTACTTTTTAGTCAGCTATTTTCTGAGCAATGTCATAATTGAAATAATTCTATAAAGAAAGGCTTTCCTTGGAAGTGGAAAATAAAAACAGTGTCGTTTGAGTAGCATCTATGCATTGTCAGAGCTCAGACTTTATATACCTGCTCACTTGCAATCTAATGTTATAGAACTACAGGTAATGCCAAGTGATGCTTATTTATGTTAAGGTTTTCTTAGAGTTTGTCATTATGTTTGGAACAAAGCCCTTTCAAGTGGTTACTGAGAGAGCTGTGTTTCCTTCTGTGATTCTAGTATTACATTGGGCCTTTTCTGGCTTCTTGAACAAAGTAAAACCACAGTAGTGTACAACTTCAATTTAAAGTGCTTCCTACGTTATTTGTAAAGTGTTTTTTTTCTCTGTCAGGCCTCATTAAAATCAGTCTTTAATGACAAGACCATGTTGATTACTCATAGACAAACTGAGTTCAATCAGCACAGCAAAAGCTTTCATCCTCTGATGATCAAATCCATCCTTTGATGCACTGATAATCAGTGATTTTCCAGGAAAAAATGTATGTTGATTCTTAGTATATCAACTTTATGCTTCTGCTATTCCAGGAAGTAAGATAATTCTGATTTCCATGTATATTATACCTGCTGCATTCTAAGTAGGCAGTTAAAGCATGGAATTTCATTAGACTATTCCTACCTACATGCCATAGTCATTAATTAGTACATCAGATAAGCACAATTGCAAAAATCAGTGTTTAAAACTGAAGTTCAGTTTTTGTGAATTCCTTACATAACACACCTTCCAGCCATTCTACTAACCCCCATTTTCTGCAATATAATATCCCGTGTTGCTTTCTCAAATGGTTTGGAAGTCCAGATTAGTTATAACTGCTGCATTTATTTACCAAACAGAGGTATCTGACTGTTCTGCCTCAACAACTGTAGTTCCTATACACATACTTACAGATAAACTGTGCTGGCTTGAAGGCAAAACCAACAAGAGACTCCAAGTCAGAAAAAAAAATTTAATAGGAGAGAAAAAAAGGTAAAATAAAATAAAACTAATGCAGTAGTAGAAAAGATCACTGACAGAGTCAGAATACAACCTGACACCATGGTGGTAGCTGTCCAGATGAAGTGGTCTTGTTGAAGCAGTGTTCCCATAGAAAGGTCTGGTAGCTCTTGTCCTCTGGGAATCCAGTGGGTAAGGCTGCCTGTGCTGTCCCAAATGCCGGATTATATCCAGGTGGGAATGCTTGGCTCCTCCCCCTGGGTGGAGCATCTCACAATGGGCTGATATCATTTTATCAGACTTGCAATGGGTCCTTGATTGCCTATTAAACAGAGATAGCTCCTGGGGAGAGTTATCTATGAGTCATGCAGCAGGGCATTGATGGGCCATAAACAGAAGATAGTCCGGAGGGAGGGGGCAAGGGAAACACTGCCCAACCTAGTTTCAACAGCGCATGTAGATTGTGATAGAATACATACTTTGGGCACATCTTACATTGCAACGTAGGACATAAACCTGTATTTTATTTTATTTTGTTTTGTATTGTTTTGTTTTGATTTGATTTCTCTGCTTTAGGTCCTGAAAATATCTTTAGATTTTTACTGAAGGGCACATAAGTTCAGTTTTCTAATTTTTTGATCCAAATCCAACAAATATCTTGCATTGTTTCATGGGTTGGCACAGTTTAGTTTTAAGTTATGGAGAAATGTAGAATATATTTCCCTGTCAGGACTTGGGATTTGCTCTAGAAAGGACAGGGACCTATCAGAATGCTAGTTGAAATATTAGCATCCGTTTTAGCCACTGAGAATGTCGAATGCAACTTTGGGAAGTACCGATATAAACCCCTCATCCCTGGCAGGTCAGCCTCTTCCATCTAGGATAGCCCTGAGATAACATCGTGGGCAGCAGAGGAGGGCCCGGCTCACACCCTGGTCCCCTCTGGACAGCCGGGCCAGGCCTGGCCGGGCCTCCGGGAGCTGCTGCCCACGTGGGGAGCGGCCCAGGCCATCTGAGCCCCCTTTCCCCGGGCTGAGCCCCCTTTCCTCGCGCTGAGCCCCCTTTCCCTTGGCTGCCGGCAGGGGAGAGGCGCGGCTGCAGCTCGGCAGCGCTGGCCATGTGTCCAGGGCCGTGGCAGAAGGCGCCAGGCCATGGCCCAGCTCAAGAATGGCTGGCAGCAGAGAAAGAAAGCCTGCAGCTTTATAACAGCTCCGAGCTGAGCCACCCTGAATGAGACCAAGGGGTGGAAAGGAAAGCATCCACCAGCCTCCCCCATCAGCACGTCTTTGTGTCTCTACGGCAAGGTAGCCTGGGGCAGAGAGCACATGGTTACTGCAGGCCTGGGCAGATTTAACCCTTTCCTGGCAACATGAAGCTTCTAAAGCATAACCTTTTCCTGAGAGAGAGAGAAGAAAGAGGCAGCGGGTATGTAGAAAAGACACCGCATGAAGTCAGCGGATTAAGAGTAAAAGAGCGAATAATATTATTGTAATGGGATTGAAGAAGTTGACATTTTTAACCGGACTTCTCGAGTAAATTATGGAGAAATGGACTGTTCTTTGTAGCATCTTAATGTTGTTGGGGGAATGCTGATTCTAATCAAAACTGGGGAGTGATGTGATTGAGATTTAATTGAGAACTTTAAAGCCCCTGGCCCTGGGTTAAAAGGAAGTCTCAGCCTTTGAGACGAAGATGATTTTAGTCTAGAGGAAGCATTCTTAAACAGTACCCCAGATACACTGAGAGGCCCACAAGTAGCAAAAGGAAAGGCTGCTAATGGATAAAACAGCACAATTTGCAAAAACTCCCAGGCGGTTGCAGATTTGTGACATTGAGAGCCATTTGACTATTTTGTCTTGGGGTGAGTGTCTCTGTGAGACTCTAGAGAGACTCTTCTCCCAAAGTAATGAAAGATTATGTGGAGAAACTCTTCTCTCAAAGTAATGAAAGATTATGTTTAAGTGGTAAAACTGACTGAAAATCACAAGTTGTGTCTTTCTGTGTTGTTTTGTAAAAAAGTTAACTGTAAGGGGAGGGAAGAGTGTTTTTTGGAGTTTCATTCTGTTTTAGTTTTCCCCACTTTTTTTTCTTTTCCATTCTTTTAGCATATGTTAATAAAACTATTTGTTTATTTTTAAGTTTAAGCTTGCTTTACTTTTCTCCTAATCTTTCTCCCACAAAAAGAGAGTAAACACTAAAACCACTGCACTAAATTTAGCAACCAAAATTTAGCGAATATTGAAACCACTACATTAATTGATGTTGCCCAGTTTCATTAAATTAAAACCATTACACATTGACTGTTCTCTCTTCGCAAAGTGCTGCTTCCTGACTTGTTTTTTTTACCAGTTTGGGGTTTTTTTACTTGTTTTTTTTACCCAGTAAACAGTGCACTCTTCCACACATTGAGCAGCTAGTTTTTTCAGGAGAATGCTGTGACAAAAAGTTTTACCAAGTCCATGTAAACAATATCCAGTCTTTTCCTCATCCACGTTACTTTGCTGTAGATGGAGATGAGGTTGGTCAAACAGGACCTGCCTTTCATAAATCCATGTTTGTGCTGGTTGGGCCTGATCCCTGCACATGCCACGTGGTGACACTCAGAATGGCCTGCTCCATGACCTTCCCTCGCAGCAAGGTCGGGCTGACAGGCCTCTGGTTCCCTGGATTGTCCTTCTGGCCCTTCTTGTACATGAGTGTACATTTGTACATTTGCTCACCTCCAGGTACCTGGGACTTTCCCCATTGACCAGAATGCTGGTAAATTATGGAATGTGGCTTGGTGAGCATTTCCCACTGGCTTCCTTGATACCTTTTGGTAGATCCTGTCTGGTTCCATAGGTTTGTTTGTGTGTCTAAGTGGTGTATCAGGTTCACTGACCATTTCCCCCTTGGATTATGGGAGCTTCATTCTGCTCCCTGTCCCTGTCTTCTAGCTCAGGAGGCTGGGTACCTGGGAAACAACTGGTCCTGTTATTGAGGACTGAGGCAGTGAAGACATTAGGTAGTATTTTCCTCATCTTTTGTCGCTGTGTTTCCACCTCATATCCAATAAAAGGTGGTGATATCCTTAGCCCTCCTTGTGTTATTAGTGTATCCATAGAAACATTTTTATTGTCTATTGCACCAATAGCCAGACCGAGTTCTGCTTGGGCTTTGGCCCTTCTGATTTTCTTGCTCCATAACTTCACAACACCCTTGCAGTCTTCCTGAGTTGCCTGTCACTTCTTCCAAAGGCCGTTAACATTTTTTTTCCTTGAGTTTTAGCCAAACCTCTTTGTTCAGCCAGGCCAGTCTGCTTCCCCACCAGCTTGTCTTTTGACATATGGGGACAGCCTGCTCCTATGCCTTAAGATTTCTTTCTTGAAGAATGTCCAGCCTTTTGGGACTCCTTTGCCCTTCAGAACTGCCTCCCAAAGGACTCGGTCCACCAGTCTCCCAAACAGGCTAAAGTCTGCCTCTCTGGAAGTCCCAGTTAGTCCTGCAGGACTCCCTCCTTCTCCAAGAATAAAAAGTTCTTATCATTTTGTGATCTCTGTATGCAAGATGGCCTCCAGCCATCACATCACCCTCAAGTCCTTCTCTGTTCACAAACAGCAGAACCAATGGGGAGACTTCCCTAATTGGCTTCTTCACCATCTGTCAGGTAGTTCTCAACACACTCCAGGAACCTCCTGGACTATTTCCTCTCTACTGTGTTGTATTACCAGCAGGCATCAGGTATGTTGAAGTCCCCTGTGAGAACAATTAGGAATTATGAGACACCTCCCTGATTTTTATAGACTAGTTCATCTTCCTTTGCATCCTGGTTGGGTGGCCTTTAACAGATTCCCATCAGGATATCTGCCTTGGCCTTTCCCCTGATTCTTAGCCCCAAACACTCAACCCTGTCACCACCTTCCTCAAGCTCTAGACAGTGAAAAACACCACAAAATTCAGGGCTATCCCAATATTCTTCTGGATGTAATCTCCAGTTGCCATATGAGAATGATACTGTTTTCCTATTGGTCCCACGTCTGTTTGAATGTCTTGAACATCGTAGGAATCCGAAGAGCAATTCAGATCATACTGAAGTCAGCACGTAGTGGGTGACCAGTGGCCACTTGGCCTCTGTTACCTCAGCGTCACTGGTGCAGGCACCTACACTGTGCTCTAACCACTGACACTGAACAGTCCTGGCTACTGATTACAGGAGAAAGTGTTAAATTCAGCAAATGGTTCAAATCAGTTGGCAGGGGCAGTTGGTTATACGCGAGTGATGTTGCTGTTTCCTTTGAAGTGTTTCTGCTGAGGTGCACAGTTAACTTCTGCATTTGGTAACTTTTCCACACTAGTAGACGCTGCTGCATCATTCACTTGCATTGCTGAGACGTGTTCTCCTTTCTCCCAGCAGATCCTCTCTCAATTAGAAAATGAGGCAAAACTGTAATCGTTAATTTGTTAAAACATGAACTTACAGTTGTCATTTGATTTCCTGAAGTGACATAGCTTTAGGTATGAAACCGCATTTTCTGGGTAGCTATAGCTGGTGAGATTTTATGTTGTGTGACTGATTACTTTGAGGGTAAATTTCATATGAAATCTGTCAACAATGATAAATTGTTTTTTGTTTGTTGCAGTCTACCAATCAAGCTAAGTTAATGCAACTACAGCCTGCTCCAATTTTTTAAGGATACCACTGGAGGCTTTCTCAGATTATTTTAAATTGTGACAAAGTCCTGTCAGGATAAACTCCAATTATATTTTTCTAAAATAGTTAAATAAAAGCAAAATCTATGCAGAATCTAAGCCACCAAAATATTTAAAACTGTGAAGCTTATTATTTTTAGTTAATCAGCTAGAGATGCATTTAAATTATGTATTTGTTTTGTTCATTTTCTGATTACTTAGAATATAATCTTCAAAAGCTTGTCTGAATTGAATATATAAACAGTGTACAGAAAGCCATTTAAACATGTGCTTTTTTAAGTTGGGTTTCATGTGATTCACTTTGCAAACTTTTAGATATTATTACCACATTAGCTTTTCTGTTTTGTCAGAAAGATCCACTGTCTTAAAAGTAATATTGTAAGTAATATTCTTACAGCATATATGTGTGTGTGTGTGTGTGTGTGTATTGTTTTTTTAATGTAATATGTTTAAGGAACCAGTAAGAGCAGGGCAGCAAAGAAATAATCAGGTCAGTTAAATGTGGTATTTGTTTACCCTGCAGAAAAGGAATTAAAACCATTTTATGGCTATTTAAGAGTATTTATAGGAATAAATTGTAGGATTGCCCTGTTCATCCAAGCAGTCTTTGTTACCTTCAGATCTCTCATGCGTCAGAGGTCAGATGAGTCAGAAGTCATGCTAAATGAGTTTTTAAAGCCATTCCTTGTCTTAACAGGCAATGGAAAGAAGAAAAGCCTTTCTTCTCAGTTTGCTTCTTGAATATCAATGTCCTCACACATGTATTTATTTTTTTCTTCCCTTTCTGATAAGCATCTTTGGTAAGTAAGAGATACTGTTTCAAGTTTTTGTTTAAACACATTTCATCAGTGATGCAGTGCAGGTTGATAGGACCGACCATTTCTGTTCCTTAGGAATAGGCAGTAGTTTGTGGGAACTCTAGCAAATTTTAGAAGAATTTCTATAAATTTGTAGCTCTATAGAATTAGTATGAAGTTACAGACTACAGAATTTGTAGTCCTAGATTTTCATTGCTTTAGAGAAGATTATCTCTTCCTGGTATTGTACAGAAATTTCACTTCCAACATTCTTCAGTGACAGAAATATTTGGTCAGGAAACACTCTTAAGATGGCAGATTGTGTTCATTGGGCTTTACTTATTTGCTGTTTCTGTTCATAGTTTTGTCACCACTTCTCATGGATTTCAACAAGTTAGACTCACTGTGGCATTACAGCATCATACCAGAAGTGAAATTTTAGTTGATTATTTTTCTGAGTTTAAGACTCTGCTGTATGTACTTAACCCCAGAGTTCTGTCACAGACACCAGTGGCTCAATAGAGAGCACCAAGTTTTGAGTGTATGTCAGTCACGTATCACTAAATGTAGCACATGTGGTGAATTCATCTAAGGATTTTCTGCTTGCTGTAATTGACAGATAGCCCTGAGGTTTTTTTATATGACCATTTCTCAAAAATTATACCTTCTGCAAGAAAGTACAGAAATACTGAAAAAAGAAAAAAATTAAAGTAGTATGCCTTGAAGACCATAAGTTAAAATAAATGAGATCTAGTATCTTTGCTTATCTTTTTTTCACTGATTACTGCTTTCTTTTCTACTTTACTTTCATTCTGGTTTTATATTTATTACTGTTACAATTTAGAGACAGCAAATTGTAACCGGAAATAGTACTAAAAGTGAGAGGACAATGTGCATAAAACCATAGGTGTGTTGAACATGGTAGAAAGAATGCAAGAAACATGGAAGTAGATGTAAACAGAAAACGGATTAATTTATAGTGATTTATTGCCTTGATAATGCATATATCTTTGAATATTTGTTGTTTTGCATTGCTTTGGGTAAAGAACAGAGGATACTTCAGCTATGCAAACCACAAAACATCTGCCTGCCATTTCAAACTTTATAGAACATCAGTTGTTGTTGCTTTTTATTGCTGCAAGGTTGGCCTCTTGCTACCAAACTCTGTTATTATCCTGCATCTGTATGATTTCCATCCACACATTCCATTGTGTATGTTGTGGATCCCACCTGTTGAATCCAGCATTTTAAATCAAAGGAGCAAAAGCACCTCTGCTGAAAAGAGAGGAAAGATTACATATAGCTGTAGTTTCTCTGATCTGTGATAAAGGCATCTGCTGTTTCATTTGAGGGTGTAACCCAGCAAAGGCCCACAAGTCTCATGAGTTCCCTGTGTATCAGGGAGGTGGCACTTACTCATTTGTTGGAATGGGAATAACTGGGTCCTTACTGAAAATTCAGCATAAATGCCCAGCTTAGAAAATTAGTAATCTAGGCTCTCATACTGCCTTTAAATGCCAAGTTGCTTTCTTTTTTAAGCCCTATTTCAGACAGTTTCCTGTAGCATATCTTTGGATTTTTTACCAGTAAACCTTCTGAAATAAATTAAAACCTTGAACTTACTCCAAGGCTACTTGTTACATTTAATAAGTTGTATGTCCTTGAATGAGGAAAGGGAAAATTTTGACCCAAACATATAACCGGTGCTCTTTGTACTGATAAAGACACCTCAATGTCCTACCTATAAAGTATAGTATTCAGGATATGAATTTTTCTTAATGTCTTGTTTGTTGGTTTATGGTGTAATTTTCACATTACAGTTTCTTATTAAGTGGAACACATTAAATACTTCAACATTATGCAATTGAAATCTTTTCCTCGCATGTGTATTCTGATAATGCAAATGCCCTGTGATATATGAAAGTCTGTTCATTTTAAGGAAAAATAAATTGTTCCTTCTTTTCTTTATGTTTTTGCTATAAATTAATCTGTAATAAGAGAACCAAGAATGAGATAACCAGGGAATGGATTTAACCTTATTTTGAAGTTACTAGATTTTGAGAAACATGGTAGAGGGAAATGTTTTTCAGTGTGACATAAAAACTCATCCACTATTTTAAGGGAGGGGTTTTTGTATTTAATTGTTGTACAGGTCTTACTTTTACCTCTTAATTACTGTGTTTCCGCTCTGGAAACTGAGTACAGGGACAATATGCTGATAATGAAAGGCTCTCAGGTCTCACACAATCAATCTCTTATATGTACTGTCCCTGTCTGTATGTTCTGCAGCAGTTAAAAATATTTCTTTCTGAGTCTTTTTGCTCAGCTTAATGTTCCTCTCCCATGGTCTAAAGGAAAGAACCATGATAAATGTGCATTGCATAAATATTTTCAATATAAGGATTTTTATTTGAGTTTAAAATGGTTCTGTTTCCTGTTTCCCTTTGTTCTCAAGAGAATAAACACTGTTTTAATCCAAGGATCAGTAGTGTCAGAACTCTTAGGAACCTGCATTTTGTCAGTTTCTAGTTTTACCTGAGTTTTGCATCACACATTCAACCGAAACTGAAATATTTGGTTGTTGTAACTATTGTGCAACATGAAGCATTTAAGGCCTTCTAAAGGTAAGCAGTTACACTTTTCTCTGCACTGAACTCTGTGATAGTTTTAAAATTATCTTCTTTTCCAGGTTCCTTACAGCCTTTCCTGGAAGCCTGCAGTAATGAATTGTTCTTCCGGACTTGCTCTGTATTGCTTCGAAGTTCTAAGCTAGATATTGCAGTTTTGGAAAAGCTCTCTGTTTTACTTCACAAACTCTCCAGAATAAAGTAATCCTTTATTACCATTATTCTGTTAGCTATTATTAGGTCAATGAACTTGGTGACCTTTATCTTTTTTCTTTTCCAAAAACTCATCTCTGTGTTTTTGTTTATTCCATCCACCATATACAATGCTGGACTTTAACTCTTAGCAGTTAAATTTAAACTGTTTCTCTCATAGAGGTTTAAGTTAAGCCTCTCAATTAGTGCATAAATCTAGTTCAATTTGCAGAGTGCAAACTAGAAAAAAGCCTCACAATGTAGACTTAAAGAGGAATTATTCCTTATGTCTGCTGATGACAAAAATGCTTAGAATTCTTAGAAGAGAATCCTAGACTTTCAGTTTTACTCAGATACTTAGTAGTAAGGTCCTTTGAAAATTTAGTCTTATCTTTGGTTTGCATTCAAGCTTCATCAGTTTTCATTTCCTTCAAAAAATAAATGTAGGATTTTGAGCCATTAAAGCCATTTTGGGAATGTTCAACTTTTTAAACTGTGCTTCCATTGCTTACTGATTATTGGTTTATTGTAACAAAGGTCATCATATCAATAGTAATGTGCTGCTGAGCTTCACCTGCACATTGCTCAGTGGGGTTCTTTCATTTATGTAAGGGGATATCTAAACTGTATAATCTTTTACATTGGACTTAAAGCTGTTGACAAAACTGAGGTTTTCACTTCTTGTAAGGAATAAAATTGAACTCTAGGAAAAAAGTTTTCCTACAAAATAATCTAATATTAATAATAACTGGCATTTACTAGTCAAAGTAAAATTGGCTCATACACCAATTTTTTAAAAAAAATTTATTGTCTCTGAAATCATATTTTATGAGTGAAAAGCCCTGTTACAGCCTTTTCTTGAGCTTTCATTATACTATGTGTACATATCACTTACTCAAGAAAAATAATAGTTTTTGTTACTTTTTGCCAAATTTTTCTCACTATGCATTGATAACCTTATACTTAGAAACATACATAGAATTATATTAAATACTCAAAATAATGCACATTTTACTTCATTAAAATATATTTTCTGTTGTGTTTATGTGAAACCTCTCAATTTTCAATTGACAATTATTTTATTCAAAATCTTTTGCAGAAGCAATAAGAAGATGTTTGAAATGTTTGGTCTTCATCAAATGTTCCAAGAACTGCGTAGAACTATAGATCCAAATCACACCTTTCTCTGTATTAACCTCAGTTCAATTCTGCTGAATTTGGAATTCTTGAGGAGTAGCTCTATTGCCTCCAGTCTAAGCACAAGTCACTAGCACTAGCTTTAAATCAAATTATTGTTCTGTATAATTTATACCAACTGCCTATGTTATTTGAAATTTGGAGGTTTTTTTTTTTTTTTTTACTGATTTGTATAAATACATTAAGAGCAGCACCTCAGTACTGTGTAATTCGCTGTGTACCGTGTGGATTCTCAGTTATATTTCACTCATTCATAAAAAGGAAAATGAAAAATTTTATAATGTGCTAGATGGCTTTCTTCAATATTTTCTGAAGAAGTGAAATAATGTTGCTGTTGTGAATGACTCATGCAATGTAAGCAATTGAATCCTTAGAGTTAGCGGATCAGAAATACCAGTCTTTCCTTACAGGTATGAATCTTTTAGTTACTTTTGACTCTTCAGAGAGTTTTATAAATACTCTAATTTATTTTATGGTTGATAAGTAGCAGACAGGTATTTTAGCAGATTATCTTTTGATAATCCTGCAGTTTTAATGATTAAAACCAGATTTTAATTTAACATAACTAGATGTATTGAATAAGAAATTTTGTTTATTTTGATTTCAGAATTTCTTAGAGTTTGTTTGACCTTTTCCTGTGTTTAAGTAACATTTAGTATTTTATCCTGCTTTGTATACTGCAACTTTGGATGGTAATATCTTTGCAAGTGTAAATAAAAGCATTTCTTAAAATGTCTGGCAATAGTAATCTGTAACATAAAATTATTGTATTACATTGCTTCTGCTGTATTTTGTTTTAATTTGCAATACAGTCTTCATTGTACCCACATTTCTTTTCTGAGCATGAATATACTTTTGTCTGCCACAGTTCAGTGTTTAGAAGTTCTTAAAAATTGGAAATAAGATACTTCTAAAAATTGAAATTAGTCTTCCATTGCTGATTTGTACTCTACTGAAAATCTATATTTGTAAAATTAAGAATGCAGTTAAAGCTTAAAGATCTGCTGTATTTCAGTCTTTGACTAACACTGACATCAATATAAAACTTCAGAGAGTTTTTATTTCTCATTTTTTGCCTTTTTGTGTTTGGTTGATTTTGTGGGTTTTGGTTGGGTTTTTTGGTTTTTTTTGGGGGGTTTGTTTTTTGTTTGTTTGTTTTAGTGGCTTTTTGTGGATTTGTGGGTTTTTTGGAGGTTGTTGTTGTTTTTTACCAGAAGTCTTTGAGCTGGTCTTTGAAGTCTAACTGCAAATATTTTTCTAGCAATTTCACTTAAAATTTATAACGTCACTAACATTTCTGTGAAAGGAGTCTACACGAGATTTGGCACCACGTGTCTAGAAGAGAGAGCAAGCACTGTAGCACTGTGTACTCTCTGGACAAGAAACCAATGCTAGGTAATTTTAAAATTACACTAACCACAGCTAAAAGAATTTTTGACAATCAATTACATTTTGAAATAAATATTTCTTCATCAGTAGTTTTGGGTTTCTGTCAAATTTACCAGCAGTGCAAAAGCTTGCATATACCTTTGGCTGGAGACAAAATCCTATTATTTAAGAAGAATATTCCCAGTCCTCATGTGCTCCATCTGCTGTCATTTTAAAATGATTCAAAATCCATAACTGTGAAAACCTGTAGAAAGTTGCTAGCTTTCTTATCTCCACAAGCACAAGAATGTTGGTTGTGCTCTTAGTTTTCAGCCTTCATTGCTGTAGTTTAATCTACTAATCTTCATTGGGATCCCAATTTAACACAATGTGGTCGTCTAATAATGGCAAAGGAAATGCATTTAGAAGAGACACACTGAGTACGTTGTAGCTTTTAATATTGATCCCTTGTGGTTTATATACAGTATTGTTTACACTCTGGAAAGATGAACCATGGCTAGTTTCAAGTTTTTATGATCTAAATGTTAGGTTCCTGTTAAAATGCAAAATAAAAGTGTTTTTCAATCTGTTAAATATTAATGCATTATATGGATGACATAAGGATTAGACTAATCATTTTGATCTTATGCAAATTTTTCAAGGCCAGGTTAGAAGGGGGTTTGACTCACATGGTCTAGTGAGAGGCATCCCTGCTTTGAACATCTGCCTTTTGAGCCAGCCCACCCCAGCTGTCCACACCAGCCCTTGTCGTGGCCTTGCTCAAACATTCCCACCCTGTTGTCATTCCCCTGAGTGACCTTGGCAGTCTCTGTGGGGAAGGGAAACAGAGGAAGCCAATTGCATTCCCTGCTGTCATTTGTGGATTTGTTTTGGCTTTGAGAAATGATAGATTTCCATCAAGTTGGCCACACTTTGGGCATCTCTTAGTATCGTCTTTCCCTCACAGATGGAATCTAGAATTTTCTGGGGATTTTTCTGCTTTTAGGGCATTTAGATACTATGTGTATCTAAATTTCTTCTACTTTACCTTTCTTCTAGAAAACTGTCTAGAAGAAGAAACATTTGAAAAAGTTAACTGTACCTCTAGCTATTTCCTGCACTCCCTACTCCCTAAGGAAACATGGTGTATGTGATCTCAGTTTTCTGGTTTCCTGCAGAGGAATATGCTGTTTTATATATGCCAAACACCTCTGTCAAAAGGAGAATTAATATCCATCCAGAGGATATAATTTTTCAACCAGTTTTTGTGAAGGAATTTGAGGGGAAGCAAGAGATGTGATGACCACTTGCCCTTGAAAGAAAGGCATGGACTCACACTTTCTGCAAGCTGATCAGTCAGAACACAGCTTCAAACTACAGTCTGCCTTGTCTTACTTGTGTGTAGGTCTCCAGAAATGACCAGCTACCATCACTGGCACGAAACAAAGAAAATTTCTTGTAGTCACCACCTACTACTTTAAGGAAAAATAAAGAATTAACACACAATTTTGTCTTGTGGGTTTTTTTGAACAGCTCTGAGAGTCCTCTTGTTGAGAAAGTCAGTGAGAATATTGCATCTCTTCATGTTGAGACAGTTTTCATACCAGAAAAGACTACCAAAAATGAAGAAAAATAATTTTCCTTTTTTTTTTTTTCCTTACAAGCCCGTCTATTGAAGCATTGTATTCACACTTGCTGTTTATCCAAGCTTTCCTATTGATAACTTTTTTGGACCTCGTCTACAAAGCCTCGATTCAGCAAAGCTGTAAGAAAGATTGTTCCCTGGGCATGGGACAGTTGTATTTGCAGAAGCTTGGCACAGCTAAATAAAGTAGGCTAATGTTACCCATCCTGCACGGTTGTGCTCTGTTTCTTTATATTTGTGACGTTCACCAGCTGATAAAAAGTCTGAAAGTGGGATTTCGTAGTTATCTTCCTGTTCTCCTGAGCATGACTGGTTTGCATCTCTTTCTAATATTATATAGCTGAATTTGATATATATATATATAATAGGGAAAGATTTCTTGTAGCAGATAAATTTACCTGGAAGGTGAAGGTATGCCGAAGGCAACATATTTTGAAGAACTTCTATTCATGATCAGCATCAATGTCTAAAATATATGATTTAACTTACCAGACCAGATTTGAAAGGAGCTGTAAGTAGAGCTCCATAATTCAGAGCTGTTACACTGGATCCTTTAATTATACACTGAATTTTTCACCTAAAACTTATATGCCTTTGGAGATTGATGATCTGATAAAAAGCATTTATCTTCAGGATAATGTCTTTAAATGCAGTACAGAAAGTTGGAAATTTTGATCTATGAAACAATTTGGTAATTTTCTACTTTCCAAATGGTTAAAGGGGCTACAGTGGCAGAGCAGTGACCCCTTGTGTTCCTCTGAATGATGTAATGCTCACATGTTTTTAAAACTCACAGAAATTATTGTAAAAGTAGTAGTGCTATGCAGCATTGAGATCCTGTCTTTTACACACCCTGAAGAACACTGTGATGGGCAAAGGTACCTTTCTGTGTTGTACTGACTCTTGTAGTATGTTGCATCAAAACCACCACTATCCATCTTGTCTTTTGAGCTGATGAAACACTTGAATGCCATCTTCTGACCATGGCCAGGAATATCCTTGTTTATTAGACTTCTGTTTTCTACATAAGTTTGAAAGGAAGTGTATCTATGACTACCTTATTGCTATTAGAAGAGATAACTTTGAACAAAAACACTTTCTGTTTACTTGCTTGTAGGTACTTTGTTTTGAGTGGTCCTGAGTTGAAATTTAACAAGATATAACAAGACATTCTGATTTCTGAAGTCACACTGAGAGAATTAACTGAGGAAAAGAGATCAGAGAAGCCATATATATATTTTCTTCCCAGAAACCAGTTCTCTTTGTCCCTGTTACTCAAGCATATTTAGACTGGACCCAAGGAATATTTTCCTGAGTATAACACATCTCTCTGATCACTGCAGCTTGATGGTAAGTAATTACTCTGATAGATGCACCCAAGCTAGGCTGCAAATTCACGATACTGCTAACAATAGTTGAAAAGTCAGCACAAAAAACATTCCTACTAATAATTTTACTTTAAGATCATATTCAAGTCCATAAAATGGCATCCTTAGTACAGTTAATTATGGAGAAAAATAAGTAAGAATAATCTATCCAGCCTGAGGGAGAAAAATGTATCATACGATAGAGTTTCAAACAGGAGCATAATATCCCACCCACACATCAAGTTTTTGAAAAAGTAGTAGGCTTTTGAAGGAGGTGGGAGATAACTAATGTTGCCAGACTGGTTTTTTTGCTTCAGAAGCAGCAATATTCTAGTGTGTGGATTCAAGAGTTATTTATATAAGAAATGCAATTAAACATAATTTCTCAGTTCATGGTTCTTCGAAGCCACAAAGTAGCAGTTGGACGTCTGCTTGATTTGCTCTCCTCCCCACTGAAGTGTGAGGAAGTGTGAGGGGAATTATTTTTCACAGCAGTCTTGCACACCAAGGCTGAATTTTAGAATTTCAGAAGCAGATGCTGAATGGTTTCCTTCCTGATTCAGTTGTCTTTCTACTAATCAGTCTTCAGCACTACCTCCTCCTGATTTTTTTTTGTTTATTTCTGTGTGGTAGATTAAATTGGAAAATAATTCTTGAATTGTCTTGCTATTCCAACTTGAATCCTAATAAAAGCTTGTTTTTATAGCAGTCTCAATTATAAAAAGAAAATCTCTCTTTTTTTTAAAGCAGATGGACAAATGAGATGCCTGTGTGTGCCCTGTGTAACAGCTAATCACTGATGCCTTCTGCAGCAGTGCATACAAAGGCTTCTTACCATTCTTCCCTAAGTATTCAGACAGTCTAGTTTCACAGAACAGTGGCAAAAAGGAATCAACATTTTTCTGTCCTTGAAGAATAGTTGATAGTGATAAATGAATGCCTGAGGTAGCAGGTGCTATGCATTATAAATCATATCCCAATAAATAATCAAAAGAGCTTATTTGGATGTGGGAATAGAATATGTATGAAATATTATGCATCTAGAACTAGATATAGCCTGAGACAGTCCATTCTTGCCCTGTTTATATTAATATATTTAGTGAAATGTGCACTAGGAAGCTTATCCCATACATAATGAGGGCATGGGCTCAAATTTTCTTTTCATTATCAAGACAAGTATAGGGTTTGCTTGCAGAAGAGTGACTTCTGCTTATATGAATCATGATTTTCACCTGCAACAGTAAGACTTTTCCTCTTAATTACACCTTCCTTAAAACAAAGCAGGACTGCTGAACTGTCTGAAACTTAAAGTTCAACAGGGAGAAATGGAAGTGGCATGCCTTTTCAGCTCATCCTCCAACCCATACTGCTGGGCATTTATGCACATTATTCTTTGTTCATGAATAATATTATTAATGATCACAAATAATAGAATGCAAAGGGATTCAGCTATTGTAGCTTTATACTGCAAAGCTGGCACCTACCCTTTTCAGCCCAGCTTACCTCTTCTATTTATTTATGTCATCAGTCCAGGACCTTAGATACTGAACACTATGTAGAGGACAGTCCCTGATTGCAACCTTTTGAAATCAGAGAAAGTCTGCAAAGTCCAGCAAGTTTCTCTAAAGGAAAAACTGGGACAATATTGGTCAGGCCAGGAAGCTGGGATTAGGTGAGGAAAGCTTTACAAGGTGGTGAGTAGTTCGTTCTGGGGAAAATCCAAGTTGGTGCTGTTTTTTTTTCCAGAAGCTAGCAGCTCTTCTGGTGGTCCCACCTGTGCAGCCTAAGACTGCATGAACACAACTATCCTGTCATGAAGTGAAAGCTTCCAGTTAAGATTTCTGGTACTGTTGTGAAGTACTGCTAATTTAGAAATGCAGAATGAAGACATGCTCATGAAAGTACTATTGCTGTGACATTACTCACCAGTCTCACAGTCTCCAGAATTCTCAGTACAGAGATAAAGATTCTCTGAGGAATTGCAAGGGGCTTGGCATTTTCACATTACCTTCAAGGTGAAATACTGAATGCAAATTCTCTTGACAAAATGTTTTCTGCTTCAAGTTTCCTAAGTGATGCAGAGAAGCAGTATCCTACAGGAATGCAAAGATTGCTCCATATATGTTAGCAAGGCACTCCCATACTACAGCAATCCGCCTGCCAGCCCTTGGCTAACCTATTTAATTACAGATTTATAAGGCAATGTGCTATTTTATAATAGAAATGGCTAATACAACTGTGTTTGACCTCTTTATTTTATTAGTATATTTTATGTTCATATTTTACAATATAATAAGTTATATATACAGCATTAAACAAAGTTATTAGAAAGTAAGCTTTGGCAAGACCTACAGAATTCTTTTTTCAACCCTGTATGTCTCTTGTGTAACAATAAAAATACTGTATACTAAATAAAATAATGTTAAATAGTCTGTGTTCGCATTGGCACCATCAGTTTCAAAACCTCAACTTTTCATGGCCCAATAAACATAAAAAGAAGATTCCTGTATCTTCTTTTTTAACAAATATGTGATGTGTAGTTTTAAATAGCACATAAATCATGGGAGGCAGTCCACTGAATAACACTGTAGTTACACACTGGCACAAGAAAAATCGAATCTTGATGCTTTTTTTTTTTTTTTCTTTCTTTCTTCTAGTAGCAATAGTAAAACCTGCGAATTCATGGTCTTGAAAATCACGTTGAAGATTGCTGAGCTGTAAGCAATCTAGAAATCTTATTGAAGTCTGTTGAAATCTATATGAATTTGTCATTGATGTCAAGACAGCAAGAATTTCACACTTAAATTCAATGTCAATCAGCTAGTTAAATTTCAAATAAATGTAGCTTGCTGTATCATTGAAAGAAGAGGTAAAATCTTATCCAATTTGGCATATGCAGGTTAATGAAGAGTGTGTACTGATGTGAAAGAAAAGGTGAAAAAAAAAAAAATGAGTGGGATAGGTTTTATGTTGCAGTATGTACTTCCCCTGATATACAAATCAAGTGCTGAAACAATACTAAATATAGATGTTAAAGGGTGATGCTAAATGTTTTGCACAATTATGATACTATCATAGATAAGATCTAGTTACTAAGTAGCAGAATACTGGTTGTTAATTTCTGGGTAATACTAAATATTTTAATAGGATTTTGTTCAGTCGTGCATTTTGTAATTGACACGTCTCCTAATTTAGTGGATGCACTTGATGAAATCCATCATCACTGTTTTAGGTATAAATTAGACAAATAGGTTTGGTAACAGTGATCTGTGGTCTGAACAAGTTGTAGATAAATTTTAACTGTGAAAACCAGACATTAGTTAAAATAAAACCAAATTAGGTCAATTTTTGTACTTCACAAATTCACAATAACGCATTACCTTCCAGATGAGTTTAATGTCACTGATTGATTTTGTGCTCATGGCCTAGGCTTACAAGAGTATAGCACCAGAAACACTTTTTCCTCTGCATTTCAAGTGTTTCTAAAGAAATCTACTCTTTTTGCTCTTTGTGTCACATGTGCACCACTGTTGTCTGGAGTTCCCCTGGTTGGAATATAGTTTGATATATAGATGTCACTATTGGAAAAGTATATTTTTAACGGTAGTGGACAATCTGGTTCTGATTTTGCTTTTTTCTTAACACTAAAGAAAACAAGATTTTGCTCTCAGCTTGGAAGGAGTAACTGCCCATTTGCTAACCAGCTTGTCCTCAGCAAGTCAGCAGTTTGAATTTATAATTTCTGAAATGTCAGAAATGCAAGCGTGCATTTATGTGCATTATGCAGATTGTTTTGAAGCGCTTCAATCTGCAAGTTGACTCATTTTCCATGTAGCATAGTTAGTATATCTGAGGACTGTGCATATACACATACGCACATAATGCACATACTTCAAGATTCAACACACCCATAACAGTATAGAAAATTAAATATCTGGTCGGAGCAGATAGAAATGTACATGCCTCATGTGTATTAATTGATACTGTAGCTGTGGTACTGCTTCTGACTTTAACTGTTAAACCATTGAACCATTGAATGAGCCCTAAGAGACACAAATACTTTCAGAGAGCTACTCAATGCCTTTCCTGATGGCCAAGCAGGAAGGGTATCAGAAGGGTTATTTGCCCTTCTGCTCATACACAGACTGCAAAATGGATGCTTGTGTCTCCGCTTATTATCAGTAACTTTTTAGCACAATCGTTTTGTTTAATGACATGTTTCATGCCAAGCTTCTTGGGAAATTTCTGCTCGTTTTGTAGATGTGTTACTTCACCCTTAGAAGTCAAAGAGAAGAGCTTCCCATTAGTTCTTGTGAGCAATTATGTAGAAGAAGCATCAATGGCCTTTAGTCCAAAGTCTTTGATGCAGTGCTTACTGGAATCACGCTTCTGATGTGGAAGTGCAGGCCCCAGGCAGGCATGTCAGGATGTCCCAGCTGGTTCAGGAGCCGGCATTGCTTGTGCCCACTCCAGAATGTCTGCACACAAGGATTCAACAGCATCCAATCGCTCGATTTGCACCAGTTTGGTGAGCAGTTCAGGGATGCTGTAGCCCGCCGTGCTGATGCGGTCAAACAGCTGCATGCCATCCGTCATCCCGCCGATCTCGTCCCTCTTCAGCCCAAAGCTCTCGGCGAGGTGACGCCACGTTTTCACTATGGCTTTCTCTGTGTTGTAGGTCGAGCTGAGCATTCGGCTGGTCTTCTCCAGGCAGTCAAATGGCAGCTCCGTAGGGCTCAGACCTGCAAAGGGAGGGGTGCGTTGTCAGGTGGCTCCGCGTAAAAGTCTTGACATTTATTAAAGTAAAACAGACTACGCGGTTAGCAATGGATAGAACTGAAATCTTTAGGTGATAATTCATTATCTATATCTAGATCCAAAGTTACTACTGCATATTACCAAACTAATTCTTCATTATGACAGTTGGATATCATAACTGGGATAAAAAGTTACCTGGAAAAGAAGTAATAGATGGGTTGTAAGAATTCCCATGGCTCTGCCCTTTCCTTCAACAATTTACTAGCTGTTAGAAAAAGTATATTGCAACTGTGTCCCTAGTGAGCAGCCCCATTAATATACCTCTGCACATCAAGCTCAGTGTTTGAGCTCCAGAGACAGCTCTGACCCTTCCCTTAGACTGTCACCAGCAGCTGCTGAAACATATCTGTAATTGAAAGTTGCCCTTGTAGGAAAGTGAGAAGTGAGGTGAAGCATTGATGCCAGATGCAAGCATAAAAGTCCCTGCAAGTGCTTAACTGTCATTACTATAGTGAATCTCTAGGGAGGATTTAACATTCATCCTGTGGGGAAAAGGCTATTTTCTCCTGGACATATTTTCTAAGTATTTATGTTCAGAAAACAGAGGAGAGAACCAGCTACAGCATTTTTCCTAAACCAGACTTTTGCTTCTTTAGTTTTCTTGCTTCTTACTCATCTGGAATAATTTGATGGGAGACAGAGCTCCCTGAATTACAGAATACTCATACATGTGCACACAGTGTGTGTGTATGTGGTGGGAAGTAAATCTCCTGTTCTTTAGGGAAGTTAATTCGTGTCTCCTGCTAAAACAGTTCAGGTAGTCAAGTGTTAAACAGGGTCAAAACACTTACAGCCTGGAAATTCCACACTTTGTTGTGAGATGTGTGACGGAATTTAGAGAAGCAGAGTAGGTTGAGACTCGTGTCTTACCCTCAATCCTGACTCTCCCCAAATCACACTTTCATATTTGGAACTATTAACTCTTATCTAAAGAAATAAGACCAACAGGTTTCCTCTAGATGGGGAATGCAAAACTGCATCTTGGTCAGTTTGTTTGTCCCAACAGAGCCACCACAACTCCTCTTGCTCTCCACAGGAAGGAAGCCCATGCAGGAGCCCGGAGAGAAGCCGTGGGCTGCTCCAGCCCAGGCCCAGCCTGGACAGTCCTGTGGGCAGGGCACCACAGGGTTCCTGGCAAGTGAATACAAATCTGCCGACAGTGTGTTTTCTCTCGTTCGGAACTGTTTTCCACAGATAGCCAGAGGCCTTTCTTACTTTATAGCAAATCTAATTTCATGCTTATAACACAGATGCAAATTGTACACTCACCTTCTGCAACGTCACATACGTTAGCATACACGTCAAGTATCTTTTTCCTTCGACTTTGAATCTAAGTGAGAAGAGTTTTATTTCATTAATTTTTCAGTTACAAGATTAAACAATTAGCAAACAGCAGTGGAAAGTGTGTGGGACATCTCCATTTCATGAAGTTATCACACAGTGTCCTCAAGGGTCCCTTTCAAAGACTCAAAGACTTTTTTGAGAGTAAGTACTTTTCTGCCCCAAGTGTTTATTTTACTTCTCTTTCAGACTGAGGCAAACTCCTGAGAATGAGGAAAAATGCAGTACCATATATGCAACAATTAATGTAGGGATGTCTAGGTAAACCAGGTCAGGAATGGATACAGGGAATTAAATTCAGACTGAAATTGCCTTCTTCCAATAATCTAAGAGGACTGTAGAGGACAGGCTCTTCCTTTCTGTCTCTTGATGTAAACCTGCTTAGTGCATTACTAATTAAGTGAAATATTTTACAGATAGAATAAAAAAGTCAGCGGAGTTTTGGAGAGGAAAAATCTGAGGTACAGGGGGACATAGTAATTTTTTGACAAGAAAGAAACAAGACTGAAAACCTGACATTTTTCAAGCTAAAAATGAACTATTTTTATATTGTTTCATTTCAAATATTCTCAAAATTTGGCTTTGGATTCAATGTGAAGTGAAAACCAATGTCAAAATGTCATGAGCTCTCAGGGACTGAAATTTTCTTCCCTGTGCTAGCTCTCATTAGGACTGAGCTTTCTGAAAAGCTGTCTTTTTGACAGCACTCTAGCATTATCTCCATGCATTTGTCACTTTTCACTGCAAACGAGGCTTGAATAAAAGCTCTGCTTTCAGTACTTTGTTTTCTGGAAAGATTTTCCTCATTTTATTTGGGCTGTAAAGGGCAAGGTGCATCAGTGACGTGGATTAATGGACTTGTAGCTGGAGAGCACAGAGTAGTTGCTCCACCCCAAGCTGTCTGGCGGGCGCAGGACGAGTGCATTGTACTGCAGGGCAGCGCAATGCAGGCGCTGAGGGCTGTTCACATCTTCCTTGAGTAATTTACATCTGATTAGTTGGTGGTGTTGCTAATTCTAGGCTTGGATTATCTTGTTTAGAACCTTGAAAACAGGAAATTTTCTTTCAATGGAGTTTATTAAAACTCCTCCTAAGAAAACTACTGGATGCTTATTTTCATTCTCCCCTGACTTTTAGGGTAAAGAAGCATGTTAAGTAATTTCATGAAGAATTATGCAAGATGCTTTTTTTACCGGAGCCAGAAGATGGGAGATTTTCAAACCTTAAGCTGGGAGCAAACAGGAAATGTTTAGCCTGATGATCCCCTGTGTGGCAGCTCATTGCAAATGGGTTTTGTTATAACTAGGAAGAAGGCTTGGTTAATAACAAGCTCTAATTTTCTTTATCCTTGTACAACTGTTCTGAATACTCTCTCCTGTGCTAGTAATGCTACTTAATTCCCAATCTGAAGAAAAATACTGCTTTTCTAACTTCTGGCAACTGGCTTAATTATGACATCTTAGATATGGAGTGGAGAACCTTGATGCAATTGGCACTTTCATTGAAAAGTCTGTCTTCAGCCTTGTCAGCAGTCTTTAGTCCATGAGGATTTGTGCTAGAACAAGTCTGGGAGAAATAGTTCATGTTTTGGGGGCACTTATGAGCTCTCTATCTAAATGACTCAGGAGAATGAATCTATGATATATGGTCTTTTGAAGGTAACCTGCTTCTTTTGAAATATTTTGATTTCATGACTACCCAAGGTGTATTATCCTATTTCAAGCCAGTGCTTACAGAGCTATCATAAAGTTGGATATTTAGAGAGACCTCAAAAACCTGAACTTTTAAATGTGAGCATTGGAATAGTAAGTTATTTTCAGATGGTCATAAATATCTAGAACTACAAAACAGTTTAATGTGTTGAGATTTTGTGTCTGATCCCAGCTGAAAAGTGGTGTGTTTTAGAAATTTTGAGCTGACCCTCCCAACAATTTAAAACATGCAAACATGAAAAGATGCATTTTCAAACATATTTTTCCTTAAACGATATCTGATGTTTGATACTGATGACATGATTTTGACCTAGCTATAACCATTAAAAAAAAAAAAAAAAAATTGAAATACTAAAAAAATTGGAGCAGACACCTTCTTTTTAGGGGTAGTTTGATGTCAACAAAAACTGAAGGGTTGTGTGGGTGAGGTGTGGCCTTAACTGCACTTTAAAATACCCCAAGTGAGATAAAAAGCCTTGAGCAGTACACACTCAGCAGGAAGAAGCAAAGGCCTTCCACAGCAAAACAGTGGATTACAGTGTCCTTCAGGGCACAGGAATGACCTTCAAGCCATGTGTGTGTCTTTCAAAATTCCGCACGGAAACCAAGCACAGCACCGGATATTACTGAGAAATCTGTGCCATGGAAATACTGATGCGGCTGGGTCAAGGTACTCAGATTTTCTGCTGTCACCCAAATCCAGCCTGCTTCATTATTTTACTGTCTTAACATTAGCTATGACAGGGGATTGCTGTTATATGGGTTTTTTCTTTCTTGAAACTATAATATATAATACTCAAACAAATTAATTAGTCTTGTAGAAAATTTGATTTTTATCCCTGAACACTATACATATGCATATATGTCGTTATGCAAAGGAGATTCTATAACAAATTTGTCTGGAGAAGCACTTGCAAATCAATCTGATCTACCCTACAATGCATTTTGGGGGGGTTGAAACTTAATATATTTTTTCTTTAAAATAAGTAGAAAAATGCTCTCGATTTTTACATCTCAAGGTAGCCTTACCCCTGTTGATTTATTGCTTGTAGAAGATTTTTCTCTGGCCAAATGCACTAAAGATAACAAGCATCTCTCTGGAGTCCCTTGCTTGTCAACTGCAGCTTCTTCATCACTATCCATACTCCGGCTTAAAAGTCGTTCATTCTCCGAAGATGCATCATTTTCGCTGTAAAATGAAAGATGTGGTTATTTTAGTGGAGCCTCTCATGGGTTGACTTCAGTCATCTTCTTTTTGCTATCTGAGAGTAATGGAATAAAAGTGTTCTCCGTTTATTAAAATGCCTTTCCTCTGACATCATGTGAATGTAACAGCCTTCACCAGCCCAGTGTGTATGTGCAGTGCCCACCAAGCCACACAGTCACAGGCAGCTTGCAAGAATCCTTCCATAGAGGTATTTTCCAACTGAGGACAATGTTTAGCCCACCTTAATCATGTTACCCAGGCAGGTCAGGCTGCTGGGCAGAGACAAGATGAGGAAAACTACCACACCATGCCATTCAGATGATGCTAGGGACAAGGGGCGTCCTTAGGGCTTGTGGCAGCTGTTTTTACTCTTCCTGCCTAGAAGGGAAGGGGAACCTCCGTAAGGCCGTGTGAGTGAGAGCTGCACTCAGGTCCCAGAAATTAAGCTCTGAGAAGAGGAAATGGAGTCCCAAGAGCTGATGAATTGGTCACAGAGGGAACGAGGAGAGCACAGGTGTCTCATCACAATGTCTTTTATCATCTCTTAGAAACCAGAGGGAGAAAATCCTACTAAGGCATCTGATCTTTGCCCTGCTGCAGCAACTTGCCAGCATACCCATCAAATTTGTGTTCCACTGTACCAAGATGAATGATGACCATGTGCCTCCCCCATTTCGGTGAAACTAGCAATATATTTATCTTTTACCCACCTTTTGACAGCCTTAGCTGGAGTTGCTGTAAGTTTTTCAAACTCCTCTTTCTCAGAGAATATCACAACATTATCTGTAGAACAACAAGTAGAGAAGTTTAAATTGGCAATAAATTTCCAAGCCAGTGCTTTGTGTCAGGAGCTAGTTCTGCTGGCAACCTTACTGACAAAATAAATCTCTCTGCTATATTTTAATTGCTATCAGAGGATTAAGTGACATTCTGGAAGTACAAAAAACTAGTATAGACAATTCTTTAGTAAACTGATCAGGGGTTTATACACTCCAAAGGAGAAACTGCAATTAAGAGAAAAGTATTAAGACTATTTAAGCCCAATGTTGTCTTGGATAGAAAAAGCAAAACTAAAACAACTTGTACCTTGCACTTCTTTCTTCTCTTCTTGTGTGTTAACCTGAGCTTCGACATTTTTTACTGAGTGGCTCTTGCAACAGGCTAGAATATACAAATATAACACTAATTATTCTCAGAAGCTTTCTAAAAACAGCGTTTGCAACTAAAATTTCACCTGCTGAACAGTTACCTTGAGCAGATGGCTTTGTTTTTACAATGTAAAACATGATGATGAGGACAATGGCAATAGCCATTATGAAGATAGTAGACATAGCAATTATAAGAGCTGTAGCCAGATGTCCTTGTCCTGAAAGATCTGCTGGAATTAAAAAAAAAAAAAAATAAAAAAAAAAAAATTAAAAAAAAAAAAAAAAAAAAAAAAAAAAAAAAAAAAAAGAAGGAGCAACTCTTAGGATCAGAGAATAGTTAACAGTTTGCACTCTGCTCTACACATAGTTTGCATAATCCTTTAGTTGATCTGAGTCTTGGTTACTTGTTGAGCATTGAAAATCTTAGTGTTGCTTCTCAAAGGCAAGTTAATTAAAATTTTCCCAAAATGTTGATATTTATGCATAAACCAGTTAGTATTCATTAACAATATTTGATGGTATGATCCATCTGATATAAAGATGTAGGAAATTGTATTTTAATATGGGAAGCTGTACATATGCAAGGGTAGAAGCTTTTGTAGCACTGCATTCTGGGAATCAACATTGACAAGACAAAAACCAGTAAATACACAAAGGGAATAAGAGCAAAAATGACTGTTGATTACTGTGGCTGCCTCAAAAGCTCTAAGTTAAAAGGAGGCTACAATGCACACATAGAATAATGGATGTTTTTCTAACAGATACTTAAAAAGCAGCATGGCTAGAAGGTGAATTTAAAATAAGCTATGTGAAAAGATATTCAGAAAGAAAACTTGGATGCGAAAGGCTAGAATTGAAAAGGCATGAAAGGATGCAGAAAATTATAGATATGCTAAAAAGCGTGAAAGCTTTAATTTCTCTGAAAATGCAATCCTAACAGTCATGTTTTCAGTCAATACCAAGAAGAACAGCATTGTCAGTACCTCATTAACTGCACCTTTCCTGTTTTGTCTTCTCAGGTTCAAAAATTGTAAAAGCCTAATGATCGTGCTGGAGAATTGTTTATGTTTGCTCAGCAAGAGACTGACCATATTTGTGCATGAAGTTATTTTCATCATTCTAAGCTAAGCTTTGCTGAGGCAGAGTGCTATTTCTGTAAAGCTACAAATAATGAGCTAAATTTATTGCTGGCATCACTGGGTACAGCTCAAATCCTTTTTATGTTCAGCTGACAAACAGCAGTGTTGATTAAGTGAGAAACAAAAAAGGAATTCTGAATTATTTCTAAGAGCAGTTTTAGAAATCTGGGAATAGTGACAATGAAAATAGTAGCAGATATTTTCAGTTTGGTCCCACTTTGTCAATGCCCTTTTCAAAACAAAGAACTGCTAAATTAACCCTGTGTGTGCATTCTTACCTTTGTGAGCATGCTGGTAAGGTGAGAAAGTGCTTGTGCCAGAGGTGCTTGGGAAAATGGCTGAAATGCCAGAGTTAGTGCCTGCACCTGCAATATAAACAAAGACGCCATAAAATTCCATGGTTACTTTGTCCAGTCAAAGGAATGGGTTGGCTCAAGGAAAGAGAGCCTTTCCTTGGCTTGGCTGCATTCCTATTTATTAGCAAAGGACTCAAGAACTACTGGCTCTTCAAAATGTCCTTAATCCCAAAACGTGTTGCTGGTACACTGAAGTTGGGTTACAGACCATGATTTTGCACAGTGTCCAGAGGGAGTGAAAGTCAAAATCCTAAACAGATATGAATTCAGAAGAAAAAGGCAACTGTTACACATAGATTCCCATGTTATGGATCTGTCCTGGGTAGCAGTAGGTTTTCCAGGGTCCAGCTGATTACTCAAAGAGTTTACAACCCACTCCAGTATTTGCTCCTGCAGACTGAGACTCAGTTGGTAGGTTCATCAAACTAGAGTATCTCATAAGCATGTGATGGTATGCAAACCCTCATGACTCCACAGGAATACCTAGGGAAGGTGACAAATAATGGTGTTGATTGCTTTTCTGTTCCATGGAACTGTACTGTCATAAAAGGGAATTTTAGAATTTCCTGTAAGGTAACTGGGCAGTATGTTTCTTATGATTTCCTGTCAGTCCAAATCTATATTCTGGGGAGAGCGAAAATTCACTGAAACAATAAATGAAGTAGTTATAGGAAAACTTCATCCTGTCAGAGGGATGAGATTGTCCAACAGGGGTTTCCAAGTCTAACTTCTACAGTCAAAGTTGGTGCATATTGTTTGGAATAAAGCTGTTTATGGGAATGCTTTTATATAGGACGGTATATGCATGGTGTTCCAAAACAGAACAAAAATATTAAGTTTGGGAGTAAAGCTGTCTTCCTTCCCAAATGAACTTTAATGCCACTGGTAAGCATGTAATGCAAACAGCTACTGTCAACAGACACTGAAAATAATTTTCTGTCTTGGAGGAGGGATGAAATTCCTCCTGCTTTGTATTAGCTGTCTGTGGGAAAAGTCCAGTGATAATTAAATTCAGCAGACCTAAAGGCAAAAAGCTGTCCCAGTCATCTGGTAAGGTGTGTACAGCACATGGCTCCACAAGTTGGTTTGGCAACTGGAGTCAATGAGAGCTCACTCTGCCCTTCTTTTGACCAAGTAAATATTCAAAGAAATCAAATCACCAGGTAAACTTGACAAGAAATCAAGAGGTCTGGAATGGTCTGAGAAATGTTCTGTGGTTAAGAACAAAGCAATATGCACATTCTTCAAATGAAGAAAAATGTTTGTTCTAAAAGAAAAAAAAAGTACTATCTAAAATAAAACATGTCTGCATGTTGTGAATGAGAAATGTACACCTAAAGAGGCCACAAAGTATGAGTTGCAGATGTCTTCAAAAGAAATTTGCTTTGACAATCATAAAACTTCTTTCAATCATCATTTGTTGGAAGGAAAGGGATTAACTCATTATAACTGATATTTTTTCAAACTGAATAAGGGTTTTCATAACATTTTATATATACTAATTTTTAAATTCAGATGCATTTTGTATTTTGCAGTTAGGGCTAGATTACATAAGTCTTGCCTCTTGGCCTTTCTCTGTGACAGACTTCCTTCTAAGAATTAGTTATGAGCTCCAGAAACTGCAATGCAGTAAGAGTATATAGGGATCAGTAAATGAAGCTGTCGTCTGCATGTAGCGGACATCAAAGACAGGCAATCTGTAAAATTTTCACAAAATTCTTCACAAAACTGAAGTGAATCATCCTTGGTCATGACCTCTGTGTTTACTCATCGTGGCTGGACAACAGAGGAAATTTAGCAAATGGCCAGTGCTGTAGCCTGATACTTTCCTTCATGTTCATGCACAGCCACCAGGCTTACGCCTATTCTTGCAGCCCCCCTGGCAAATCCAATTACAGCCAATTGGAATTCTGCATGGTCCTTGCAAGCTGCAACAAGTCAACAATAGCTTCTCTGACACTGTCTCTCAGTGAACACAGGCAAGCTGTGCTGCTTTGTCTGCTTGGTGTTTAGCTAACAAGCTTCAGCTCATCTCCATGAGTGAGTTTTAGCAAACTTGCCTCTCTTTTCCTTCACTTGAAGCATGAAGTCATTGAAGTATTTCTGCCTAATAATCTTTCAGTCTCTTGGTATTGTTAACTTTGTGTTTTTCACCCATCTGTGAAAGGAAGTAGAGCCTTTCAAAGTGGGAAGTCAGGCAGCAGCAAGTAGCGCAGCAAGGGCAAGGAGGAAGGTCACCACTCTTCATTCAGCATCATCGTCACACTTCACCCAGCTCCACCCCACACCAGGGCAGGGTGTGCTGCCCACAACATGCACACACATGGACACCCCCCCTCTCCTGTGCACACCAGTGAGAGCCTTCAGCCCCAGAGCCTACGTGCAGAACGTCCTTTGCACGGGAACAGAGCCACCTCGTTTGTTCTGTAGTGCTGGCATGGCAAAATCAAGGCTGGCGCTAGAATGTGGCGGCCTTTCACACGTGCATGAGTGGGAGTTAGTTGTTACACATATTTTAAGTCTACTGTCAAATTTAATAATTTGGCACATCCATTATGAGCCAAGATTTGTCTTTAGATGTGGCTTAGCAGAAAGTGCCAATTCATGCACCTGCACTACAAGAGGAACCAAACTGCCACCTTCTGTGGAATTTCAGATTATTTCCCTTTTGTATGAGCAAAAAGAAACAACTCATAGCTGCTGCTTCCTGCGCACATCCAGTTTTGCATCCCAATCACATTAGTAGTTCTGCTTCCAATACAGATGACACATAATCTATAAAGATTTAGATATAGCTCAGGCAGAGACATCCTAAGGTGTTATAGCACACCATATGGAAACTACTCTATTTATTAAACAGAGACCAATGTCTGTAACATAGCTGTGCAAAAGAGTGGTTTATATCCCTAAACACCTGTATATAATACTGTAGGAATGTGATAAAGAAATTAGGAAAAAAGTTTATCTCTTGTGGTTGGTCAACTTTTGCATTATAAATGTTTTTATTTAAAAAAAAAAAAAAAAAAAAAAAAGTGATTTAGTAGTAAGTTTCTTGGAGCCTAAACAGAGTTTCAAGTTAAAAAAAAAAAAAAAAAAAAAAAAGATGCATACCTTTTGTTTAAAAGAACAATTCAATCTGTATTCACTTTTGAATGTTTGGGGATTTTAACTCAAAAGATAGCTTTAAACTAAATTACCATGCAGCTGCCTTTTGTTCTTTCAGGAAACAAATGCTGGGCAATAAAATACTTTTTTGTTGTTGTTTCAATGAACCTTTCTGCTTCATGGAACAGACTATTCCAATTGTTCTTGTACCTTGAGACAGAACCTACAATAAGAAGTGACAAACAAAACTAACAGATTTGTGAGAGGAGGAGGGGGAGGGCACAGGGAAAGGAGGTTTTACCACCATTCCCTCTTGCAAGTGTTTGTGAGTGAATAAAATCTGGTGCAGTAGGAGACCATATGTGCCCCTGGCATATGTTGCTGTGGGTATCAGCTTACTGGTCCATTGAAAGGACTGCTGCTCACAACGAGCAACAGATTTTTTTTTTTTTTTTGAGTCTATTTAATACTTAATAATGTTATAAAAATCCCCAAAGTCTGTACACAACAGACTATCAGAGTGATCATAAAATAAGACAGATTTTTAAAAAACTGGTGTCTATATGTGTATCTATTTCTTGCTCTGGAGTGTAGCTTGCATTCTCCTGATGCATCCCTCCTCTCCCAGGCATAGTCCAGCTATGAATGGCACAGACAAGCTGTGAGTGCCATCTCTTTTGTGGGCTGAAGTAGGATAAAACACACATGCAAATAAGTAACTACCAGCCTGAAAAATGAGATGAAAAATAAATTGTACTGAGTTGAAATTCAATAAAAGTAGAGAGTTTATGGCTGACAAAGTTAAAATTGGATTTTAACTAAGCCCAGTCATAAATTAAGACCTAGATATGTAGAAAGCAGGGTTCAGAACTTTTAAATAATGTAAGTCTGTATTCAGATTTTGTGTATTACTTACATGAAAGGTTTGCTTTCAAACTTAGGGAAACACCACTTCAAGTGGAATGTCTGTGCACTTGGAAAGTCATGTAAACTACAGCAGCTGTCAAAGCCCACCTCCTTTCTGAGGTGCCTCCATATGACTTCAGTAACCAAACATAAACCAGCTCTGAAAATATCGCGGATCACTGATAACAGAACAGATCCTGGGCAATGGAGGATTGCCTGAGTGATCTTTACTTTACAGAAAAGTGCAAGTTACTCTGATATTTTCTGGAGTCACAGGTAGGTACTTCAGTTAGTGTAGGCAACTATTATGCCAGGAAGAGCATGAAGTAAATCAATTTCTGAGAATTAAACTTCTGAAAATGATGATAGGAAAGTTCCCCTGACTTTTGTTTTCAGTCTGGTCAATCTCTCTGTAAGTAACCACATCACATAAAAGGAAACTTTTTTTTTTTTTTTTTTTTTTTTTTTTTTTTTTTTTTTTTTTTTTTTTTTTGCTGCTGTACTTTTTATAATGTCTATAACTATTTTATTTCTCTTTCATTTTGCTGGGGCAGGGAAGTGATGATGATTATAGGCCACATGGCCTTAGTCTGACAATTTATTTGCATCTGTTGAAGTCTTGTTTAGGACTCACTGGGAGCCGAAATCATTGCACAGCACTGGAAAGTCATAGACAAACACTCCTTGGACTAAGTCTCTGCCTAGGAATTCAGTATTATCACCCCTTTCTCTGTGCAACATGAAGGGGATAACTGCTATTTAAGCTTTGCTATCATGACTGTAGAGCATCATAAGGAAGAGAACAGACCTGCCTGGAGCTGGTCTCCCATTTCCCCAGCGTCCTGGTGGGCAGCCCGTTGGAACAGGTGGTACAAGGCTGCAGCTCTGCAGGTTTTTCAGCTCCTGAGCCCAGTCAGAGCAATCCTGCAGAGACCTTCAGTGTCTCCCACGGGTGGGTGCTGCTGACTGTGGGAGCTGCAGCTCCAGCACCAGTGAAAACAAAGTCATTGGAGCGGTTTTATAGGGAAGAATTGCACCAGGACCACATAATCTCCTGAGGGATACACCTGAGCTCAGCTTTCCCAGCGGGTGAAGACAGTAAAGCCCACATTTTCTTCTCAGATCCCTCCCCTTGAAGGCTGATGGCTGAAGCTGGCCAATTTTATCCTAAGGTTAGGTTCCATTCCTAATATGGACAAATCTTTAGGGGAGGAGAATCAGGCCATACCACCAGTGAGAAATAAAACACGGCCTTCAACGTTTCTCCCAGTATACATGTGAAGAGGAAATGGGTGTTCAGAGATCAAACAAACCCCCCCAAAAAAAAGAAAAAAAAAAAAGAAAAAAAAAAAAAGTTTTTTTAGTTCCAGATAACAAGTCTATTCGTTTGTAGGCATAATTTGAAACAGAAGGTAAAAAGGTCCTGATATTGATTGTATTACAAAAGGATAAAGCTGGCAAGGAATGGAAATTAGTGATATTACAAAGAATGGAAAATTAAAATAAAAATCTCCGAAATAATTATTTTAAATAATACAGTGGCTTTGTTTAAGTTTGTTTGCATTAAGCCCTTCAATTAAGGAGGCTGAGTTCTGAGTCTTCAGTACATGGGTTTGGATGTGCCCCCCTGATTACACCTCATCACACAAACCCATCAATCTTTAGTCAATTGTTCCATCTCAACTGTTTAGTTCTTTTTAAAGTTCTAAAGATACAATAATAAAAATGATCATTTTTATTTTTAGATGTCATTTGCTCTCTGTTATTTAAAAGTAGGCTGACCACATGATTTTTCCTTTATCGATATTTTTCTCCTTTAAAAAAAAAAAATCCCAAGCTACCACTGGCAGATGTGAGACCTAAAAACTTACACAGGTTAGTTATTGTATCTGTTTTCATATATGAATCCGGCAAAAAAAGATGAAATAAAATAACATGAAGTATTGTATGCACATGCACACTTATGAATATGAATAGTAGATTAAAAAGAAAACCAGCAATCAGTTGCCGAAGTTCTCTAGACCAATAATCTGTGAGTGGAAAAGGATTTGAGTGTTTGATGTAATTGTGTAAATTCAGCTTCAAAGTAAGCATTCCTAAAGTTATTATAGCAGGGTTTGATTTTGTTTTTCTCCAATATTTTTGAATTGGAGTGGCAAATAACAAAGTTTGAAGAGAAAGAGAGAGTTAATACACATAAACGGAGAGTTTCAGCTGCTAATAGACAAAATCTCTTCAAGCAGTAACTGTACCTCTCTGCAAGAGAAACTCCATATATGGCTAAATCTTCTGTCTTTTGCATATACTTTTACACTGGATAAAAGAAAAAGAAAACAACAAAAACACCCTACATAGTCAGAGGCCCGAAGTGACTCCAACTCCAGAGGTGTTCACACAAAATCCAGCACCATTAAGTGTGGGAAGCCACATCTTAGAGTGGTTCAGTGTTCACTACCTTGATGGTTTGATGTACGTGGAAAACCTGCCTCCCCTCCCTTTTGCAGTGCTGCTATTTATCACAGAGGTATCAGATCCCCATTTAGTGCCAGCAAGGGGCACTGATGGCTCACGATCTGCCTCAAGCACAGCCAAAGTTCTCACACCTTTGGCACTTTGAATTGTGCTCCTCTATGCTCAGCACAGAAGCTCCTGCAAGGAGACTTGAGGGAGCTGCATGTTGAGAGGCCAGAGATCTTCCACAGCTGTTTCACAGTGCACAAGATGGGGCAAACTGTAGTCTTTATGGTGATGTTCACCTTTTTCACAGTAAAAAAATGCTTTCCTGCTACACAGCACACGTTGTAATGCTCACGTAAGCACAGCCCTTTCCCTCTGTGCCCACTGCCCACAATCTGCCACTGAAGCCTGTTATTCCTCCAAGGCTGCAGAACTTTGCTCCCATCCTTCAGATCAGTGAGATTTTCAGCACCATCAACTGGTAACATCTTTGCCTCAGTTAAACCTCTAGCCTCTGTGAATGATCTCCCTTTCTTCCCCCTCTTTTCCTTGCTATTTTGTGCTATTTATGTCTCAAGTCCTTTGAGAGGGCAAAAACCCCAACAAGGTGACACAGGCCCATCAAGGAATTTCTTTCTCACTTCCAGTCCTTTTTACACTAATATTTCCAGATGCTGGAGCATGGGCTGTTCATCTTGTGTCCTTGGCCATTTCAAGTTTTACTGATGGCATATGAGCTGAAAGACATTTGCTTACCCTGTGATCAAACCCAAATACTTTTCTGCCAGATGAAATGTGTCATCAGACAAATTCCCTGAGCAAGTTTCCATGCAGGGGCATATACCCCTGGACTTGGCCATCTGTAACACATAGTCCAGGCACTTCCCCAGCAAGGAATGTTTACAGCTAAGGAGAGCACCACTGTTCTGCTGTCCTGTCTCCGCCCTAATGAAGTCTTGAAATAGGATTTATCTGCCCTCATTTTTCTCTATATAGAGTTGTAAACTCAGAGCTTGTCACCACGAGCTTCCTATTTTTAAATAATTTGCCATTCTCATTTCCTTGTGACCTGCGGGGTCACCTTTCTACAGTGGTGTGCTGTACACAAGAGAGTTTGAAGAATTAGGAGCTCTGGGGGAGAGGCAACACTGTAATGTGGGGTTTAGGCTCCTGAATGCTGTTCATTGCTATTCTGAAGTCTCAGCAAAGGAACAGAAGATTCCTACGGCCACTTGGGGCTTCCATACTGAGTTCTCCATCCTGACAGCCAGTTACTAAGCAGAGGTTGTTCTGCACAAAGGATCAATTCCTACCAAAATGCTGGTATTGTCCTTCATGTGACAGAAGCCTCATCCTCTTGTTAAGGTTATGTGCTTGGAGCACAACACTCAGATGAGTTTGGAATTTGCAAACCTCACAGAATTCCACAGGTCTGCAACACAAACATGTCACCTCTTCTTTGCTCTGACTGGTATAATCTAATGACAGTGAAATGTGTGAAAAAGATCATCTGCTAATACCAGATTTTACACTGCCTTCCACAGCAACAAGAAGCGTTTCAAGGGGTCCCTGCAGCAAGGCTGATTTTCCTGCTGGAGTACAAATTAATGCCTATGAATTGGGGTACTGCCATTCCAAATGGGGTTTGGAGATTTAGATATCATAAACCAAATTACCTGAGCTTACTGGTGTGAGGGACTTGGATTTTGAGACACTTTCTTGCTTTTTGTACACTCATAATCAAATGGTTGGTTTCATGGACTTGATTAAAATGAAAATATTTAGTCCTTCTAGGACTAATGTTTTCTTTTATCTTAGTACCCAGTCAATTTGTTGGTTTATGCACCTGCCTAAATTTCTCACAAAGATAATACATATTTATTCTAGTGTTTATCGAGCTAAAAATTGCATGTAGTTGATCACTTGTGCTGATCATTCTTTCCTCACAGAAACACATTACCTGTTGTATGTGTCAGATATCCTACAAAAGATAAGAATTTGTTTTCTTTTAGGTGAGTAACAGCCGTAAGATCTGGTAGTTTCTTCCCATATCAGTAAGTTATAACATGTCTGATACTACTAACACCCTGTTTCATCTTTGAGACAGACCATCTGAGCAGAGGAAGGGATTAATTTCCAGCTACTGGTTAGCAGCATACATGGTTCTATTCCCACCCATGCCAGGTGGCACTGGTGCATCTTCACCACTCTTACCTTATCCCCTCATGTCCCACCATGACTGTCTGTGCTGGGCATGGCTGGGGAATAGTCAATTTTATTAATAGCAGCTAGTATGGGGCTAAGGCTTGGATTTGTGACCAAAAAGTTGTTGATAATTCAGAGATATTTTCAATATTGCTGAGCAGTGCTTAGCAGCACCTTTTGTGCCTCTCACCCCACCCCATCAGTGAGGGGGCTGGGGGTGCACAAGGAGTTGGGAGTGGGCACAGCCAGGACAGCTGACCCCAAGTGACCCAAGGGATGTCCCACACCATCGTGTCATGCTCAGCTTGTAAAGGTGGGGAAGAAGGAGGAAGTGGAGCACATTCAGAGTGATGGTGTTTGTGTTCCCAAGCCACTGTTACATGTGACGTAGCTCAGCTTTTCTGGGGTTGGCTGGATACCGAACTGCCCATGGGAAATGGAGAATGGATTCCTTGCTCTGCATGGCTGGATGTGTGTAGCTTTTCCTCTACCTATTTAACTGTCTGTATCTCAGTCATTGAGTCATCTCACTTTTACCCTTCTCTTCCCTGTGTGGGGTGAGTAAGTGACCGGCTGCTTGGGGCTGAACCTTCAGCTGGGGTTAAACCACAGTCTTCCTACCCTTGCACCTTCATTTACCTCTGCACCTTCTTCCTGTATCTCGCATTTGTGTCCTCCCTTGCACCCTTACTGCACCTCCTAAACAGATGTTATCTCACCAAAACCACACTCACCCTGCCCTTCACCCACTCCCACTGTCTCAGGCAGAAGGGCATTCTCAGGGCTGGGTGGGTTTCTGCAGCCAAGTGGGATGAGAAGCTGTACAACAGACCAGTCCTTTGGCATGCAGACAACTTGGGGAGATGCCTCCTTCTGGACTGCCACCACTCAGCAGGAGCTCTGTGAGGTGGTGATCATCCTCTGGCTCCTCCAAGCTCCTAAACTGTAGGAAAGGTGGGAGATATTCATGTCCTGTCCTTTAAAATGACTCCCAGAGCACCAGTGATATACATCTCTGTAGCAACTGAACAAAGCAATTGCTATTTATGTACATAAATAAATGCTCTGGAACTTTCAACCCCTGCTTTTAAATCAAGCAGACAAAATATTGCAATTCCTTTTCATGACAGAGATTTCTAAAAGAAGAGAGCATGGACACGATCTTGGTTTTAGAGGCATCAGGTTTTGCTGGGGAACTGCTCCTTTTTTCTGCTTGTTTGGGTTGTTGTTTTGGTTGTTTTGTTTTAAAGCTTTATGTCCTGATCTTCTCCAGATTCTATGAGGGGCTGTCAAAGTAATTTGGTCATTCAGAGAGAGCCTCGTTTTTCCTTTTCTTTTTCTCACTTTCTTTGCCCCCTAAAGGAGACAGCAGTTTTCTGGGGGGTTGCCCCTGCAGGGCAGTGCTGGTGAGAGCTGTCCCCCCTCCCCATGGCATGAGGATGGATAAGCCATTGCAGGTGCATGGTATGCAAACAAACCTCTGGGTACCTCTAGGGTGTCACACACACATTCAAACATGATTTCTTCAATTAGCAAACTACAGACCCTTTTGTCAATGAAATCTACAGAACCTAATTCTCTTATCAGTGCTGACCACCAGACGTCAATGTCGACCCTTGAATCACTTTGCAGCCAAAGGATATGAAAAGGTGTGATGCCCTTTTACTCCTACAAATTACGAATCTACAAATTGTCCCAAGCTTTCTTCACACGAGAACTGTGAAGTTCACTCAGTTAAAAAAAATACACAGACATGGACCTACTGGTTAAGTAACCCTAATAAATCTTGCATGGGATATCTTAACAGATATAAGCTGGAGAACAAATGAACAATACTAAATCCTCAAATCAAAGATTCTGATTTTTCCTCAAATGATAGGCATTCCCTCCCTTTGTTGGCAAGGCTAGTTGGATGCAGAAATTGCTTAACTGAAGCTGGGTTTATTGTTTCAACATAACTATCATCACTGCAAGATTTCACATTGAGCTTCCAGATGATTTTAAGTCAAACCCAGAGGAAATGCATAGAAACATCTGAACACTTACATTCCTTGGTGTTGGGAGGCGCCAGCAAGCACGAGTAGCAAACCATCCCATAGATATTCCGAGGTCTGTTTTCCAGCATGTAGTAACTGCAGTGAAGGGCAAGAAGAGGCAAAACAGTGCAAATTAATATGATACGACTGAATATGGTTCAGCAGCAACCAATTATAGTGAGATAAAATCATTTTTAAAAGCTTTTATAAGTAATTTGAGGCAAAGATTTTTTTTTTTTTTCAAATTGCCTGAATAGAGACTGTGTTCCTCTTCTTCCTTTCCTCCTAAAATGTAATTAATCAAACATCTAGACATGACAAGAAGTGGTAACGTCGCCTAAAACAACATTAGTCTCACTGCGGAGTTCAAGCTGCAGTTTAGAGCATGCCCTGAAATAGGATTTTTCAGAATAAGAGAATGCAGTTTTTTGAAGCAGTAATCTTTCAAGCAAGACCACCACTTGAATATGGTTGGTTAATGTCACTCACAAACACTGTAAGCATAATCTTTGTAATCTTAGAACCAGATCATAATAAAAAATACAGGAAAACACCACCCTCACAGGGCAAGGCAGATTAGGTTTTACAGGTTTGGTTTGGTTTTTTGTTTCCTTGCTGTATTGTTTATAAATCAGTCCTCGATAATGGAATTACAGTGTGAAGGAAAGGTTTTCATAATTTGAACTTCTGGGCTGCTAATAAAGTCAGTGTTGCAATAAGGTAATTGGCTACTCAAGAGTTGGATTCACATGCACCCTAATGAGTAATTACATCAGAATCATACATATGTTGATGTAACATCATAGTGTTGATGTTACGGATATGTCTTTACAAATCAATTGTAAATGACTACATATTTTAATGAAGAGATGAATAAATTAATAATCTATTCTGTGTAGACAGGAACGCAACTCTACAAACACTTTATGCAATTGGGGATCTGGTTTCTGCTCTTATGTACCTACCTATGCATGTGAAGTACGGGTTTTTTTCTGGAAAATGTACACATTGTCAGGAAATCACTGCTGAAACCATCCACCAAAATCAGTTGGTGTATTAATGAACGACAAATAAGAGATATAAGTCCAGGAAATGGAATACACAGAGATTCAAAGGGGAGACAGGGACTGGAGGCGACTCAGAGAGCAGGGGAACTACACGTGGTTCCTCATTTCTTTTTTACTGGTTTTAAAAGATGCACCCTCACTTCTTCCTTCAAACACCTCTTGTGGCCCATGTGCCACTCTACCATTCCCTCAGGACCAAAACTTCAGCTTTCCTCTCTTATGGGGCCTACATAATTTTACATTGTAAAACAGTAAATAAATACACAGGAAAAGGCTGCCAAACCACAAAAGAAAAGAGGGGAAACCCAAAGATACATACAAATCTATGAAGAAAAACACAGGACAGTTAGGATCCACAGTCTAATAGCTGTGTTGGTTTAGGAAAGACAAACAATCCTTCTGACAATTAAATCAAGCTGGTGGAATAATTCTTGGTTTTCACCACAATGCAGAATGGAGGAGGACATGTAAAGAAAACCGAAGGTGCTCATGGCAGGCAACCATTCACTCACATGAGTAGGAAACTCTGCAGTTGCAAGCATTAGTAACTCACCCCCATGAAGTACTGGAAACAGATTTATATTTCTGGTTACTTCCCAATGCACCAGATATTAAAGGTAATGTTGGAAATATGTGATAGCTTTATATCACCAGTTATGGAGAAGTGACCCACTAATGACAAAATGAATTTTCACAGTACTACTCTTCCACTATATTTAGTCTTTCTTTCCTCGGCACCTGCCAGGCTCAGGTTTGGAGGGGCTACAGGCAAAATTCCAGAATAGAGGCTAGACTGAAAAATGGACTCGTTTTCTTCCTTAACACCATAGTGGCTTATCTTGGGCTAACCTTGGTGGTGTCATTCCAGACTCAGGGACTTGAACCCGGGCTTAGGCCTGCACTCCCACAGGAACAGGGAGCCGGGGACCGGGGCAGGAGGTGGAGAGGGGTGGGTGCTGTTCTCAGCAGGGGACAGTCTGCAGAGAGAGAGCAAGGAGAAGTATCCTTGGTGGAGGCATCTGCTGCCTTACCCAGAACAGCAAGGGTGGGACTCAGTTTCATTAAAAATTCACTGGCTAAACCTTTTAATGCAGAAAACAGAGGAGCGAACCTCTCAGAGAACTGATCCTGCATTTGCTGTAGCCATGGACAAACACAAGAAATGGAAAAGTGTCAGTAGCAGAGGCATTTCTGACTGCATTTAAAAAGAAAATCCCACTGCAGTTCTATCTTGTGAGGTAACTGGAGACTTACCCCAAGCTGAAAACAGGTGCTGGGACAGCATAAGGGGTATGTATTATTCATATTTGATTTTTTCTTATTCCTCATGGCCACTACTGAATGAAGATGACCAGGCTAGAGGCACCCTTGCTCTGACCAGCCATTGCTGCTTTTAGTCAGCTGTGACCTCAGACACACTCTGGGAACACCTAATGGATCACCCCATGGAGGGAAATAGTCTGAGTCACACCTAATTTCCATGTTCTTAACCTGTCCTGTTTGGCATGATGGAAGAGCTTCTGGGTGGGGAGCAGAGGACAAAGCCTGCAGTGTCCCAGGAGGTTCAGTCTGGGTACCTCTAGAGCTCAGTGGCAACTGGACCTTGGTTTTGAGGATCACAGCTCTGGAACCAAGCCTTTAAAATCTTCTGTCTTGCACACTTCTTGTGAGCGTGACAGTGTTATTTTTATTTTATATGAGAGGGAACACAAAGAAGCAGGGGATGACCTCTCCTCTTGCACCAAAGGTCTCCTTCCCTAGAATTGGTCATCAGTAAGAGTGAAAAAAAGAAAATAAAAGGAAAAATACGTAATTATCCAGCACTTAATCTAGGATAAAGTACAGAGGATGGCTCTTGTAACCACTGGAAAAGGCTGTCAGTTCAGTGGTATTTTGTCTGAAAACTTTGTACAGAATGTGCCATATGCTAGTCTTTTCCTCAGGCTTCTTTACTGAGCTGGTGAAAAATAGCAAAGGGATGAGATGTCCCTAAGTGCAAACAGCAGCATGTGGGCTGTTACCTTGGGGAAGTCTGCAACGTGGTATGGAAGCAGTTCTCTGAAAATGGAAACCTTGTTTTTTTCCCTCACATGCACTCAGGGGCTCTCTGAGTTTACTGCCCAGGCAAGGGAGCACTCTGCTAGCTGTCACTCACTGGTAGCTGGCTGTCCCTGTGGCACAGGGGACAGTAAGGACAGTCAGCTACTCACCAGCTCTCTGCTCTGACACACAGGCTCTGCATTTCCCCCACCAGCATGCAGGAGGAAACTCTGAGGACTCTAAGAAGCATGAGGAGTCAGGGCAGCTTCAGAGCTTGTTTTAGTTCATATTTAGTTTATCTTGAGAATTCCATCTATTCAAGCTTGGACCAAGAGAGGGTGTTTCTCCTTAACTGCTGGCTTTGCCAAACAATCCCAGGACCGGAGCGTTGCAGGAGGAGCGGCACACAGCCAGATTCCGGCAGACCAGTTTCTGCTACAGGCTACACCTGTGTAAACACGATGTTTTGAGATTTCTCCCCAAGCACCAGCTGTGCAAGCTGATTATTTTCAGCCAGCACCCTGCTCCCACCTGGGTGACCTCATTAGTCCTGGCAAAAATTGCAAAACAGCAACTGTGACCTCTATTTAAGTTTCTTGCTCTTTATGGTCTATGAGGAGGAGTTAAGAGGGAGCTTTTTTCAGGTCACATCATCAGTCTGTTTGGCTGGCAGCTAGATGAGTCCTTCATTTTATTTGTAAACTGTGAAAATTTCACATAAATTCCCTGATAAAATAAACCTGGAAGCTTGCAGGGCCTCTTTAACAGGGCTTCCTGTGCTATAGGGAGTGTGGGTTATATAGCGTCTGCAAACTGCACAAAAGCCAAATGTCAGAAGGAATTAGTCTCTAAACCAAAGAGAAATAGAGGCAGAAACTGAAAAGGTATGTAAGGTGAGGCTGTATTTTAGAGTATTTACTCACCCTACAAAAAGCCATCAAGAGTGCAAATATATGCTTGGGTTTGCAGACTTTGAAATTTAATATTTTTCCAAGGATATACATATCCAGTGTAGCAATTTCATTCTCATTATTATTATCAGAATTATATTGAGTGTAAGAGACCATTACAAAGATGGAGCTAATAAAAAGCACCTATGTTAAGCCCCTTCAGCCAGCCCTGAAACTTGTTTTGGCTCTTAACAACACTACACACACTGCATTAACAGCTCCATTCTGTTGTGTAGAAAGGACCCTAGAGACTAAAATGCCTTGGTAAATCTCATTGAACAGCTATGTAAGCTAATACTGTCAACTACTGACAAATGTGCCAGCTGTTCACATCTGGAGAGGAGATATTTTATGCCCCTAAACATGCTGTAGTGCCAGCACAGACCTTACAGGGTATTTAAGGTGCTGTCATGCAGCTCATAAGTAGGAAGCAGGACTTAGATGGTGGCCCTCTGAAGCTACAGCTGGAGGCCAAGCTGGATTTCTTCAGGTGCTTAAAATGGCACTTCACACCTGTGCTTGTTCCGTTTCCATTTCTAGTAAGAGAAAAAGTTTTCTAGTTCCTTGAAACAGCTACTTCTTCAGTGAGAATTCAGTAAGATCAAAGACAGCTTCTTTAGGGTGCCTTCCAGGCCTAGCTATTTTACAATTCTGTGTTTATTAAACTCACCAATGCTTTTGAAACATTTAAATGTACTGTTTTAGCAGAGATGAAAAAGCATAATTTACCAGTATTGCACCTTCAGTCAGCTTTGACATGGAGAGGCTGTCAGAGATTTTGACATTAGAAGAGCACTTCCCAGTGCCTTGGGTAGAGCTAAGGTCTGTGGGTAAGTCCTTACCCTGGGAGACAAGGACCACACTCTGCATCATTCTCCTGATCCCCAGGCGTCATGACTGTGGCTCGGAAAAAACCCTCGCAGTCCTTGTGCCGTCTGCATATCTGGTAACCTCCTTTGGAAAACTTCTCTGAAGGGCAGGGGACGCAGCCGTAGTCCTCATCTTTGGTGCCGTATCCACACGTCTGCAACAAGACAGTCACTCTAAAGCAGTCTGGTGCTGCACACCAACTTCCAGCAAAAGAGAACGTTCACAGCCTGCTCCATCGGCTTTTCGGCACAAAGGGAGAGGAGTCTGTCGTTTGGCCTGTTAGTGTCTGTCCTAAATAGACCATGCAGGGATACAAGGATCCAGCAAGCTGTGTGCTGGAGAGGGAGAAGGGGGACTGGAGCATCATACTGCCTGTTAAGTGCCCTCCCACACTACTTCTAACACAGTCCAGCAAAGTGTTGAAGTGAATTTCAGCTGCTGCTTGGATAGAAAGTGAACTAAAATTGGAAGATTAGAGAAGACTCCTACAGGAGAAACACAGCTGCAGCAGGGTATCAGCAGTTTCAGGCTAGGAGACCCCAGAGGGAACAGCCCAAAAGGCAAGGTTTGGATAAGATTTTGTAACCTCTGAACTCACATGTCCCAGCTGAACATTACGTCTAGGTTAAATAAAACTAAACCAAACCGGTTTTTATTCAAACATACTTGTTCGGGACTACCGACTGTGTTAAATGCTTGCAATAGGATGTTTATCCCATTAAAACCAAACAGGATCTCAGTAATTTATTTTTTTTTTAATAAGCAACAATTATCTGCTGTAAATCAAATGGTAACTTAGGAACCATAATTTAAAATATTGCAGAAACATCCAAGTGCCTCTAGTGCCAAAGTATCTTAGTGGGAGAGCAAAATTAACTTGTCAGTGTGAGGGGCCAGCAAGTAGACCAGATTGATCGATTTACCAGTCTGTGTTGGAATGTCAGCATCAGATCCTAAATAACTACTGAGATGAGAACAGACTGGCAAAGACTGTGTATGGAACGAATATCTTTCAATTCTTACAGTATCCCTTTTAACAGGCTGCTCCTGGCATGTGGATTGCCGGGGTGCATGCAAGATGCCTCGCTCCCACGGCACGCTTGGAGGCGTGAGTGCCCCTGCTTAGGTATCCACAGCCCTCCCCACTTCCTTTCCTACCCATCACTTCCACATAACAAAGCATTTGGGTTTTTTGCATTTGGTGCTTGATAGGTTCCCCCCAGCAGCAGAAGAAGCTGAAATTACCATGTAAGGTTCTTCACCCGGCTCGCACTTGGGGCAGTCATGGCACATGCCAGTGGTCTGGTTGTAGTACTCATTCTCACCGCAGTTGGAGTATTCGGCACTGGCAGAGTACACCAGGGAGACCTGTCACCAGAGAGCATCCAGAGCACTGTCACTTCCACTGCCATCCTCCTCCAGGCCTCACCCCCCCCTTGCACAGCTGCTGTGGCTCAACAGGCAGCAGGGCCAGCACTGCAGTGTGGAACACCCCTAAAGCCCACGAGCAGAAGTGGTGACATTATCTAAGTGGAAGCAGATACAGGTTTCAGCAACCTTCCAGGAGGTACTTCCAGGAGTTTCTCAGAGGCTGACATTCATGCTTGTTGGCACAGCCACTGCTTAAAACACTGAAGGCCATGGTTCCTGACCTGTTAACTCACATGCTCTCCTGCACATGCAAATGCCTGAGTTCACACCCTCATCACTCCCAGCTCTAATGAGCCTTCATAAATGTGACTGCAAGAGACAACTCTAACAGCCAGAGATAATGCACTGCCTCAGGCCCCAACCACAATAGGGCTGTGCTTCATGTGACATCCAGGCTAATGTGCTCTTCCAGCACCTTCTGTCTCTGCTTCATCCTGGGTTCTTCTCCTTCCCCTTCCTCCCACAGCAGCCGTGGTTCAAACAGCACATTCTCAGGTGTTTCATGGAATGAAAATCATCACTGCATTGGGGTTCAGTCCCTAGGCCACGTGTAGCTCTGCCACAATTCACAGGTGGTTATGAATAACCCAAGCAGAACCCCGTTATCTTTCACACTAGAGAGACACGTACACACAGAAATACCTACCATCAGGAAAGGGAACACGTGAGTCCATTTACGTTCACCCAGGTGAGCCATGCTCTCTTGATATTTTACCTGAAAAGATAGAATTGGTGATTGTTTATGAACATGAGTAAATATTTGCGTGTGTTGCCAAAATAAGAACAGAAGGCCTCATAAGCAGAACAAAGGTTACATGGGAGCAATGCCCAGAGGCCTAAACAAAGAGAGGGGGAGATGTGCACGTGCAGTCGTGCACACACGCAGACACCACACACCCTTACCACACATCTCTTTCCTCTCTTTGAGAAGATAATGGCAAGAGGGAATCCAGTCTTGCCATAGTCACAAAAATCTGTAAAAGATGAACCACGTCTGAATTCTGGCACCTCTTGGCTTGCTGAGAAACCCTCCCACGAGGAATGGAGGACTGCGTCTTGACCACTAAATGAAGGAGGGCCGAGGATCAGTAGCCTGGCTTGTGTCCACACCAATTAGCGCTTGACCACACTACATCAGGTTTGTCTGGGAAAGATCTGTGTGGAGCAGCCAAAGCAGAGCCAGGGAGTGAACCAACGGCAAGCAGTGTGGGCAGTCAGAGCACCAGGGCTGCACTTTCCTTGCTGGCTCCTGTGGATGCACTGAGATTTAAATGATTTAATAATTCTTTAAATGATTAATTTTGCAGAAGAGCTAATGTTCCATATTCAAGTACTGGATCTCTTTCTAAGGTGAAAAAAGAGACAGGAAAAGGCGGCACAAATTGGAGGTTTTTTAGCTTGATACAACCTATTTACTTATATTGTTATAGTGCATAATATGCCCTGGGGGTTTTAGAGCTTCAAACTGCAAAATGTTTGAGATAGAGTTGCAACATTTTGGTCCTAGCAGATGTAAACTACTCTTTCAATTTTCCATGCCTCAGATGCTGGGAGACTTTTAGCCTCCCAGAAGAATACAATCACTGCTTTGTGCCACTTTCGAGCATACAACTTACATGAGAGCAGCTCTCTAGTATTTGAGATAGCTGCTAACATTTACATTTTTAAACACTACGTAGATTAAGCAAAGATTATATCACTCCAGCATCAAGCTATGAACTTGCTTTATATGTTCCTTCGAGCTACTGGGCTAGCTGAGACAGGTAACTGAGTGGGTGGGTGGACAGCCTGAATGATGAGTATATTCGTTTGTGCAGGAAATTACACTTTGAAACCTAGAAACTAAAGACAATCAGAGATAAATTGTCCTAAATCTGGAGGTAAGAGATGGAAAATAGTAATCCCATTGTATGAAGTGTCAAGCATGAAGTTGGATGAAGGCTTTGTCTGTGGCAGTGCAGTTGCCTGTAAAAGTTCCAAGGATATTGTCTTAGTGCATATGTATGTTAAACTGTACCCTAACTAGAAAAGAGTTAGTTAGACCTTAGATATTAATATTATTAAAGCCCCAATGATACTGCTAAATAATCACATTTATTATAAATCTGGTCTGAGACTGCTCAGAACCAAAACTTTCACCAGTAAATCTTGAATCTGTTATGTTACAGTAAGAATATATCTTACAGCAAAACCACACTTCAGTTGCTTTCAAGCCACCCAGATGTTCGCTGTTTGAGGTACTTGTATGCAATCATAGCCAGATTTGAAAAATGGAAACGAAGAAGTATAGCCCACTAATGTTCAATACAATCATTTGGCATTTATTTACATAAAATGTTGAAAGTGTCAAGTTATACATAGATAAATAAAATAGTTTTCTCTCTCTTAATATAAATATGCATGTGGGGTATGTTTTGTATGTAAACATATTTTTTTTCCCCTGCATTCCTTCATTTCATGCAGCAATATGTCAAGCATATGGGAAATACTTATTTTAACTGGAAAAGGCCATTTCAAAATGCTAAATTAGAACTCCAGCAGAGACTTTTCCCACAAATTGCAATATCAAAAATGTTAAATTTTGGTATTTGTCCTTCTATTCAAGAACACTGCCATAAATTGGCTGTGATATTTCTGTTGGTTTTATTTGTTTGTTTAGGGTTTTTCCTCCTTTGGTGTTAAAACTCAAAACACTTATTTTGTAACACAGGAGTGAACATAGGAGTGGGGGGAGGGAGATGAAGGAGGTTTCTGGCAGTAGGGCCACAGGTAGTTACTCAGCTGGGGAGGTACCTGGAGGTGTCTACCAAGATATGCCAGGCTGCTCTTGGGCTTGCTGTCAGTTTGCAGGCATGGTAAGTTATATCTGCACCACGCTCTCTGTCGCTCATAAATCCCATCCACACAACATGAGGTCTCCTTGTGCCAAGATGGCTTTTGTTTCCAGCTCACACCTATGAAGACACGTTCAACTGCCCAACTTCTGCCAAGAAGCAGGGACAAGAGTGACCAGACATTATGGCCCCTAACCATTAAAAGAAATTAGTTCTTAATGAATTATTCTCTTTCAGCTGAAGCAAATGACTTTCTCCTGTGGGATAGCATGAAGCTGTGAGCAGGAAGGAGCTGGAGGTGTACTTTTTGCTCGGACTCTGGTCTCGCTCCTAAGGAATTCGGGATCTCCGGCTGCTTGTCTGCCAAGCCCTCCAGAGATCCTGATTTGTGTTTTCGTTTGGGACGTGTGGGTGTCTCCAGAGAGGAGGTGTAAAACAGACGGTGTCTTTGTGGATCAGGTGTGCAACACACAGCAAGTCTCGTCATGACTAGCGGGGGTTGCTAATTACAGCTATATTTGTCTTTTGGCCATATTTGTTAATAGCTGGTAAGAATATACACGTAAGATGACAGGAAAAGGAAGACTATTTTCCCAGTGGCAACCACAGTAAGAAATGCTAGAGACTCCCTGTCTCATCTACTTTCCTGTAGATGCAAGGCAGAAAGTTGGGGAACAGAAAAAAGAGACGACTGGGACCCTATTACTCAAATACTTCTCCTCTCAGACCAAAAATCCTTCCATACAGTCCTTTAGTTTCCTATCAAGAACTGGTAGATACAAATAAATAAGTAAATAAATAATTCAATAAATAAATAAACAAACTACCAAGTAGAAAATGTTTCGTTCATGTTGTCTAAACAAGAAAAAGCATCATTTATTGCAGTTAGCTGTCAAATTTGATAATTTACTTAGATTATTAGCACTGCCATGATTTATTTACAGTATCCGTGATTATAATCAGAGTAAATATATAAAATGTGCAAACAATGAGGTTACCATGCTGGTGGACTAAGCTAAAGCTCACAGCTTTCAATGGATGACCTTACATGTTCTTCTAACTCTCTGACTTCAGTAAGTAATAAAGTGAAAAAATTATTTCCTATCATAGACTTTTTGGGTTTTTAAAATACAGTTGAAAAAAGGAGGAAAACAAGCACATGGATTGAAGCACAGAAATATTTCTCAGGTAGACAGCTGGGGGCTTTTTCATATCTCTATATTTCTTTAGTTTCATCATTGACATAGATATACTTCAAGGACGGAAAACAACTTTGTGAGAATGAAAGGCCCAACCACTGTCTCAAATAACTTTGCCAGTTCCAATAGGCATTTCTTTCCAGGGGTCTCCTAAGCAGAAGTTTGGCTATCAGGTCTGTGGCTAGAAATGTAACCCTTAAGTAGCTGGCAAATTGGTATCAAACATCAATCCACATCCAAGACCCTAGCTAACAGCAACAGAATGCAAGACAAATGCTTTCTATAAATGAAGGTGGGCACATTTCATGTCCTTCACAGGGCCACCAGCAAACCCAGCACTTGCCCTGAGTTCCCAGGGTTTATGGGAAGAACCTCACAAACCACCTTTTCCAAGACTATCACAGTTTTTTGCATGAGCTCAGTAGACAATCTCTGTATGCGCCCAATGGTGCTAAATCCTTCTTTAATGGAGATAAGCATATAATCCTCACTGCAGGGCCTCACAAGCTTCAGAGTTCAGCAGCAGAGTTCAGGCTGGCTCCAGACTTCTGAAAAAAGATGCAGTCTGAGTTTTGCTGAGTTTTGCCATTAGGCAGGAAGCCCATCACTGAATGACAATGATGGCACTGCATGCTCAGGGACAGAACAAACTCGGCGAATTAAAAGTAAATGGAAACACAGAGATGATGGAAGAAAACTATTTTGCAGCTTTAATTACAGTTTGGATTGTTGTGAAAAAAATGCAAGACAACACCAACTATACTGTTTTCCACTGTTTCTTTATCACCTTGACCTTGCAAATACCTTAATAATTTCTTCAGAGAGATGTTAAAAGTGCTAAAATGATACAACTCTATTCTCCCTTTTTGCCTGAAACATCAAAAGACAATGAGAACAGCCCAAGCTACACATAAAACTTTAATTGCCCTGTGATCTGGCAACCCTGTCAGAAAAATAATTGATTGATCGGGCACAGAAACAAGACTTTTTCCAGTGGGAGCAGTATTGACAAGACAAAAGATTCTTTAATTTGTTAATGGGACCACTGTGCGTTGAGGGCCTGGGGACAATCAAACCTAATGAAAAGCCATCCATCTCCTATGGACTTATTTATTTGGATACTACGTCTTGAAGCTGATATTTGAAACTGTTTTTTCACCTCACATAAAGACAGTATCAGCTCACGGGTAGGTGGCCCATCAACTTCATGAAAAGGTCTTTGGGGGAAAAAGAGGCTATGATGCCGGAACAAAGCAAAAGCAGGAAAGATGGAAAGGCTTTTCTAACACACTTGGTACGACTGATACACATTTCTGTAGAAAGAGGGCATTAACAAGGTCTGAGAGGACCCTGGGGTTTCCCATAGTGCACACACTGTTGTCTGGTACCAAGCCAGCTGTGCCTCAGCCCCCTTGCTGCTAGCATGGCCCTGATTCAGCCTCTCCCCTGGGCTGACATTGGTTTTACCTGCCAGGATCATCTCTCCAAAACCTAATTCTGCTGGGCTGGGACTGCTGGAGGACCACTGTGGTCTCCATTTCTGCTTCAAAATCCTCTCAGGGCACATGGCTCACAGGCAACTCCTCTCTGTGCTGCCTGAAGCTGCTTGGGAAGGTGAGAGGGAAGTGAGCATAGGATGGACTTTTTTGGGCAGGAAAATGGTAATTAACTAATCTTGCAACCTGCCACGACAAGACATCCACGTCAGTGATGTTCATGCTAGACAGACGGGTGTTTTGGTGGGGAAGTGATACTGTAGGGAAAAGGCACTCATGATGTCCTGCCGTGGAGGCTACTGCGGTTGGTGCTGCTTCATACAAACAAGAAAATATTAGGGCAAAAGCAGGGATTTGCATCTCTTCCAGTCAAAAGGCTGCTCTGATTTTAGAAGTTACATAGGCTCTTTTGCTTTCTTATTGGTGTTTTACTACAAATGATTAAACAAACAAACAAACAAACAAACAAATAAATAAATAAATAAATCTGTGATGTGTCCTGCTGCATAATTAAGTAAAAAAAACCCCAGAAACCTTATATTTCTGATGGAGAAAAATCTTGAATGCTTTGGCCAGTCCCCAGAAGGATTCTCCTCAGTAGCACAGGCTTGCTTTCCACCTCTGCTTGTCTTTCTAAGGTGATTTCCATGAAGACTTTCTGATTATTTTCAGCTCCTCCTAATGTCTGCCAGAAAGTGCTACAACGGTCATATTATTTCTTCAGTTTCCTTGTTTAGGTATTTGTTTTCTGAGGGCTTGGAATTTTCTTTTGAGAAGCACTGGCAAAGGTGGTGATGCTGGGGGCACATTAGGGCTGCACCCCATCCTCCCCAGCAGATCTCCTGCTCCACTGCCCAGGTGAGTTACCCAGCTGCCAGCTCATAGCTGCCAGAGGGCATCTGAGATTTCCATGGAAATAGTGGGAAGATGGATCTTACATCACCACGAAAAATTGCAAATTAACATCCTAGACTTCCCAGCCTAATACTTCTAAGAGGAGAATTAATGAGCAGCAACACAGTCATTCACTGTCTGATGGATTGTCTCAGTGCCACATCTGCTCAGTGCTTTCTCTGTCATCATTTCCTAAGAAGTTTCCCCATCTACTCCTACCCAAGGGACAGAAAACTTGGTTTTGGAATTTTGCTTCCAGGGGCAAGGTAAAACTGCTGATACGGAAACAATTTAGATTCAGAAGCTCTCCTGAGACAAGTATTGCTCTCCATTTGGAGCAGAAAATTAAAAGCCTATTAGGAAAACACAAACTATCAAAGCAATGATGGTGCTTTTCTAACACCTTTTCCTTTTTGCTGTGCTTTGCTCTTCTAGGTTACAAATAACATAGTAAGAGCAGTATGAGTCTTGTTTTTCATTATTAGAACCGATAAGGAATTGAGCTCACATTTTGCTTCCACGTCTCAGGATCTGTTCCTGGGAGCTGCTGATTACCTTCAAAGACCATAATATTTGGGAAGCAGATGATTTTTAGCACGGTGCAGACACTGTCATTCTTTAAATACAATAATGGTTGATTATTGTATTTATTATTGTATTATTATTTAAATACAATAATGGTAGAAATTTAGAAATACTTTACCGGAAGGAACTGAGGTGAAATCCTGCAGTGACCATTGACAGAATTTATTGAAATCGCAAATAGAATAAAATTCCCATGGTGACCATTCAACAAATAATGTCTGTTCTTAGCTCTACAGTACATTTGCACTTCTTAACTAAAAGCCAAATGTTGTTAGAGAGGTCAACACACAGAGGTGGTTTTTCCATGGTTTATATGAAAACATCTGAATTACTGCATCTGACAGGCACAGAGAGGAGCAGCTGGGGTGCAGCAGGAGGGAGATGCAGCAGGGCATGGCGGTGCCTCTGGAGGTACTGCAGAGTAGGTCCCTGCACGGGGCAGGATGTTATCAGGAGGGTCCCGGCCATGAATTCTCCTTCCTTGTACAAGCGCATTAAACAACGGTGCAGCTGTTTCACTGTTTGGCAAAGGTAATGGAGGCGGTGTTATGTCGTGGCCATATATACTTTGGTACTTGATGTTAGAGTCCCAGAAAAGCCTCTTGTTTGTCAATGGGCCTCTGTCTTACAGACAAAGGGATACGTATGCTGCCAACAAACATTAAGTTTTTTATTATTCTACTTTTTACATAACTGTGTTTGAAGGGGACTTATTATTTTTGTAAACTAAAGGCTGGCTGCATTTAAATTCAAAACTGCATCCCAAGCTGCCCAGGCCACCATTGTTGGGAAGAGCAGGGAGACAGAGCAGAGGGAGGGGAAGCTCTCCGCTGGGAACAGGGGCCACACAGCGAGCAGGCGCCGTGCCGGGGTGCCCAAGGGGAGAGGCGGCTGCAGGGCACGGCACAGTGCCTGGAGCACCAGCCAGGGCTTGTGGGCCCCGGGGCCCCACGCAGGGGGTTGGGATGGTCTATGGGAGCAGCCCCCGTGTGCCCCATCCACACACCCATCTCATGGGCATGGCTCCCTCTGGGGCTCCAGTGAGGGGACGGGACACAGAGGCCAAAACACAGCTCCCAGCCCCGGTGCTGGGCAGAGGAACACACCTAAGCAACCAGATCCCCCATATCTGTGGGTACTGGCGAGCTACAGCCTGCTGAGGCTGCTATTTATGCCAACCACCACGTGTACAGGCAAGAGAAGGAGCAACCACCACCTTGGCTAAGGAGAGCTGAAGTTCCAGCCCATCACATGGACATGCCTACAGGAATCGTGTGTTTACAGGCATACGTGTGTACTCGAAAACATCTATTTATACATGTCTTCAGAGAGGCTGACTGTCCTTCACATCTCTGTTCAGCCAGGATGTCCCAAAACTCCGGGAATATCCTAGTGCAGTGGAATCTCTATGGTCAACACGCTTGGTAGGGTTGCAATTACAAAGTATGTGTTGGAGTCCAGGGCATTCCTTTGGTTGCCCTGGAGGGTCAGGGACCTGGGCAGGGGGGTCTGGGACCCCAGCCCAGAGCTCAGAGAGACACTGGCTTTGATTTCTGTCCATGGGAAAAACTTCCTACACTGAGAGAAGGTTTACATGCCACAAGAATGTGAGAAATAGTAGTTTAGCTTATCACAGAATGAGAAAATAATAGTTTTAGGTTCCTAGCATTGAAGTGAATGGGGACAAGATGGAGAATCTGGGGCGTTGTCTCCTTCTCCTTCTCCTTCTTCTTCCCTCACTCCATTGCTGCATTGACGTGGCACAAAGTAGTTAGTGAGGATTGGGTCAAAGTAAAGATGACCTTTTTAGTAATAGTGATAGACATTGGTAAGAAATAGTAAATAAGAAATACGTAGTAATTAGTATAAAAGATAAGGACAGCCCAGCTCGGGGGGAGACGTGAGAAATCCATGCAGCTGCGAACATCTTGTCGGACTCCGAGAAAATTGTAAGATAAGAAACAATAAACGAAGTATGCAACCTTGAAAAATCTAAACCTGAGAACTCCGTCTCTTCCTTCAGCTCGGCTCAGAGCTGTGCAGGGGAGCAAAGGACCCTGAAACCACCTCAATGTTGGGGTAAGCCCCGACAAGTATGCTGCCTCTGTTCCTAGAGAAGGAGGGAGAAATGGGTTTCTCCGTTGGAATACTTTCTCTTTCGAGTTGATAATCATAAAATCTCTTCATAATTTCTCTGAGGCCCTCGTTTCTTTTTTAATGAAGGTGTTTACATTCCTAATTAAGGAGTGCATTAAGCCTAGTGGTACCTTATCTGATAAACCCATTAGTAGGCTATGTCAAGCTGAGCCTTTCAAGGTAGTAAGCTAGCTTTAAACTGGTTGTCCTCTGGGCTGAAATATGCAAACCAAGAGCTCACAATTAACTTGGGTTAATTACAAAATACCAGAAATGTAATAATATATTTAAAAATACAACACAGGTGTTAATGACTTTTTTTTTCGTTTGTTTTCTCCTCCCCTTCTCCTTTTTTCTCCTCTCTGCAGGAGCTTAGAGACTGTCACTTTGTTCAGAGGTAACACCTTCCCATGCTCCACAGGTGTTAACCACCTTTTTTCGCATGTGGATGGATTTATTAGCATGACAAGACTGATCCAAGAATTCTTGCTTCTGCCTTGCAGTTACCATGGATTTTACTGGTGCTTTCTGGACCTGATGAACAAACTAGGCTTGAAAGGTTTATTTTTTCTAGGTCTGTCAGTTGGTCTAATAAAAGACATCACCTATCTCTCCATTTCCTATTTTCCCAACACTACCATCCTATGACTCCAGAAAACTTTGAGAGAACACCTCCTTGCCACACAAGGTGTCAGCTTGTGGAAGTAAACATTTGACCTCCTTCATGTGAGGCAGCAGCCTTGTGACTGCAACCCTGCCTGTTTGGGAACAGATACTGCTTTCCAGCACGGCACGCTCAGTCATTTGTCATTGCAACTTGCAGCCCAGTACACTCAAATAAGAATGGTTTTGAGACATCAGGCAGGAGTCTTCAATTCAGTGCTCGGTCTTTTGATGGGACCTGTAGGACCTGTCTCATGTTCTTTATGCATATGAGTGTCAAATGTTTTATCAAAGTCCAAGAATTCCATAGAACCCTGTTTATTAGGAATTGAAGCTTCCTGTCAAGAGGAACTTCCCTACCAAGGACATATTGCACATTTAAGTGTAATGTCTCTACTATGATTTTGCAGGAGAGGGAATAGGCTACGAGCACCCATCTTGAAAGAAGGGGCCAGTGGTGTCCAGGGGCTGCTCGCTGCAGGAGGTGTGGGTCTGTCCTAGGGCAGGTGTGGGTCTGTCTTCCATGGGTCCCACTGGTGCCTCAGCCTCGATACCTGTGGCCTGATAGCTGAGAAAACTGGAAACCTTTGCACATGCTGCAGGCCACCCTGCAATGTATGAAGGCCAAGCTTTGCCACCTGCTGACCTGACAGCGAGCACTCCAGAAAGCACAGGCGAAGTGGGCAGTTCAGGCTGGCAAACGAAAGCCCTGGAAGGCAAGCCTATGTGGTGTTCAGAAAATGTATTTGCAGAAAGGAACCATATTCCTGCTGCTAGTGCTGTGCACTACCAGGTGCCCGTGACTCCCTTCCCCAGTCACCTGGGGAGAGCTCCTGACTGCCTCTGGCTTGGGTACTGCTAAACCTAGCCTACATGTTCTCTTCAAATATACTGAATTTCAAATCAGCTTTATATTTCTTCTTCTCCCCACTCCATTAATTGGTAATTTATCTGATTCAGATGCCTTTTATGGTGCTACAACCCAACTAAGCTGCTGAGAAGAATAGATATTTTTATCACTCATAAGGACATCTACTGCCTCATCCCATTCCAGTGACATAGGCACAAAAAACCAGGGAAGTTGCGGTTTCAGAAGCACTACCCTGTCCTGACACAGAGGTGATGTGACGGAAATATGGCAAAGAACTGTGGAAAAAATGAAGAGGATGACACCAGAGAATAATTGACATAACAGCGACTGTCATAGACTTATGTTCTTGATTTTTATAATCTAGATGTTTAGTTGCGTGTTTAAATATTCATAGTCATGTAAAGCTGCTTTTTGATAAGAGTCTTTGGACATGCCATAAGTCTGTAACAGTGAACGTAACCTCAGGTTTTATAATGTTCTCTGCTGGTGTAGGAAGAACTAAATGATGATAGGAAAGGGACCTCTGTGAAGCAATGACAGCCCTAAGATGTATGGAAAACAAGGAGCCATTGGAAGTATCTAAAGTTATCTCCAGAAACATCCAGTATGTTTAAATATATATAATTTTTTCTGTTACCTACCAGAAAGTGACATATTTTCCTACCAATTGATGAGGGATGTTGTAGTGAATAAATACAGGTCCTGACAATTCTAATAGTTATGTGTAATATCTCATTGTCCTTAAGACATTTTAGACTTGGCTATTCTCTGAAAATGAGAACTTCCTATAGCTCCTCTTAGAATCCTGGGGATGTGAAGCACCATCCACAAACAGCTGAAGACCTGTTCCCCCTAACTGCTCGCTGAGAGAGGAGATATACAGGGACAGCACTAATTTTACTGCAAATTTAAAACTGGATGTGAATCATCCTCCCCATAAAACACACTTGAGGAGATTTAATACTGCCTCACCAACGGTTAATGGAGTGTTTTGATTTACCATATGTCCTGTGAGTGTTCTCTTTACACACTTCACAAGTGAAGGTTGGCAAAGCTCAATCTCCTGAACAGGATTCCGACTCCACTGGGGGGCAGCGCATTAGCACATATATTAATAATGCACTCACCTGCTTCTGAGAAAACAAGATTTCCAGAAAAACGTTTAGCTACCATGAGACATTCTGCTTAATGGAACAAATATGCACGGATATCCCTCCTCTATGTACTATTAGATTACTGACTTGCTAGCTAAACAACCAATGCTAACTGGAGGATGAAACCAAGTCTGAGTACAGAGACAGTTTAAACTATTTATTGGCACCAGGATCAACAGATTCTAAATTAGCTACAAAGCTGCAGGGAATCCTGAAATGTGAAATCAGTTTGGTGTGGGATTTTTTTATTTTTTTTAATTCTTAGCCCCTCAGGAGATTTGAGATGGTTTGATGTTCATCTGAAGACTTGTCAAAATTCCATAGAAACCTAATAGCCTGCCAACATGGGTGGTTGCTGCTTGGAGGCATTTTGACATGGCAAAGGTCCTGTCTGCATGCTGCAAACCTGTATCCGTCAAAGGCTGCCTGGAACGGCATGAAAACAGGAGCTGTGCGGTGTCAGAACGCCGTGTGCAGGATCGCAGGAGCAATGTGTGCGCATCCCAGCTTTCCCAGGGCCGCCAAACTGTGGGAGGAATCCATCTGGCCCCTTAATTATTCTCAGCTCTGCCTAGGAGTTAAACCCCCCCGGGGTGCTGCCACACCTCTATACCAGGGTTTGGGTGGGACGGGGCCCTGCTCTCTGGTTAGAGGAGAAATGAAGACCGGAGGGCAGCTGGGGAGGAGGGATGAAGCTGGGCAGGAGCAGAAACCAGGGCAAAAGTCTGGGCACGGAGCGCTGTTGTCCAGACCAGGAGCCTGCTCTGCAGAGAGGGCGCCAAGGGTGGAGACGGGAGGGGGAAATGTGACATAACTGGAAGGCAGCAGGGCCAAGCACAGGCTGCAGCGGCCCTTTGGCGGGGTCCTGCCTGCTGGCTGCTCCACAGCCAGTTGTCTGGAGGAGTCTGGGTTACGAGACTCTGGAAAACGGATTGGGGCCTCCAGGTCCGGAGGCAATCAGGGTGCACAGGGCCTCCAGGCTTGGAAGCGAGCACAGCATGATGGAATGGGCTGGGTTGTTGAGGCTTCACAAAGCAGAACTGGAGCCATCCTGTGCTGAGCAGTGGGAGGGGAAGAGGATGAGCCTTAAACCAGCCTTGTGACGAGGCTCGAGCTCTTACTTGCAGGCATGGGAAAAGACAGCTCGACAGGAAGCTGGGGTGTCTGCCCCATGGCAGCACCGAGAGACCTGCTCACACTTCCCCAGCAGCTGTGCCAAGTGCCTAGGGATGGTGACGAGAATTAGAGCGAAGAATTAGTGAGTAGGACAAAACTCTGTTACACACCAACCTGAAGGAAGACATATAGGTATCCTGGCCTGCACCCAGGGGATACATATACACAGAGCAGCTACCATAGGTGAAACACAGGAATTACATGGAGAAGAGAAGGCACTTGGGCAGGTCCTGCCTTTCCCAGCGAAGCCCTCACCTCCAGTGCACGTGGAGGAACCGGTTAGCTCAGAGGAGCCTGAGCTGGCAGACACTGGAACTGCCCAGGACGTATCTCTTGGAGAGACATGTGCTTTCTGTAACTCAATCACCCTCTCACTGGGGCTTTAATGTGCTCTCACTGGGGTCCTCATAGTGGTTCTGCAGTTGCACAGGTGAGGGGAGATGGATGCTTGCCTGTGTCTTATTTCAGACTGTAGAGGAATGTAACATATTCACCCCTCGCCACAGAAAGCACATTGAGGTGCTGAAGCGTGTCCAAAGAAGAGCGATGATCTCTAGCACAGGTCTGATGTAGAGCAGCTGAGGGAGCTGAGGGTGTTCAGCCAGGAGATGAGGAGGCTCAGAAGGGACCTTATTACTCTACAACCACTTGAAAGGAGGCTGCAGCCATTTGGGGGTCTGCCTCTTCTCCCAAGTGATAAGCAATAGAAGTAAGGTCTCAAGTTGCACCCAGGGAAGTTTAGATTGTATATTATGAAAACTTTATTCACTGAAAGGGTAGTCAAGCATTGGAACAGGCTGTCCAGGGAAGTCATCATCCCTTGAAGTGTTAAAAAACCATGTGGATATGGCAGATGGGGACATGGTTTTGTGATGGACTCGACAGTGCTGGGTTGATGGTTGGGCTTGATGTTCTTAGAGTTATTTTCCAACCTTAAAGATTCTGACAGCTGCACCAGGACTGTACCTGTGTTGGATGACTTGCACTAATCCCAGTCACTGTTCTTGTTCCCCTTTGGGTATATTTGAACACGTTTCAGAGCAGAGTGGAGCAGAAGTGTTAGAGCTATTTAGGATCCCTCTAGGCTAGGAAGAGGCAGAACTTGCTGGAAAGTTTGTGCTTACTCATCAGTCCCTGGATTTTGGAGCTTGTGGAGGAGGAGGTTCTCACTGGGCTTTGTGAGTTTTGTTTTGTTTTGATTTGCCTTTTTTTTTTCTTTTTTTCTTTTTCTGGTTTTTTTTTTCTTTTTTCAGGGCTGGACATGCCATGAAGGGCTTTGTCTGAGAGCCTGGCAGCCAAGAATGCAGATTTACCTCAGCACAGGCTGGTGGATCTCATTTGGACTTCCCAAGGAAGAGAGGAGGGGCTGAGGAGGCACTCAGAGAAGCGGCCTGGCTAGGTCCCACACAGCTGCTAAGCTGTAGTATGCCTGTGGCAGGATGAGGAGTGAAGTCAGATGTGCTGAGCTCTGGGTGGGAGAGGTGGGCTGCTGGGAAGCAGAGCAGCGTGTCCTTGGCAAAGGAGAAATGCTCCATGTCTGACTGGAGGGATGTCACTCCACTCAGCTTGCGCACAGTACAGCAGCGCAAAGCAGAAAGCAGAGCTGGCTAAAACTAGCTAAGATAATTCTAAGAAGATTAAAAATAATTTTGGCAATTAATGGATAATTCATATTTATCAGGATTATAAGAAAGAAGAAGAATAGCTTACAGCTGTAGATTTAAGTGCTTTTTTTACTGTCCTGGCAATTAAGAATCCATTGTAATTGCAGTAATGAGAGGCTGAAGGGTCTCCTTGGATGACAGTTGCCTGCAATTCAGATGATACTGCAAACACTTCTTCAGTTCTCATGGATCTTTATTGGAAAACTTGGACCACAGACCAAGTGTGGTGTGGATATTGCATCTCCATCTTATGGCCTTCATACAGTTTATTACTAAACATGGAAAAAGTTAATTCTTCCTATATTTAATTTCTATCACATCTGACAGCTTTGTAGTTTGTGTCTATGCGTGAGATATTTGTGGCCAAGTATTTTGACATAAAAATTCGTTTTGCAAGGCTAGAATGGATTTTTTTCCTATACTTCATCTCTTACGTTTTTTCAGCAATTTTGATGATGAAGTAACAATAATAGAATAACATTTACACTAAAACAAATCTCAGAATGACATTAAATAAACCTAATTAAAACAAGATTCTTGCATCTTCTCAGCTGTACTTTCTTTAAAAGGCTATGTACCTCCAAGACACACCCAAAAAGACCAGATTATAAAGGCATCAGATTCTACAGAGAATTATACAGACCTTTGATAATTCATTGTATATATTAAAGTGTGCCCTGTCAGAAAAAGAAAAAAGATGTTTCTGTAATAAGTGCTTATTTTATATTTAACAGTTATCAAAAAATTCAGTTGTCACAAGAACACCAGGATGAGATGGGACCTCAAGAAGTTATCTTCTGATTCACACTCAGAGAAGTTACCCTTCTGATTCATACTAAGAGAATCATTCTGTGCCACACCAACAAACTTTTATCTAACTGCATCTTGGGAACCTCCAGTGACAGGGATTACACAGTTTTCCCTCATCTCTTTATTCCACTGCTTTGCCATTCCTGCTGATAGGCAGCTTCTCTGCTTGCCCCATCTATATATATCTCTCTTCATTCACTTGGAGATGCTGCTGTTTTTCTTACCCACCACAGACATGAAGGATTGTTTCCTTCTGTTCTGCAATAGTCTCCTAGGTCTTTGTGACCTCAGCTTGTTCGTATTTTATGTAAAATAGTTCTGATTCATCCAGTCTTGCACCATTACCCATGATTTCTAGAGCACTGTATGCTTGTGCTTCTACCTGGATTTTCTCCACTGTGACCTCATCTTTCTTGAAATGAATGTCTAAAGCTGAACAGAGTAATTTTATGAAAGCCTTGGCCACCCTGGATAGAGTATTGCATTAAAAAGTTTATAAGTTCTTTTTCACACATCCCCAAATGAAGTTGTGAGACAATAAAGGTCCTGAAGTCAGCTAGGGTTCTGCTGGAGACTAAAATCTCATCCATTAAGCGGCTACATGTTTGAAGGCGGTCAGTTTTTGACTTGCTCTTCTCCTTTCTTCCCCATAAGCAATTTGCCATTACTACCAAGATGGGGAAAAAAAATCTTGCACTTGTAAGACATATATCAGTTTTGCAGTGTTTCTTTTTTTACCCCAGCAAATACATTCCAGTTGTGCCTAACAACTGTCCTGGGTTTTTCATTCTGCTGGAGTAAACTCTACGGAATTTTCTGTTCTGCCAGTGATGCCATAGCAACACATTCCCATTCTTCATGCTCCTTGCTTTGCCATGCTGGTAAAGGGGATGTTGAGGCTGCTATGGTAAGAGTGTTTTCATCTGGAGAACAAAAGCAATCTGCACCCTCAGAAAGCTGTCATCATCTCTCCTGCAGACTGCTGAGCCATGCCAGCTCACATCTTTTCACTGTGATGCTGGATGAAAGCAGTGACTCCAGCAACATGAGCTGCTATTTTGAGTTGGATGCTCAAGTCGCTGAAAAAGATTTTTCTGGCAGAATATCTTTGCAATATTTCCCCTACAAAAATCTGCTTTCATCCTCAAATTCTAGTGTCTCTTTTTTGAAGACTGAATGTTTTACAGGCAACACACTTGCATGGTCAGGAGAGAATACAGTTGTGAGGACTGGCAAGAACAGTTCTGCTTTTTCCAGAACTGGAAAATTGCTCCCCTTTGTCCATTAACTTCTCCAAGTATCTCCTGTGTCACTTATTGGCCAACTCTGAGTTCAAACTACTGGAGGATGCCTTAATAGATAACATCTATTTTAACAAAACAACACAAACCCATCGATGTCTGCAAATATTCATTGCAGATATTTAACTGGTCTTTTGAACAACTATGCTACAATTTGGTTAACTCCTTAAGTGACCTGAGAGAAATGAAGTCACTAATTGCATTTAACTGCCATCCTGAGAGTAAAAGCAACGCAGAGTGATATGAGTGAGCCTAGGAAATGTTACAGTGATGCTTATATCTTGTCATTTTGGAGTACATCAGCAGTGGCTTAGTGTTGGCTGCATTTTTTCCTATGTAGAAGACTGAAGGATGGCTTTCACCGTGGAGACACTGAGAGTCTCGGAAGCAGCGACTACTCCTCCAGAGCCAGCACCTCTGTATTTTGAGGATCAATAACTTAGAAGAAATATGGGACGCTTTGACTGCAAACAAGCCCTAAGATTTTTCCATCACCAACACTACATGGCCCCTACTAAACCGAAGTTACGGCAGTTGGAGAGGGAAATCTCCATGAAGGGGATGAAGTTTTAAGTTTTCAAGGATCCCATCTTACAGGTTGCAGTAAAGTCAAGCCACAAGGACAAAACAGATGGATGATGAAAATATATGCTTATAGCTTTCTGCCTTTTTTTTTTTTTTTTTTTTTTTTTTTTAAATTAAGTCTCCTAAAAAGACAGTCCATTGAAGCTATACTGGAGAGCTATGCAGATATATTATTGCTTGCCTGACTTTGCACCCAGAGAAAGCACTTGCTGGAGTCAAGTATCTGCTCTGAAAGAGTCAAACAGGTCAAAAGTCTACTTACACTATCACATGAGCAAGCCAGTGCTAACTGAATGTTTCTGGAGAAGTACACGAAAGGGGAAGACTGTGTCTAGTGTGCCAGCTATTCTCAATTCTAGCTGTTGGGATGGGACCATATTTATGTAGTTTATGCAGAATAAAAAGCTTGTGTGTACATCAAAGCCAGCTGGAGGAATGGAGGAAAACTTCTCTGAATCAGCTCACACACAACTAGGTCATACTGGTAACATCTCCTCCAGTACTTTCTGGGGCACCTTGAGGTGCTGCCTAGAGTCTGTTGGTGTAGTAACCTCCCCTCCTGAACAGGACAGATTTTGAGAGCAACCTCCCAAATCAACTTGATATATTTTAATTAGTTACATTTTTTGTTAAAAACACGTGTGTGTTGTTTCTGCAGGGCAAGTTGGAAAAAACCTTTTGCACAGCTAAGTGATGCCTGCACATTTGGTCTGTGATCTATGATGGGACAGGCACTTAGAGCAGTGGGGAGTGGAGAAGGGTGGAACAGATAGGGCATGTGTGGTTTAGCAGGATAACCAGCCCAAAAAGGACCAATGCTGGGCGCTCCTGGGCTCCATGTGAGCTTGAGAGGAGCTGGTGCTGCTGCCTGCACAGAGCTCAGTGTCCACGCACCAGGAGGAGACAGGAGGCAAGGCAGGGCATGCAGTGAACCCACAGTCTTAGAGCTGAGAATGGTAAATCAAATAGCTTTGAAGAGCCAGACGCAGAAATACATTGTTTACTCCTTAAAACCTAAAATGTTATACAATTTGGAAACAGAATGGATGAGACTTTGTAGAATGAGAAATTATGATTTTTTTTTTTTTTTTCCTTTTATAAACAGCTTTCCACCCTGCTGGCTGATAGGACAGCCAGACTTTAACCCTCTCTAGCCTCTCTAGCCATTTCATTTGTCTTCTGTAGAGCTGGAACAGCTGCTGGTAGTAATCTCACCTTAAATGAAATTAATTTTTATAAACATGTTTGTAGGATGCAGAACTCAGCTCCTTTTTTGTGGCAAAATATCTTTACCACCCTGAGATCATGGCTGCTGTATCCCCATGCCTCCTCATGTCCTTCCACCTTCACTACACTGTAGACTGCAAGTCACACTAATATTAACAAATGTGTTATACCTAGAACCTTTGTTTTGTAGCCCTGTAGGCAACTAATAGCGATTGCTGCAGAGCTCTTGCAAACAGGTCCATGGCTTCTGGAGTCCAAAGGCATATATCATAAACTATTTTATGGTGCTGGTGAGCTCAGCTAGCCCAAATTTTTGGGAGGCATTGTTTCTAAGCTAAAAATTGCAGCAAGGTGGTTATTCCTTACTGGTTATAAATAAAATTTAAAGTGATTCTCCTCTTCCTCCAGGTTAAAATGTCTGCAGGTATCAATATGTAAATAACCCAGACAGAGACAGTTCTGGATCACACGAGTGACTGTGATGTTCAGTGGATATAAATAACAAGGAACTATTACCTCTTGGAGAAGCAGTTTTGGTAAATTCAAGTCTAAGCATGAAGCAAGAGAAACATAAATTTTAGGCCTTTCCTGTCAAACACGCTGTCTCGTCCCAGTGGTTTGAAAAAGAACAGTTGTTTCCCTCAGAACAGCATGAAAGCCTTGGGGAAAATTAAAATGGTGAGAGAGTCACTATGTAAAACATCCAGTGCAGAACACCAGAGAATCTCAGATTGGGCATGAAGAATCACTCTTGTCACGAGCTGGCAGGAATTTTATCCCTCCTTTACACCAAATTGAATTTGGGCAATTGATCAGTGTGCCTGCTAGGTGAGCCATCTACTGGCTATTCAATGCCAACAGCTGACCACCTCGTCAACTCCAAGTGTTAATAGCTTGAGGAAATCTAATGCAGGAGGATGTGTGCCTATGTGAAGCAAGATGTTGCCAATTAGTCTGTTGCTGGAAAATATAATTCGAAGAATTTTTTGAGGAAGAAATGCCAAGTTTCTTGTTAAACTTGTTGAGTATCTCTGGCAAATTTGGGTAAGAAACTTTCTCTGGAGAAACTATAAAAATAACTGTTCAAGCCAAGTAAACAATGTATTCAATGCGACAACTTTTGTCATTGTGTCAACTCTGATTTTCACAGATTATGATAAATGCATGAGCGAGAAGCTAAAATAACATTAAAAGCTTGTAAGCATGGAGGGATTCTAGGAGAGGACCTGAACTGGTATTATGAACTAAACCCACAAAGTTAAAGTGCGAAGTTAAAGCTCATTAAACCTCCAAGGCTTCTTCTGAATGCTAGGGCATTCTCAATCTGCTTATTTAATTAATTTAACATCCAGCATGGAGAAACCTGGAACAGCCTGTCTCACATCACTGTAAAGCTACAAAAGCACTGAGGGCCACACATGTAATTGTTCTCCCATGCTTCACATAGCTGCTGCTGACATTCTGTGCTTGGGCCTTGCATGTTGGCAGTGCTTCTAGCTGCAAATTTATCTGAGATGTATCTGTATGAAACTCTCTGACTGTGCTGTAGCTGGAAAGGGGGAGTCTTCTCTCACAGGGAAGACAAAGTCTTCCTACCTATACCTATACCAACACCTATACCTACACATACACATATACATATACATTGCTCTACAGTGTGAGAAAGGACTAATGCTGACTTTCCACCCAAAGGAAATCCAGGCAGACCTCTGATGCATATTCTTTAGGTGGCTCAAACACAGCATGCCACTGCGTAGTGCTGCTCTTGTTCTTGGCCTCACATTACTGAAGGTTATCCTGGAGGGAAGGGAGGCCATCCTGGAAGTGAACTGCAGGAATGGAGGCTGGAGCATGACCTGTACAGGTAAGCAGACTAGCAGAATGTGTTTGTTGTTGTTGCATACAACAAGGAGCTTGCTTTAAAGGGAGGGGCTGAAGCACGGAAGGATAATTCCCATGATAGACTGACTGCTGTAGATCGGTTTGGAAGCAGCAAATATGGGAAACATTTTGTCTCTTACGTAAACATGTTTTTTTTCTCTAAAGCCTTGGACCTGTCTTAAGAGGGTGAGCTCACGTGCAGCTGAGTAGACTTTAGTTATCTTCCTATCGCTCAGTCCGACAAGTTGCCATAGATGCTTCAGATAACTTAGAAAACCTGTAACCATTACTAAGCCCTGCCTTGTGTGCCTCCATGGTCCACTGGAGCCCTTGCTGGACCAAGTCAAAGCAGCTTCCAGGCTACTTCAATATATTTTGGGACTAAGCCAGGAGAGGCAAAGCCCAAGGCATACCTCAGGCTCTGTGCTGAGGCCCTTGTTGCCTCTATGGATGTATTTCTTCTGCTGTGCAAACTACATGGTGTGCATGCAGTAGCTCCTGGTCACATTTTGCATGGAGCTTTTCTGCCCTAAGTAAAACAGACATAGTCAACCCAGCCTTGTTTTTTTAGGTAGGCTTCTTCCCCCTGTCCTTTAGAGATTTTTCTCTTGTATCAGGGATTTAAAACCTGTCATCTCCAGCATTGTTTACTAGAAGGTACAGAGGGACACAGCTGTGTCTCTAAACAGTCCCATGCTGCCTGTGTGATGGCACTCACTTCCATCTGGTGAGGCAGGGTGTATACTGAGGTGCCTGACCGCAGACCTGTGAGGGATAGACACCACTGTCCCTAGACTAGGAGAGGCTGAGACACTTGAGAGGACGTGGGTTGTCTGAACAACCCTGTTCCAAAACTACAGCCTGGAAGTTCAGGACGAACAAGACTGCTTCCTCCATGAGGTGAAGCATCAGGCACAGCTGTGCAGGTGAAACCTCCCTGAAGTCTGCAGTGAAGTTCTCAGTGATGCTGGATTTGAGCCATGAGACACAAAGAGCTCATTCTGTATGGCAGTTGAGAGAGTTAATAAAAGAGAATCACATAGATAAAACTGGTGGGTGTTCAATGCACTCAAAGGAAGTAGTCTTATAACTTCCCTATCAAAACAATACCACTATAAGCGCCAGAGACCTATGCTAACATAGCAGTTAGTGTACTTAGCAGTTTGATCAGAAACCTGAAAAGTATCTTGAAAATAGCCAAATCTGAGCTCAGAGACTGAAATACAACACTCTATACATTTCGAGTAATGGAATAATCACTAGTACATTAACAATTAAGTAACAGTTTAGTTAATAGAACATATGAGAAGTGCCGTAGCATTTGCTGTACCAAAGGGTTTATTTGTAGTCTGTTACTTGTATTGAAATAACATGTTACAGAAAGATGAAGGGAGCCTGTCAAAACCCATTTGAAAAGTCACTTCTTCTAAACAAGGCCGTCTGCTTTCATCCCTCTTTGCATTATCAGCTGAACTGCTGGCACCAGGTATTCAAGGAATTTCAGAGGGAAGGAGGAGAGCACAGTATTTCCTTGTCACTGTGATAGATTTGACAGAGCATTTGGACAATACAGCTAGCATCCTGTCATGCAAATTGACATCTTGGGAAAGCAACAGGCTTTAAAAACAATACTCTAGGACTGGGATATTCAGTGATGACTAGGGCCTCTTTTACACATGAATCACTCACTTTCATCCTTTAAATGTGTTCAGAGAAGTGGAGGTTGGGATGTGTCTGCTACAGACTACCTGGGTTTGTAATTAAAGTGCCCACCTCCACTCTTGTTTGTTCCCATATACCTGCATCTCAGGGAGTCTCTCTGCTAGAGACTGAGCTACTCCCCAGGCTGCTGTACATCTCAGAAACAATTAGTCATGCTTGCAAAGGCTATTGTATATGTGGCTTGTGGTTAGATGAGATCCTGCGCTTTACCAAGGGGGCAGGTTTGGCAGTGGTGACTGGAGACAAGACAAAGAGAAGCACCAGCTGCTGTGCCAAGTGATGTGGGCACCCTTCCTTCAGAGGACTGGCACCCAGCCAGCAGCCTAGCATGGTCTTTGAAGTATCAAGCTGCTGACAGTGCTGTTTCAGATCAGAAAACAGGCATCCTATTTAAACCATGTTTGGTGCTTGGGAAAGGGAATATTATCAACCTCAAGTCTTGGGAATGCAGGCCCACAAACGACCACCCCACTCCCTGCAGAGTGGCCAAGCAACCAAAGCCCTGCTGCTCTCTCTAGATGAAATCTCTGAGCTTCCTCTACGAGGCACAGTACAGAGCCCATTTGAGTTAAACCTAAAACATTACCCCTCCAGTCACATGCTCCAAACCCACACACTCTAAATGGAAATGGAAAGGATTTCTGAGCACAACAAAGTGCTGTGTTTTCTACTGTGTGTTTAAAAGGCAGTGGCATGCTGCTGTGAACAACCAATACATACAATTTGTATATCCTTTCATAAAATCCTTCCATGTGTTTTGGGATTGAAGTTATACAAATAAGACTGAAAAATATGGTCCTATCTATTATCTTCCTCATTTTTAATGACTTCTCATCATGCTGCTCATGCTGTTTCTCAGTAGTACAGCACAAAGTGTTGGACACGTTGGGCTTCAGCACATCAATGTCATCCTGAATAGACTCAAACGACCCTCAAAACAGTGCCCTGACTTTGAATTTATCCCAGGCAGACAGTCCTCAGTTCTGATAGCTTTTTCCCTCTTCCACTGCCTCTTCCCAAGACACAGCTTGCAAACCACTCCTAACTCTGTCAAACTCTGCCCATTTTCATTTTCAAGTCAGAAATGTGTGCCCTAGAAAAGACGACTTCCATGACAGCTCAAAGCTTTCAAACTGTGTCCGTCTTTCTGTCACTTTGCCCAAGGAAGTGACCCTTTAGGGAGGGCAAAATGGTTTCTCACTACTTGGAAATCAGAGCTAATTTTTCCCAATCCTTCTCTCATATGTTTATCTTTTGGGGAGAGGTTAATTATGGATAACTTATGGGAACATTTTTCTAGGCAATAATTAGAATGCATGCAAAGAGTTGTACTGCAAAATCTCCCCTTAGAGCGGTCAGGTGCAATTAACAGAATTTCAAGGCTCCCAATATGAATGAAGTAGACCCCTGACTTGCTTCAAGAACTTGTTCTCCTGTGTGTAGAGGGAACAATATTAATTTCCCTTTGCTGTTTTGGAGGAGTACGGCATAGCAAAGAGCTTCTTTCTTTGTTCATTAACTATACAGGATCAGGTTGCTTGATGATTTCAAAGAAAGTACCCACCCTTGCAGGACCAAGCCTTCCACCCTGTACCTGCTCAGGCCCTTTACCCTGTGCCGTGCAAAGATTCAAACCAGAGACTTTCCCAGGTATCAGTGACATTACAAGGAAGAAGCAAAAGGTGAAATTCTGTCTAAGTGAGTCTTTGATAAGAGGATTAATTTAAAACCATACACTATGCTCATTTAACTTTTTTTTTTTTTTTTTTTTTTTTTTTTTTTTTTTTTTTTTTTTTTTGAAAGGAAACATAAGCCAACATTGTAATTGTACTTTGGCCTGTGGGAATAATATCCCAGAAATAGCATCTTTACTGAAAGTCTAGTAGCTTAAGATCTCTGTGGGGCTGCTTCTTTCACTGCAAGACCTATAATTAGACATCCATTATGGCACTGAGCAGTGATCCTGAGGAAGCCCATATTTTCCCCCTAAGCACCCTACACAGACATGCCAGAGAGTGGGTAGGGAATGCTCTGGAATTCACCTTCCTTCTCAACACAGGCAACTCAGGGAGACCCTCCCTGGTGCCCCTTTGCCAGGCTCTTCAGCAGGGATGCCCTGTGGGCACCTCAGCGCTCTCAGGTATCTGGTACTGTGTCTCACACTGTGAACACTAGGATTGCTGCAGTCTAGGTCCTAAAGCCATGGTGGTGTGATTTGAGCTGCTCTCCTGCCTTCTTTTTGTTTAGGGGTGAGCAAAGATAGCAGCTTTTCTAGTTAGGAAGGATGGGAATTCACTTAGCCAAGCACTCCTTTCCTCAGCCTTTGGACCAAACACGGCTGCTTTGGAGATGGAGATGGCTTGGTGGTGCTGCTACAGGTCTAGCAGTCTGTGCCTCCAGGCAGCAAATGCTTTCCTGGCATGACTGGGGGACATAAGGGAATACTTCCAGGGTATTTTACTGCCCAAATTGAGAACTGAGTTCAGATTAGCTGAAACGGTGCATAAAAAGAAGACCTGGCCAATGGTGTTTCCCCATGGTTTTGGGAAGTATTTTTGCTCCCCTTAAAATAAATAAGCAATTTTATCAGGTAAAGTACTACGAACACCTAAACTGTTTCACTTAGCAAATCCTACATTTGAATTGCTTTGTATTTTCCAAAGCCGTTTCCCAGTATTACTGTCTAAAACTCTTTCTGAATTAGAACTGAATTTATAAGTTGTTTAAGTTACTTAGAAACAGTGTTAGCAGGTTTGAGTGTGTGTATGTTAAGAAATGACTGGCTGAAAAAACTCTTTCTATGTGTAATCCTTATTAATATTAATGCAAACCCCTCTGCAAAAGTGGCCTAGAGAACTCTGGCAGTGGACACAGGGCTGAGGAGACCAGTCCTCATCTTGACACATTTAAGGCACTGAGACTAAGGTACAGAAAATCCTCAGTTGTGCCAGACTTCATCCTTGACAGAGCTTCCTCTGAACTACCAGCCATCCTAGGCTTATATTTAGAAAAGACATTGAATTCCTATTGTGGAAGTTCCACATTGCCTTCTGATGGTGATTGCCAAGATGGGCTCTCTAAGGCTCGGCAGCACAAGGAACACTGTTTCATGGCAGCTCTTATTAACTTCTAGCACTATGTGCAAGGCAAAGCAAACAATGTTTTTTACAAGCACTTCATTACTCCAGATCAATGCCATCCCATCAAAATTCCTTTTCATGGATTCAGTGTAATGGGCACAAAGATACTTTCTCTAAAGTACCAAAAATCCAGGATCATGAGCAGGAACAAATGCAAGAGGGGTAGTTCTCTGCTAGATTTTTAAATGTGATTACTCCTGACAAGCAACATTTACATTAATCTTCACCAGCCCACTACCATTGTGAGAAACAAATCCATGGCCTGCTTCAGATGTAGATACACTTTAACTTCACTTTGTCATGCGTCTTTAGTAAAGAAATGGATCCAAAGAGAAGTGAGGTTTGACTTAAAGAGGCGGTCCAGTTTTTCTGAAATTCCAGATTCTTTTCCATGATAACACTAAGTTGAAGGTTTGAGCAAAATGTTAGTGGAAATCCTTAGACACTGCAATACATCAGGCTTGAAAAAAAACGCGTTTATGTTACCAGATAGGTGCCATTTCTTTATCTAACAATTTTATATGTGGAAGTATATCTTATATTATTCATTCAGTAATGTGAAAGCCTGATCTTCCAGGTATCTTTGGAAACATAAGGGTAATTTTCAGAAGGCATGGGAAATTTATAGTTTTTTAAAAATAGAGTTATCTTGCTTTACGGACATTCAACGTTACTGGAGCTCACACTCAAGAAAATCCTATTTTGATCTTATGTTGTAGCAAATTTTTTATGTTGTCTTCTGTGATTTTCACAGAAGATTGTTAGGACTTAACAATCAGTTCATATTTGTGATAATAAATTACCTACATAATTTTGAAACCCTACTATTATAGGGTTAACCCTACCATAATATTTAAAACCCTACTGTTGCAAAGTGATCATAGAGACATTCAAGGTAGGAATCCACTATATGCAGCAGCAAACATAAAAACCGTATTCACTTGGATAGCTGGGAACACTCATGAGAGCAAGGAAAAATAAATGTATGACATTCTTGGGGGAAAGGAAGTTGTCTAATGACCAGGAAGTGGATCAGGAGCTTTCTGGATCTGTTAACTAAGCAATTCTTCTCGTCGCTGCCCTCAACAAGGGCTCAACACAGCTACCCACATACAGAGGGGTGGTGGCACCTGAGATGTCCTGTGGACTCTGCCTGACCCCAGTGTGCCACTTCAAAAGGCAGTGAGTCCCCTCAAGGTCCTACATCTGACCTGCCAAGCTCACATGGACATCCTACATAGCACAGCCTAAATGGCAGTCGCCACACATGTATTCACAAATGAATACAGCTCTGCAGAGGATCTACTACTCATTTAAAATCACAGGCAGAAGAAAACAGCACTAAAAGATCTCATCTTTGACACCACATAAAGGAAAGATGCAGAGTGATTTTCTGATTTCAAGTTATGATGGTAGTCGGGGAAAGAAAACAGATAAAAACTTCCAGCGGCTGGTGTCCAGGCAATTATTTATTTCTACATGAACTGCGGGTGAAAATACTATTTTTCTGACTTACTTCATACTCTTGCAGGTCACCAGAAAAAAAAAAAGAAGAAGAAGAAAAAAAAGAAATAATAAATAAATAAATAAATAAATAAATAAATAACGTGAAAAAGTGCCATACAGAGTCAAAGCAGCTGTGTTTTTACCTATAAACTGAACATATGTGTGTAGGGGCTATATGGTATAATAAGTAAAAGCCATCAAAGGCACTGTTCCTCTGACTTTAAAGCAGGCCTGCATTTTGAGGCCAGGATCAAAAATCTGGGGCCTCACACAGTAGATCTGTTTGATAAAGGGGGACAGGCTGAAGAGGTAAAGAAATATCCCCGAACACCTCATTTTCCTGAACAAACAGAGCCTGTTAAGTGTGAGTACAGGGAGTGAAGCTTCCCAGAGCCCTTCAACTCCTCCTGAGAACATCCCTATCAAAACTTTTTCATGATGATGTCTGTGATTAGCATACAAGTAGCATGAGGCAGAAAGAACCTAAGGCGCAGAAATGTCGCTGCACAGAGAACCTCAGCTGTGTTCTGACCAATGCTGCATTTGGGGTTCCCTAATTGAAACCTTCAGGGAGTTCCATGGTCAATCACTTTGTTTTGAATAAAAACTATAGCTTGTTCACACCATTTCTCACTCCCTTCTTAATTGTTAGAAATTAATACCCTTGACATGCTCTTAAACCACACTGTTTGGCAACTATTTTACAGTGTAGGCAAACACTTGAGCTTAGTGCTAAATATGCGGGTGCTGTACATACACAAATAAAGACTGTCTCATTCTCAGAGATCTTAGAGTCTGAAAGATAAGAGATGAAAGAATGCTTGGAAAGATGAATAACTGGGGACCGTGGGAGGGGTTCACCTCAGTTAAAATGTAAAAACCTGGATATCATTCAAAGAACGTACAGATTTTGGTCCTGGAAGTGTGCATTTTTTTAATGTATAACAGTTATGTATAACAGTTGTAATTAAGAAAAAAGCTGAAACTGTTGACATTTTCTTGTGCCACGTCTTGCTAGGACTGAGGTAGCATGTTGCTGCTAATTCTCCTGACACCCCCAAGCCATCCTGCTATAGCTGTCCTCTGCACAAAGCCCAACGCTCTCATTGAAACTACTGGCCCTGCTCGGGCTTTGATCTCAACAGGGGTTAGATTTGGAGAAGAGAGGGGTTAGATTTGGAGTCTCTTGTATATGACGGGTAACTTTATATCTAAATACAAGAAATTTTTAGCCTTTTTTGCTTGCATATAATTAGGAAAGTTATGAGTCACAAAGTAAACCGAAATAAATGTGATGCAATCAGCATGTGCAATTCCATGATTCAATTCTGAAAACATTTCTTCAAACCAAACCCATCTATCTTCAGACATCAAGCATGAGTTAAACACAAGGACCCCCAGACACAAGGGTACTAAGCTGCTCTCTCCTTGGGAAGGAGTAGCTGTGGTGTAGGCTGCTGGGGCGCAGCAGCAGGGTGCTCAGCACTGCCTGGAACCCTTGCTCATAGTTGCCTCCAGGTTTCTAGACGTGCAGTTGTTTTGCTACTGGAGATGGAGGGACTTGTCATCAGGTAGCGCTTTTCATGGTACATGAAAATGGTGCGGTAGATATCCATGGGTTGTAACTTCTTCATATGTCACCTTTCAAGTGACACTTGCATCCACAATGAAAGGACAAAGATTAATTCTTCTTTCATTCTTAATGTGGTTTAGTACACATCAGATGGTGCCTTTCTTGATTTTTGGGATCACACCAGGATAGCTTGTTCCTCAAACAGTGTTTGAGATCAAACTGCAGATCACAGAGATGATAGAGATGATTTTGCTTTAGCAGTGTCAGAAGAGTTCAGATAGTAATGATGTAGCTGCAGCTTTTTTCTTTTTAAATTTAACAAAGTGCTAGCAAGATGCCAAATGCATATGAAACAGGCAATCCCTGGCATAAGGATGGTGTGTGTCTGTTGTAAAGGCAGAGGTTGACGTTGCCTTGTGAATCCAAGTGACACACTTGGAGCCATCCACATTTTGATTTCAAGCCAGTGAAAACCAGATTTTCTTTTTGCTAGAGTTGCTGAAAGGTTGGTAGAGTAGGAGGCAGCTAGTGCCAAGGTAGAACTATGCATGTTTCTTGTCGTATGTCTTCAAGTGATGCATTCCAGAGTTCTTCATTTAATCATCCAGAGATAAATAAGCTACTTATTAAAAACTAATTATGTTTTAAACAGCACAGCTAAAAGATAATCTGTGTTACAGAATTCCTAGTGGCAAAACATCCAGGATTTTTCTGCCTGTAAAATCATGAAACTGCTATGATGCTTTTGAAGTTTTAACACACTCATGCATTTGCTTGAAAACTACTATGCAAGCAGTAAACACTCTTGTTTGGGTCTGATTCTTCAAGGTACAATATGGATAGCTCTTCGCTTAACTTCATGGGCTGGGTTCTCACAAGTCTGACACAGCTGATAATACTTTTAAACTATGTGTTTGACAATCAATGCAATTAAAAAAAAAAAAAAAAATCTGTGGTTTTAGTATCGATTAGTCTCCTTACCAAAAATTGCTTTCCCAGCTAGAATACTGCAGAGGCTTAACAAAGACACTTTGAAGGGAAAAAAACCCAACACACTGCCTATTTCTTTTGCTTCTCTAATTGCTGCAGATGTTGTTGCACCTATGAAAAGTTAAATGTTACATCTCTGTAACATTTTTGATCTTCATTAATTATAGCTCAGAAAACCTTACAAAAAACAGCCTGCCTCTTTAATACAAATAAGATTAATTGCATGGGTGTTCAGAAAATGAGCCACCAGTAGTTAAACAAAAAATGTTTGTCTTTAAGCAGCCCTTGAATGATTTTTTTTTTTTTTTAACTGTTACAGGAAGTGAAGAGGCTGCCAAATTACCATGCCCGTGAGCCCCACTCTCATTATCAGCCTAAACGAACGCACACACCCCGCCACTTTCATCCTCTTCCAGGTCCAAGAAAAAGAAAAAAGAGGCAAAAAACCCAACCAACCTTCCACACAAAGAGGTGTCTCTGAAGTCTGGAATGCAACCTGGCTGTTTGAAGACAAGATTTATACCTGACACCCTCCTTAAAGCTCATTGTTGAGACTCGCCTGCGTTCAAATCAACCGCAGACTGGCTGCTGCAGGTACTTCATCTTACAACAACCACATCATCTAAGATAAATGCACCAGGAATTGCTATCACTTTGAGGTGAAAAGAAAAAACAACAAAACCGGGTTGGGGGGGGGCAGAAATCAAACCTCTGATGCAGGTAGTGGGTGGAGGAAAAGACAGACGGGCATGAAGGAGTGTGTAAGGGTGTGACCAGGGAAGAAGGCAGCGACAGCCGCCACCCTGCGGCATGGGGCGTGAGGATGAAATGGGTCTGGCTGCCTGTGTGGGCACCTGTGTTTTGGCCCAGCCTCTCCTCGCCTGTGGCAGCCAGGTTGTGGGACCAGGCATTGCGCGGGATCCTTAAGCCACCCCAGAGCCAGGAAAGCGGTAACTGCTCGGGTGCTTGTGAAGGACTGAAAGGAGCCTTTTGACTTGGTGGGAGACAATGAGAAGGACTGTGCCATCAATTCATGTCATTCTCATGTTTTCCGAGGCAAGCCTGATTTCTTCATTTTAGGGTCACATCCCTAAGTAAGCTGTGGTTAGTACTTTCATTCAGCTTCTTAAATTTCTCTGGAGGAAAACCCTTGGTAGAAAGGACTGAATTTTACACTGAATCTGTCTGATGGGAAGCAAAGCCATAGCAGACTGAGACAGGTGAAGCAAACAATAAGAGAGACAGAAGAGTTTGCTCAGGACAGTGTCAGGACATAGAGAAACACAGCTGAACATCCTAGAGCTCAGGCTGCTGAAACTCTAGCATTAGGAGTTGGCCTAATTATTGAAGGCTTTGAAGTGATGCAGGCGGCAAACCTCTGTCATAATAAGAAAATAACACCTGGCAATTGGCAGAGATACTTACTGCCTATATCATATTATCGCTCAAAGGCCCAGTAAAAGCTGGGGAGTAAGGATGCAATTTGTGGTGTAGAACCAGCTAAGGAGCATTTTCCAGGGTGAAGAATTACCATGGCATTTGGAATAATGCCCCATTAATCCAGGGCATTCAAAAACGGTTCTGAGGAGATATTCTGAAATTAAACTGATAGAGAAAAGAAGGCAGAAAATATGACAGAATAGGTAGTTAATGCAAAACTTCAAAGTTAGTAAAACCTGTCCTTCTGAAGCATTTCATAATGCCTATCTTGGATCCAGAGATAGAGAGCAATATGGGATTAGCAAAAAAACTAAGGTCCCTAAGGACTGTTCTAGCATCACAAGTTTGACCTGCTATGGGGCAGGATGCATCAGCAGATTCTGGATTTAACCCAAAAGAAAGATCTTTGTTTGGTTTTCTGGTTCTCCTTTGTCAAGCACTTAAGACTCAGGGCTTTACAGGGCTTCTTCCAAAACTTCTGGGCTGACAGGGATGTTTGAGATCTGGGAAAAAGGAGCTGGTTTAATCCATTTCAGTTATAGAGCACTTTCTATATTTAGGATTTTAAATTATGTTTCATTAAGAATGCAAATCATGAGCATTTCTAGGACTCCAGGTACTTGCATGTCCCAGCTAGCACATAAGCCTCATGCTGTTACAAATCTGAGTAAGACAGGTTAAGTTTGCAGCAGAATTAAAACAGGGCAAAAGGGAGGGTGGGAAGAGGGCTTGAACAACACATTCAACATTTGTCGACTTGGGTGAGAGGAAAAACATCTACACTAGCACTGAACTGACACAACTGTGTGTGAAGCTAGAGCATCAGTCTCAGCTTGGCCACAGGTATCCTGTTCCATTTTTTGCAATTGAAAAACTTACCATTTATATTTATTTCTTAGATTTCTTTTTCAATGGATTGTTTTGTGGGGGTTTGTTTTGTTTTGTTTTCTCTTGGGGGCGGATGTCTTCTATCTGGTGCCAGCAAAAGATTCTCAGAGAAATCAGTTTCATCAGCCTGTGACCAGTGTATTGAAAAATGGAGCATGGCTCTGCTGCAGCAATCACGGGAAATGTTGTGGACTCTTAGCCTGGAGCCTCCATAGTTTGTGACACCAAACTTCTGAGGTAATAGCATTCAGTATTTCATTCTGACATTTCAGCACTTGACAGCACTACAGAATGCTGCTTGAACCTAAAGTCAAATGCAATAAACTGTGTGCAGCTTTGCCAAAAAAAACCCAACCAAAACCAAAAACGTGAGCAAGGCTAATTCAGATTGCCATCACAAGGAGCCACAGGAGTGGGAGAGAGAAATACCTGTCTCTAAGCAGCTGCTTCACTGCTGCCTGCCTATTAAAAATAACAGAATTTTCACGAAGCAGTTACAGGCACTATCAGGGCCTTCTGGCCTAAACACAGAACCATAAGACCACATAGGTTGAAAAAGAACTTTAATATCATTGAGTCCAGCTATTAACCCAGCACTGCCAAGTTCACAACCATGTAGAATCATTGCATTCTTCCATTCCCAAAAGGATCTTGAGCATCTCCCAAAACAAGTGGCAATGAACAGTGATAAAAAAAAAAGACCTTCAGAAGATGAAAATATGAATATGGATGACAAACTTGTACATTAACTGAGATTGCCCACATAATTATTTGTGATGAACTACTTTTCCAGGCTATAAATTAATTTTGTATTTGTACACAATGTGCATCTTTTGCTGGTGTTGAACAGCTCTTGCTGCAATAACATGCTAAGAAGGTTCCAGGGAATTTCTGTATACCAGTGATCACTGGAACTTTTAAAATTACTTCTGAGCCAATGAAAAATGTGAATACTTATTTATATGTTATACGTACATATGCATGCAGGGCTACATGGTAGATCCATAGACACGTCTTAGGCTCAAGATAGTTTTTCTGCAGCCTATGAAATTTTGTTTGTACTTTCTCCCTCCTTTGTGTTTCTGATCGAATAATTTTACTATTCTGAAAATGGAACTTTAAAGTTTGGTGCTCATTATGTTATTCAAGAATGAGAGCACCAGCAATGAATAAGACAGCAAATGCCCTGGGTTCACCAGCAATTCCTTCTCCACCCCCAGAGAGATGTCATCTTTCTCCCTGTCCTCCAATCATTTGCTGGTTTCTGTCCCCATTCGGTCCTTTGCCTCTTATTAACTCAGTTTCTCCATCACCACACATGCTTTGAGGGGCCAATGACTCCTTTTTAGTGCTGTGTGACTCCTCTGGCTGCCATTTCCCACTCCACTCGACCTCAAGCAGCATTTCAGTGGAAAGCAGCAGGAACTCCTTCCCCCTGCCAGCACCTTGTGCTGTCCCCACAGCCACTGCTCGTGTTCCTGCTGATCTTCATACACTTGGGAGCCCAAACGTAGTTTGAGCATCCTTTCCTCATGTTTGCTGCAACCCCAACCCTCTGTTCTACCTGCTCCCTTCATGCACCTGTTCTCCACAGCCATTCAACTCCCCCACTGCTACCAAGGCAATGTGACATCATGTGTCATTAGCCTCTGCCTGCAAAGGGGTGGTCAATGTCAAGATTGTCTTGCAAATTGAAATACAGCAGCAGCCATGTTTATGACTTGAGAGGGCTATGGCAAGAGCCCCTTCCTGCCTCCAGGCACACCTGTTTCTCTCCAAGAGTTGAGGGCAGCCCTCCTGGTTCAGGGTCCCTTGGAGTCCCCCTGGTCTGGGGCAGCTCTTAGAAGACGGCTTAGTCTGACTAAATTGTGTTGCTCTGTGTAAGCAGTGGAGAAGTCATACTTGTAGTGGTAGGAATATATTCTATAGCAAAACCCTGTAAAATATATATATTTCTTTCCATGAATATTTGCTTGAAATAAATAAAGGGTTATAGAAACAAAATTTCTATGAGATAAAACTATCAAGTGCACAGCAGCAGCTGAGGAACTACATTTCTTTTACAGCTTGTCTAAAGTGTCACCTTGCAGGGACCTGAGGGCATGTTAAAGTGAAGAGCTTTAAAACAGCGAACAACGAAAGCTAATTCTTCTCCAAAAAAGGCAAACAGGAAACTTGTTTAAAGGACAAAGCTTTCAGTGCATAGCAAGTGCTTGTGTTCACATGTGCGCTCAGGTTGCTTTCAGAGTCTGCTTTTTCGTCTCTCTTGGCTCTGTCTCCAAAAGACATCTACAAAACCTCATGTATGCACATAAGTGCCAAATGTGTACACAGCTTCTCAGTGACTTCAACAGCAAGCAACAGTTAATTCAAACCATGCATTACAGAGAGTTCATCCTTTCATGATAAATGATGGTATTGATAGATGAGTTATTTTTACATTGAGCTTAATTATGTCAAATCTCAGCCCACAAGTGTGCAGCAGAAAGGGTAGCATTTTTCTTTGTTACTAATAAGCTTTGTTTGTTATTTTTCTTCTGCACTATTCACATGCAATTAAAAGTGACCCAAATCCAAATAAATTGCCAATTAAAGCACTTTCATCTTTGTTGTCGTGTCATGACATACTGGATATACAAATCTGTAAAAAAATACAACCCCAAACCAAAGAAACCCACCATAAGACTGCTCTGTCTCTTAGCACCTCATGCTTTATAAAGCCTTGAGGAAACAATGACTGAGTTTGCTTGTCTGCATGGAATCAGTTCTGTACATTTTTCTTGCCCAGAATGTTACATACATAAAGCCCCTCACCTGAATCCCTGATGTCCTGTTATTTCTCACACATGTATTCTTCTTGTAGGAAGTCAAAGTTGTATACAGAGATACAAAATGACTCTCCCTAATTTATATGCCCAATAAAACAAACTTCTCCAAAAGGGAGTAACTTTAAAAATTGTGCTGTTCCCGCTCCCAAAGCGGCATCAGCAGCTGAAGCCAGTGTGCCTACTAACAGAAAGGGGTATTAGCTCAGTCAGCAGTTTCTCAACCAAAAACCAATTAGTTTACAATACAAATGTCTGTGTTCAGAAAATACTATAGTTACTGTAGAACATTTAAACTTCAAAGCCACTCAAAAGCCTGGAAATACAAACCTAAGATGACCACACTGATACCACCTATTACCCCTTTACTGAAGTTTGTCCTGCACCGTCTGTCTCCTAAATCTCTGCTGTGTTCTCTGCTTGCACTCCAAATAATTGTTCTTTAACAGATTGAAATGTTTTGCTATAACTTACTAAGGACTGAAGGCTTGATTACAGGGCATGGTTAGCACATTTCAGAGGAGTATATGGTTTCCACAGATCAATTTATTGGTGCAGGTGTATGACACACTTTGAGTAAAATGGGACAACTCAAATACTCCTTCTGTTTAATTTGGAATGGGGAACTGAATTTCCAACACCTGCATCTCAAGAGAGTGCCAAAGCCATGGGATTATTGGATATTTGCAGGAGGGCTACTTTGTGGTTTTGATTTTTTTTTTTTTTTTAACTGGGTGTATTTACCCAAATTTTAAGTGGATTCCAAAGCAAATGGGCTTTGTGTGGCCATGAAGCAATTTCCCACACACTTCTACAGCTTAATTGTGCACCCCCAGCCCCTTTCCCCTGCAGACCCCAGTGGTTTCATGGTGCACTGCAGCATGTGACAAGGGTGCCTTGTGAGCCACTGACAAATGCAGCAAGGTCTTTGCAAACGTCCCAGTAGAAAGAGCTTCAGCTGGAGCTGGCTATTGGCCACAAGACACTAATACATCAGAAATCATCCTTCATGCATGCTAGTGTTCCTGCAGCTATTTGCCTCTTAGCCATCTTTAACTAGCCCAGACTAATGTCTAGCATTTTTCCCAGGAAGGTTTCCTGCTTCACTGGGGATCAGGCTAGGTTCACAACAGGAACTGTGCCATAATGGACTTAGTGCTCCACAGCAGACACAGAAGGTTGGAAGTATCCTTGTTACAGCCAGAGTTTGGGAAGAGACACTTCAAAACAGAAATCTTCAAAATGCCTTGGCCATGACCCTGGCAGGGCTTAGAAACCTAACAAGGCTTTGCCATACAGTCCTCCAGACTTCCTCCAAATTCCAGCGCTTGGAACCCTTCCTAACAAAGCTTCGTATCTTTTGCACTTAATACCCCCATCATCTACAGGGCAACACAAGGCCAAACACCTTCACCTGCCAGGATCCTCCTTTGTTTGAACACAGTTTTGGAAATCTTGCCTCTAAGTGGCTGGGGGCTGGCTGTGTGGGTTCCATGGGGAGGGAGCTGCTCAGAGCCCCTGGCCAGGCAGTGTGGCTACACAGGCTCTCCAGGTTTGTCCAGCTCCCTCCTCCTGCAGCTTTTCTGTTTTGCATGAGACAGTTTTTTTCTCTTTTTCACTCAGACACATGACTCCAAAACCTAGTGACTGGGGCACCACCTGGGTCAGGGTTTGGAAACTTGGCTCCAGTTCTTACTCTGAGCTAAATTTAGGTATTTTGTGTTATTACCCAGAGCCTATATCTCCACACATTTTGGCAAGTGTGTATGGACATCCTACCCACCACATGGCAGTATTATTTCTCTTTTGCTCTCCAAGTTGTCACTTATGCCTATGACAATGTAACAGTTAAAATATAAAAGGGATAGACAGACAGTCGCCTCTTCTGGAACGCACAAGAGCTGGGGCTGGGGACGCTGTTGTGAGTAAAGCAGCTGAAGTCTCCAGAGGCTGAGGAGCACGTTGAGTTCAGAGGACCCACCTGAGCTCTCTGGGCATGTTACAGTGTGACCATTCTCAGCGGGAGGACCTGACATGTGGTGTGTGGGTCTGTTCATCCAGCACAGGCCAAGCCAGGTAAAGCATGTCCAGAAGCACACGTTCAGGCATGCAAGGAACTCACTGGATACAAACGTGGGTGTTGAGGTATGTAGGTACCTCTGCGGTGAAGAGGAGGCATGCGAGATTTCTTAGTATCTAAGTTTCAGACTTAGCATGCGAAGTGACTTGTCTGCTGGGCATCCAAGTTCCTCCTTGGGATTAAGTCCTTGAAGATGATCTAACAGAAAGTATCTGCTTCACACCTCAGAGTGCTGCTGAATAAAAGACTCCGAGAGTGCCTGCTATTCTATGCCCTTTTCAAACACCCGGCACTAATTGCTCTTCTGTGATTAAGGAAAAGTGTTTCATCTATATATACAAAAAAAGCATGAAAACTCCAGATGAAAAATATTGCAGAATTAAGCAGAATTGTTTGTGAGTTTGCATCTGTTCTGCAAAAGTGGACATGCCTATGAAGCTAAGCAAAGATCTGTGTGCACCTCTTGTTAAATTAATCCATCTAGAATTAGTAATGGTAAGGAAAATACCACAGAGAGCAGCTTCTGCATATATTTCTGGGAAAGTTGATCTGTTAGCACTGTCTTTGCACTTGGCTTTGCAAGGGGAATAGTAGATGTCTTTCACTCATTTTGATTAAACTCATACAGTTTCATCATCTTGTGCAGCAATTGCACCTTTTCTTAAAGTTTTAGTCCGTCTCTGACATAGGGGCAGGCAACAGCAGATAAAACTATATCAACAGTTTCTTAAAATAAATGGCAAAAACACCCATGACATCAGGACTGAGGACTCAAATCTTTATGCCAAACTGTTTCAAAAGGCACGAACAGAAAGTTCTGAAGAAACAAACCAAATCCAGACATCATGCTTTCCTCTCATTTTCGTTCCTCTGTGTTTTAGAATTCCAGAAGAAAAGCCATGCATACAGAGAAAAAAAATTTTACTTTAGCTGCTAAACGCATGTACCATTCCACCGCTTTTGCCTTATTTTTGTCACATATATTTTAAGAAATAATTTTATGATGCTTCTCATGAGCGTCTCTAAAATTCTCCAGGGAGGCTTGCACAATTAGCAAGATCTTACTGAACTAATAAGCCAGAGCACTTTGGTAAAGGCATTAAAATTATGCCAAAGCTGTGCTGTGGATGTTGAGCTCAACTACAGTGTTCTGTTGAAAGCAAGCGCTCCCTTCCAAAGCAGCCGGTGGCTCTACCAGCTGTAAGCCCATCACTTCGCAGTCGCAGACTCCGGCAGTGATGCCATACAAAGCCTTTTGAGCCGCTACAAACCACAACAAGTTCAAAACCTGACTCATGTCTAGAACTTCGACTCACTCTCTGTTGCTGGCTTAGTCAGTGCCAGCAGCCCTGCATGCATCTGCTAATCCTGCGGTATCCTCAGCACCGTTCCCTCCTGTGGGAAAGCCCTGGTTAGTCAGACTCGCAGCAAGGCACGGTATTGTTAAATTTCTCTTACCATTGCGCTGTTTTGTTCTTCTTGTATTCTCATCTTAATGACGGTGCGAGCTGTTGGCTTTCCACACTTTCTTTGTGCCTATGTAAAATCAGTGTTTGATGCAGAAGAGGCGGAGACGATTTCTAAGTCAAGGGGCAGGTGTGAGTGAAAGGAGCAACCCAACAGCCAAACTATTTGAAAAAGAAACCTTTAATGTCTCATCAGCTCAGCACGAAAAAAAAAAAAAAAAAAAAAAAAAAGCCTTCATAACTTGCCTCAAAAACTGGAAAAACAGGGTGTCTAGCTATAATTTAAGACATTAATAACAAGAAGATATTGCAGTTCCCTGACACATTTTGACTCTTGCGGAGTGAAATGCTATCTTAAAACTAGGTCTGATTATTAAACACTCAATCTGAAACACTCTCAGTGACAAAGAAATTACAGACAAGTTTAGCCCAGGCTAGATTTTAGAACACACCTGAAAAAAACTATTCTTTCTCTTTCTTAAATGGACATTCTGACTAGGATATTTGCAATAGAACAACTTTACAGGACTGACCATGGTCTTCAGAGATACTCTCCGGCTACCATGAGCACCCCCGAAACTGCAGCCTTGGGATGTGACACCCCAATTAACAAAGTAAGTTTCAACAAAACGTAGTTTTTACCTGCAACCAACGAGTATGCACTTTCTCAGTCTAGAAGTCTCCTTTCCAGCACAGAAAACACAGCAAAGCAAGAACAAAAATATCATGTCATATGGGAACGGAGGACAGTACAAGCCATCTAAATCTCCACAATTTATTTTTATTTCCCTCATCTAGAAAATGCTTTCAGGCCAGGAGTTAAAGCTTAAGAACACGAGCAGCTTACTTGCCTTTTGTGGGACAAAGTGACTATTTGAAGTTGTGTGTGTACTTATAAGCTCCACCATTGTAAGTTATGATTTACAGAAAACAGGTATATACAGTTTCCTTACCACAAGCATCTTTACAATCATCATGGAAATCTCAACAAGAAACCAAAAGTCAAATTTCTTATTGGATTTATTCCTTCTGCTGAAATAATAATTATTTTCCATGGCTGACTCATCTAGAAGATTTTTATGAAGTTAGTAGCAAATGCAAGCATCCTGCTCTTTGCACCTTCAAAGCTATCACATAAAGATAGCAGTGTTTTCTTTTAATCTTTTTTTTTCATTACTGAATATTATGCTTACAACAATCCTGCTTTGCTACAGATGGTTTCCTGTTGTTTCTGCCAAATGTGAAATAGCTATAAAACTTGAAAAGGTTCTGATGCTGTCACTACTTGAAAAATTACATCTACAAGGGAAAATTAAATATGAGCCTTAGCCTTTAATTTCTTTAATCTTACTTAGTAAGTGAACTTTTTTACTCCCACCCCCAAGTCAAAGCTTCCGATAACATGACCTGAAGGGAAAAACACAGCTATGTATTTTAGTCAGGCATAAAGCCTTCATTAACAAAAACAAAAAAAGAGGAAGGGGAAGTAGATAATTCTCATGTCCAGATCAACCAAACAGCCACCAACTCCAGCTGACAAGAGCAGTGCCTTTGGCTCTGTTTCATAAAATACGTAAAGCCATTTCTGTTAGAAGACAGTGAAGTTCCTGTTTTCAGTGCTATAATAAGGAAATCTGTCACCTTAGCAGACAAATTACTAGAAAATGGCTTGTGTAATCTCAAGGGGACAGAACCTTTGCTCCTTGTGTGGGCAAACCTCAGTGAACTCAGTGACAGCTTTACTTGAACACAGAAAGAGTATTAAGAAACATTTCAAAGAAAAACTGAATTTTATACATATGACAAAGAAAACTCTTGATGCTCTGATGCTCTCTATAGGCATAGATTCAGTGTTAAATAGGCAAAGGGCTAGGAAAAAGCTATTTTGCCAGCAAAGTAACTTGCTAAGGCACGTAACTTATGAGTGAAGCATCAGTGAACAAATGAACTTCACAGCTCTCCCAGATTTCTGTCAGTATTTGACTGGCACCACATCAACAGACTCATTTTCTAGTTAAAAAAAAATAAAAAATCAGGGAGCATTTAACCACATCCTTCTACCAACAAGGTAAGACTGTGCTCACTGCCATGGATCTGCCTCTACAGGCACTGAGGGTAGAGGCAAAGAGAGTAAATACGAGAAATTGCTCTGTCATTTTGAGTGTATTTGTCTGCTGCAGTACATAGAAGGTCTGATATCTTAGATCTCTGCAGCACAAGAAACAAGTGCTCTGTGTTACACTGGAGATATGGCAAGCACCCATTTCTGCAAGAAAAAAGGCATTTAATTGTAATCTTACCCAACCAAGACATTAGACCTCAACTTTCCAGCTGCTCAGACCCCTACTACTCATTCTAGGGTTTGGATCTGATATTAATTTGCTACAAGAGGAGTTTCACTCTTGGTTGGAAAGAGAAGTTGGTGGGATTTTTTTTTTTTTTCAACCTGTGCTGCCTTTCCCTGCTGTGGAGGCTGCATTTTAAAAGCAGAGGTAGAGGTGACATTGTGGGCAGGAGTGAGTGGAAAATATGTACACTCATCAAGCTGCAGCCAGATGTCTCATCTACATGTGGACGTGCCTCTCCCATGTGCTGTACCCTCAAGGGCACCACTCACTGCCTCCTCAAAGTTGCTCCTGGTGTTTCCCCATGCACAGATATTTGCAGCAGAGATACTCATTTGTTTGTTTAGTCTGACTTCCACCAAAGCTAAATTAGAAACAGCCTTATGCAAGCTCTGGGAGACCTGCACCATACTGGGTACCCCCCTGTAGTTCACCCCAGCTGTGGCTTCTGGTTCATTGTGAAGATATCCGGGTCTGGGAGAGCAGGGGTGCCAGGCACCTGTGAGGCTGACATGCTGGACTTGCTGCGTTCTCTGAGAGACCCTGCATGGTGCCTGATCTTGATGTCTGTGAAAACCACTGATTGATCACTTGGGCCAGGAAAGCATTCAGAGACAAGCACCCTTTATTTCTCTTATGCAGCGTAGCCTGTGTACATGGGGATCTTGTAAGAAAATCAGAAATTGACAGGCTGGTTGGATATCTGCTGACATGACTGGAGAGTCTCCTGTTGGCTTTACTGGGAAGTATATTGAGTCCCTTTATATTAATTTTATCAGGTTGGGGTTTTTGGTGGTTATTTATTTATTTATTACCAGTTTTATCATTTGGTCACCAGCTGACTTATTTGCACCTTTCATATCCAATTAAATACCACGAAGTGCTAGAACTGGACTTTTCTCACAACTGGTTAGAAACCATGATGGAAAACATAACCCTGCCACATCAGAGATATTCTTTATATACCATACAATATTTGCATCTAAGGTTTCCTTGTTGCTAGCCAGTGCCATCTGTTATCTGTTTTGGTCTGCTCATAATAACTGTCAATTTTTGAAAATTGAGAGCAAGACAAGAACAATGGCTTTTTCCTTTGTATTTTACGTCCCAAAGAAACCAACTGGATCTACACATGCACAGAAAATATATCCCTCCAATTGGCAATATATTAGCGCATGCTTTTTCAGTATGGAAAATTTAAAGAGGCAAGACTCATCAAGGGGGAAGTATTTCAATTTAATGGAATAAATCTGTGTCCCACAATGCCTGGATACTCGGTTTTACTTTTGTCTCTCTTGGAGGGTGTTGACATTCAGACTTGGTGATGGAATAAATGGTGACAGCTGAGATAGTTACTGCCCTCAGCTGTGTGCTCTGTCCCTCTCTTGGAAATTATTACCCTCCTGCAGCTGGCAAAACTGGATGCTTCGTGAAACCAGCTTCAGACTGCCAGACTTCACGCCAGCCGGCTTACGCGGATCCGCCAGCCCATAAACTCCCGTGGCTTGGAGGTGAGCCCACAAGCCATCGAGCCATGCCTGCTGTGCAGGTGGTAAACACTCAGAAAGAAAGGGAGTGGCCAGCTGAAGGTGCTGCTGCTTTGCCTGCCCCCCTGTCAAGTACCACTGCATGGGTGGCAGCCCACAGATCATTCTTTCCTATTTTTGTAAATACAAACATGTCTAACTCGGGGGACACATTGTTGCCAGCTACCCACCCAGAGATGAAATGGCAAAATCCCAAGTGACAAAAAGAGAACATGTCCCCAGAATTTTCAATTTTTGTGGGTTCCAATAGGAAGACGTGTTACTCAAGGATGGTAATTTCAAGTTTTGCTTTGCTATAAGACATAAATTGAAGTCCTTCATGTTTGAGGATGCTGTCTGTTTCATAGTTCCTAACTAAAGCAGGCTATAAACCAGCACCAGGTATTTTAACAGACTGCCTGTTTTAGCCTTTGATATCATCTGTTCCTCATTTTTTGTAGTCCCAGTGTTTCTCTTCTAAGATGTGCGATATAGATGCACAGGGTCTTTCAGTCTTCTTTTCAGTGACAGAAGCCAAGTTCTAGAAAGCCTCCATTTATCAACTATTACTGTACAGATCTTTTTCCCTCCCTGATCCTTCTCCCCAAAAGTGGAGTGTGCATAGTCCCAAAAGAAAAATGGAGCGTGTCCTAGGAATGCATCCTTCTAGCCTAGATAATTACAAATATCTAATTCTGAACTAATAAAATGGTTATTGCTTCAAATGAAATGTAAAATTCTGACACTCAATCTGAAAATAATTGTATGCTGCTTAACTGGCAGTTCAGTAGTTTTTGTTTGTGATATATGCAAAGGAAGAGATGGATGCACTGTCAGAATTAAAGCACTCTCATTATTTGTCCATATGTTTCTGCTTTGGTCCTCAGCCTGTTCCATTGCTGTACAGAGGATAAAGCCAAAATGCAACACAGCCTCCAGGGGAGGTAGGGAAAGAGTGAATCTTTCCTGGGTTCCCTCTTACCAGAGAGCTGGCTTGAACTTGGATGCAGCCAAGTTCTGCAGCACCTTATCCTTCTTGGCTGTAAAGCCAAAAGAACCCGAGGCTCATTAACATGATCTTCAGGGGATGTGCATTCATCTGCACTTGCACAGCAAAGACAGCAAGAAACTGGAACTCATGTATCTTTGTATGGGAGCAAGTATCTCACTGAAGATTGGTTAGGAAGAGCTGGATGCTGAATGGTAGAAACTAAATTGATCTTAGACTTTAAGATCAAAAGGGTATCGGGTCCATCAACATTCAGGATGCTGCAAGCGTAGTCAAACTAAGTTTTCTGAACTCTTCTCCTTTTTCTCCCCACTTCACTCATAGCCATTGACTATATCAAAGTAGCATTCTCAAAGCACAGCATACTGTGCACATTTTTATTATTAGAGCAGGACCCTGGACAGTCAGGGTCATTGAGACCTTCCTAGCTTCCTATGCATCAAAAGTGAAGCAAGGATCGGCTAAGATACCACCAACTGCTGGAGAGGTTCCCTGTGGGACAGGGAACGGGACAGCATCAACCTCCTCAAAACATCTTTCTGCTATAAAACTTGCACAGCTCTGGCAGTTCCTTCTGCCACATAAATTCTTACGAGCCATCTCCTTCCAAAAAGCAAACATGAAGAATTTAAAGCACCAGATTAAAAAAAAAAAAAAGATTTTAAAAAAAAAAAAAATTCTCAGCTCTGCAGAATAGAGTCTGAAAAAGAATGCCAGAAACCCCATGAAATCCACCAGAGACTTAGCTATTGATTTTGTACTGCAGATGGTCAGACATTATGGTAATGTGGCAGTGTAAAACCTGTTGCTAGATTCATGGTGGGTGATTCAGTTCAAGCATTGTGGCTTAACTTCACAGAATGACACTTCTGACATTTCAAAACCAGCACTAGCTTGCGTCAGATCAGGAGGATGTGGCCCTGACTCCAGGTCCACAGAGAGTTGAAAATTCACTGGCAAAACTTTAACTTCTCCTTAAGACAATAGCAGATAATGCTTTTAAAGTAGTTTCTGTTTATCTTTTATTCTTTTGTTTCTAATGGACTCCTTCTGAATTTGAAAATAACGTCCTCTCTACTTTTGTTCTGATTTCCCCAGTGGAAAGAAACTGAAGAAGCTGATCTACATCAAGTCAGAAGAAATGAGTGCTAGCTAAATATGATTCAGGAAACAGTGTTTGATCACTGAATGTTTCCAAAGAGCCAGCAAGAGCTGGGCAAACCACCCTCATGGGAGTTCTGCCATTGACTGCATGGGCCCAGAATCTCATCCATTTATAGTAGAATTGGATGAGTGATAAATCAAGCAAAGGAACAGCAAGTTACTTGGCGCCCAACTATTTGTATGTTCTAGTCTTCGCTGTATGGAGGTTCTTAGTTTTCTGGGACAAGTCTAGTCAAACACTTTGTCCATAAAGTGACGATCAGCAGAGGTCAGTTACACTTGCCAAGGCAGACAATCTCACATATCACAACTCCATCCTTGTCCAGTAATACCTAATTCTTTACAAGGCTTACCTTCTTGGAATGTGCATGGCAAGAAAGTGTCTCTGTTTTGGCAAACACCTCCCTGACCTATTGACACACCAGCCAGAACTTTTCTACATGTTAGGAAAGAAGGATTTTCTGCAACAAGAGCTGCTGCTTCAGGACCTGTTGAGTAGAAAGGGGGTACCTGTTACCTTCTATTGCATCATAAAATATATACTGGGTCTTGAGGGTCAGGAGGGCACCAGAAGGCAGTAAAGGCCTGGTTTCATAATAATCAGAGGGAGAAATGTGATACATTTTACAGGAGTGAATGGAAAAGCTGATCTACACTCAGCTTCACACCAATGACTCATGTAGGGTGAGGCCATGCTGGCACATCTCTGGTTATTCTGCTATAGGCAGTAGCTCACAGTGCAATTTATCTACCTTTTAGCTGAAAAAAGAAGTAGCATAGATATGATCTGAGACCCAGTTCCATCCTAGCAAGGTTAAAGGAAACAACTCTGTTGAGGATATTAGAGGGGAATTCCTCCATTGATGACAACATGAGAAAAACATTATCTTAATTTTAATCTAATCTTCAAAAGCTTATGCTACTATTTCTGAAAAACTGAGACATGGATCATTTATCTAACACAGCTATATGGGTTCAGTTAGAAATTTTAGACTCTGTTTTAAAATATTTCAGTCCTCCAAGAAATGCCACCTTAACACATAAAGTTTAAATGTTCCACGTGAAGTAATTTTCAGAGGAATTCTTAACAACCCTAGGGCAAAAATGCATTCAGTTCAACATTTTCAGTGAGATGATTTCCATGGCACACAGTTTAGCATGATGCCTTGAAAATTACCATCTCACAATCCTATGTAAAAAATTAAAATATCACATGTTTTTCATCTAGTTGCAATAGAGAAAAATCAGTCTATTTATGCCAGTGGTTTTCTGCAAAAGCTATCTATGTACTACTAAAAAAAAAAAAAAAATAAAAAAGTCTGCTGGCTTTTTCTGGGCACATTTCTCATCTGAGCTCTTTCATGTGGTCAGACTACATTATTGCAAACAGAACGCAGCTACGCTGTGCCCTACCAACCAAAAGAACCGGGCTAAGCTCTGGTAACAGTTTCACCATTGTCGATGATCTCCAGAGAAAATGGGTTCACAGGAGGTTACCTGAAGGTGGAATTGTTCCCATGAGTGGTGTGGAGCCAAACTTGCTGCTGCTGCATATATTCCCTTTATTTGACAGTTCTTGTCTTTTTAAATTTCTCAATTAATTTCGTGTCAGTATTGGTCTTCAATAGAGGACACCCGAACTTACTTTCTTTTCACTTTGTACAACTTAGACATTTCTGAGAGAGAACAAAGAACCGAGTAATCCTGATAATAATTATGGGGTTTGCACAGTCACATTAATTTCCTTTTAAAATATGTGATTTCCAACATTTTTTCCCATAGAGCTGCCAGAGATTTCCACCTCTTGCCCAAAACATTTCAAGACCTAACATTCAAAATGTAGCATACATCAACTCCCACCTCTGCTGTAGAGGAGGGGCAGCATGGCCATTGGCCTTGTCCACTCAAATGAACAGCAGCCAAAAGTGTGAAAAATTTCCTTGTAATTTGAGGCATGGAGAGAGGTGTGGGGTGGTACCCCAAGGAGCCGGTGGCCATTAAGCTCCTTGGCATTGTTGTACTATTGATGAGGATCTCAACCCATTGGGGCACAGATCCTAAGTGCCATCCATTGCCCTTTCATATATCAGAAGCTTCACTAGTTGTGAAAACGAAAACACCTTTTCTAGCTGCCCCTTTTCTAATACAGAGTATCAGTGCTGTAGCCGTGGCAGCAGCAGCAGCTAAAACCACCCAGCTCAGTACAGATGACAATCTTTCATAGTTGTGCAAGGCTCACCATTGGAGCGGGTTTTGCGGTCCCAGCTCAGCTCTCCGCTCCCCCAGGCATAGCTGGGCATTTCAAAGCTACTTTGGCACCACATACGGCTAGAGAGTCCTGTGCTTGGAGCAGGTAGGCAATATCACTCTGCTCAGGTACTTCTCAGTGTGGGCAGCAGCCTGCTTTCCTCTCTGGACCTCAGTATCAAGCTTTCACAGAGAGCTTGTGGAAGAAGGGAAAATAAAAATCAGCATGCTATGAACATGTGTATGCAGTCAGCCACAACACCATCAATATTGTGATATTTTAGTGGTAGTGGGGCTTTCAAAAGTATAGTAGCAGTGTAAAAAGTACAGGCAAATTAGTTTGCAATGTTAACCTGAAAAAGCAAAACCTGAAAGAGCAGTTCCACTATCCTCTGGAGGAATTGATACTACAGTTGAAATGAAAAAAACCCACTGGAACATCTAGAGTTAGAAAACAGTCAGAATATCAGTACTTCTAATAACAAAAAAGTCTGCCACACATTTCAGGTGAAGAAACTTTAACTTCTAACCAAGGTTACTACCAGGAACCGTAGCTACTTTCTAGCATTCACAGAAAAAACCCCATCTCTTTAGTCCTGTGCTAGGAGCAGAGAAACTCACTGGATGGTAGACCTCTTTCAAACGAAGCCTAAATCCAACACGATTTCCAGCCACAGCCCTCGGTGACATCCCCGTGACAGAGTGGATCCCGTACCAGAGGCACGCTGGCTCTGGGGAGAGGCAGCCGACGTCCTCGTCGGGAGCCTGCCTTGCACAGAGACAGGAGCCTACCTTGCACAGACGGTCTCACGGCCTCCGAAGCCCGGAGAAGGGCTGCTCCGGCGGGCACAGGGCGCGGGGTACCCGGAGCGGCTCCGGCGGGCACAGGGCGCGGGGTCCCGCTCGCTCGGGCTCTCACAGGTGCCAGTGCGCGTCCCTTCCGCTCGCAGAGTTTGTCATGAATGTCCCCAGCTGGCTCCCCGTGAGCCCAAACACCTCGGAGCCGCCAGCCCACGGCCCCGCGGTCCCCTCGCAACTTCTCCTTCCCTTCGCTCTCCGCTGGGAAGTTCGGCGGAGCCGCGGGCGCCGGAGCGGGCTCCACTCAGTGCGGAAACTCGCCTGCCCCACCTAGAGGAGCCCCGCAGGATGAGGAGGAGTCCCGCGTCCATGCCCGCTACCGCCGAGCTCGGGTTTGGCTGGTGAACAGAAGGTTTTATCTGGTTTGCCTGAGAGAAGGGGAGCCGGAGCCTGGGGTGCGGAGAGAATGGTTCTGGGGAGCTCCTGAGAGCAGAAGAGGAGGGGAAGTTTGATGACTGAACTGGTTCAATTTAGTGGATGTTGCTATGGTAAAATCAAAATATCCTGCAGAATACCTGATTTTCAGATAATTTGGCGTGTCTCCCCTGAAGCCCGCTTCAGTTTCCTGTTTTTCAGTCGGGGTTTTGGAGACTCTCTGGACTTCCCACAGACTTTCCTCTTACCAGGGAAAGACAGCCCGGGAGACATCAGGAATCACTGGTTTCCCAGGTGAACACACAGCTCCCTGTTGCTTCTAGAAAATTCTGAAGAATAACCTAGATGTTTTTCAAATTGAAAATGTCATAGCTACCTTTCTGAACTACTGATTCTTTTCTTTCCAAGCAAAATTGAAATATTCTTATACAGTTGTATAGCTGTATATTCTTACACAGGTTTCTAAAGGTTGCAAATTCTGCTTGTCAGCTAGCTCTGTGCAAGGGAATTGCCAGTATTTCTGCAAAGACAGTGTTCCTTAAAATCAGAAAATGTGAAATAACCTACTCAAACAGCATTATTTGTCACCGAAGGGAAATAAATGAAATTAAAAACACCCATCCCACCTGCAAGTGGCTTGAGAGCAGTTAGAGCACTTAACTCAGAGGTCATAAAGGAGAAACATATCAACTATATATCACTACACCTCCTTTGAGCATCTAATATGTAGTATGAAAACTGACAGTGCTTGTTCAGTGGAAAATATTTTTCAAATGAGACCTTTCAACCTTGTTGGATACAAGATTCTTAAGTGTGTATTCTGGTGTGTGTTGTTCTTGTCATTCTGCAGCTGACCTTACAGTCACCATCCCATTGGGCAAAGGCATGCATTGAAAACAGGGGTGCTTTGGTTCTTATCTAACATCTACCAAACTAGATAGTATGACTCAACATTAAAATATAATTGTGCATTTTTTCATTTTATTAAGAAACATATTCAATCCAATGGTTCCAGTTGTCAAAACCCTGGACTACACAGCAAGTCGCTTCCTTCTCACCTGCAGAAAATAAAAGATTACAGCTGGTATCACTACAACAGACAAAACATGGCTAAGCCTGACCTTCCACAGAGACTTCTTATCTTAGCAGGAGGTGGATTGTTCTTGAACCTAGTTCCTTTCTGAAACAAATTTATAAGAAAGACAAGGATGAAGGTGCTAGAATCAGGCAGATTCACTGGAAATGATGAAATAAACCAGGAAAGAGGTTTCTTCCCTATAGCGCACAAGGTGCATCTATTTCTGAGAAGAATCAAAGGCAGCAGGACCATGAAAGACAGAAAATAGTGTGGAGTAGAGGGCAGAGGGAGAACAAGAGTTGTTTATCCCCATTGCCTGTGGAAGCAAGGCTTATATAATGTTTGTGTTCCTTCCTAATAGCATTTGAATTTGGCTAATAAAAATACATTCTCAGAAGCATCTAACGACAAGCAGCTGGCTAAAGACAGTCATCCCCAATTTATTGCCCAGATTTGGAGAAACACACTGTGAACACACCTTATGAGAAAGCAACAAATCCATGCAGAGAAAGACCTCACACATTCTCCAGCCACCCAAAAAGCATACATCTTCTTAGACCACACAAGTCAGTCAACCCACAAAACACAAATCTGTAGGAAATCAGGATTCATTAGTTCCAGTACTTCTGGAGCAAGATGTTTTCTGAGGATGGTTTATCATCATGGGTCTGAGAGGCTCTGGAGAATTTTATGTTTTATATCTTTTGGCCAAATTAGGTTAATTTTCATCTTTCTGTTTCTCCCAGTCTTCAAGGCAGCTAGGCTGTGCCAAGGGAAAAACCACAATGCAATATGGGTCCCCAGGGTCCTGCCTCTGGGTGAACTCCTCATGGTTAGGTCTTGAAGTCTACATCCTATCAGGGCTGACTTATGGCCCAGAAAAGCTGCTCTGCAGACCCTGTGTGAAAAAGAGAAACATATTTTACTGACCCAGCCACAGTGGAAAAGTAAATATGAAAGAAGAGCAACCTTTGTCAAAGAGCCACCAAAATGACTGTGTGTTTTTTAAGCTGCCACATTGATTCCTGTCATCAGGTAACAGGCTGAAAGGATTAACTACCTCTTTTAGCTCATATGACATCCTATGGGTAGACATATGTCTACCTACACTCTCTGACGTGAAATTCCTGCCCTGAGCACCCAGCTGGAATGAAGGGACATGCAGGCATCAGTGACAAAATAAGTATATGCAGCCACAAGAAATTAAAGGAGATATAAGCCATGGTGAACCTATGAACTCTGGACTTGTGAGGCTTCTTACTGCTTACCTTTTCTATCAGGATCGAGGTCTATATGGCACGTGAATATCTGTTGTCACATAATCAACCTTCCACCCTACCTTCGGTCCCACCAGAGGCAGCCCAAGGGTGGAGCATGTCACTGCAACATTTCTTAAGTTTGTCCAAAAGACCTGTGTCTTCCCTTAAGTCATGGGAGAGGTGGAATGACATGAGAAGTGCCTTTACTACATGCCTAAGACAGTGGGTTTGCCTGGTGTGTGTTCTTGCTGCTGTCATCAGCTAAGTAAAGCTGATGGGACTCTCCCTTTTGCATTTTCTGTCTCCCTTTCCTGCAGGGGTTGGCATTCCCCTGCCCCACTGCAGCGGAAGACTGGCATCCAGAGGTGGTAGATGAGAAGGAGAGAGGATAATAGCCCTTGGAGATACTTTCTCCTTTTGTGGCAGAAAATTGTCTGGTTTATAACTAAAGCTGAGCTGTCTAAAGGCCTCCATTGTCTCTCAGAAGAAGTGACATTCATTTCATTCTTCTGTAAGAAGAAATAATTGAACAGAACCTCCTAAGAATAAAAAGCCAACACTTCTGGAGGTGTGATTGATAAAGGGCCCCTTTCCAAGAGCTTACATTTATTTCCAAAAATATCAAATAACAAAATTACTAGCACACACCTGCAAAGGGCTCCCATTAGCATCCTGCCTACTTCAAAAGCTGGACTCACTGATGTTAGACTGATGGCTACACATGAGCATACTCATCCAGGGCTTCTAACCCAGCTCCTTTCCATCATAACCCACCCAGTTGCCTCAATCAGATTTATTGCAACACTATCCTCACTATCCTCAGCCTTTCTCCTCAACACTTTCTATGTCCGTGAGATTGTCCTTCACTGGTTTTATCTGTCCAAGAACCACAGAACTGCTTTCAGATGCCACACTTTTTATTAGGCCAGGGAAAACACACATGGGTCCTGGTTCATGTAGAGACTAGACTGAAAAAGGTCTCTTACAGCCAGAAAAGTTTAGTTATTTCAAATGCTATTTTTCAGCAATTCTTCAGGTTTAACTGACTCACTTCTCCAGCTGACTCATTACAAGCCCCCAGCCTCACAGATATCTGAGAACTGAAACTGCTTACCAAGTCACAAAACCCTACATAGCATTTGGAGAACTTCTTGCAAATCTTCACATAGACTGTTTCAGGCTAGCCCATTTAAACATATTTCTGATTTTCAGAATTATGTCTTTTGCAAGAAACTAGTTCCTAGTCTGCAAAAACCTAGTTCTGAAAATTGCAAAGCAATGAGCTTAGCTCAAACACCCACAGTAACCATGCCCTTGAGTTTGCAATAAATATTTCAAATAATTAACAACGTATTTCTGTGCCTTCTAGAACGCATGTAATTAACAAGAATATTAATCATTACTCCTTTCCTAAAAGGAAGAACTCATGCCAACTACTACAGATGTAGTTAAAACAAAACCAAACGAAAATACCCTTTCCCTCGCTGATGAGAAAGAACACCTTATTTATATTTTATTTTCTTCCCAGTCTTTCAAAATCTCTGTCAGGCTTTGGAGAATACAGGAGGATGGATCCAAGCACAAACCTTTCTCAAATATCTGAAAAGCCAAAGGAAGAAAGGAAGCTAGGAAAGAATTAAACTGAATGGCCAGGAACAAATGGATCACAGAATGCTTGAGATACACTGTGGTATCAAAAGTATTCTTAAGAGGCCTCTTCATGCATCACAAATGTTTTCTGGAATTTTGCTATTGATTTAATAAAACCCCTGGATGCTAGGACAGTCAGAAGCTCAAACTCTTGATCTAGACTTGGGATATAGCATTTTAAATCAGTGATCAGTGGGTGTTTACTGTGTTACATTATATTTGAATCTGCATTTGTAACTTCATTCTCTGCAGCATTTTTATTCACATGTATTGCTTTGCATTGTAATTTTTCACTGTTGTGTATATATATATGCTGACCTTCTCTCTTCATTGACATTTCTGTACTTACTGTTGTAAAATCACTTACTTTACCAATGTCTTTCCATATAGTTTCACTTAGTTTTATTTCTTGATGTATATTCTCCAAATAAGACATTCGTCAAACTGCTGGTTTCTTTTCCTTACCCTATTCTTATTTCTAAAGCTAGGTCACATTTTGCGAGGTTTCATTATTTGGGGAGGAGAACTATGGATATTAAAGAACATTAATCTCTGACGCTTCCGGATTTGTCATCTGTTATTCCAAACTTTTGCCGTACTATGAGATATTTCTTCCGTCTTCAATGGTCTTGTCTATCTTATTTCAGATTTTCTCTGCTGAAATCATCCTGCATGGAAGATGCCAATGTCAGTTTCTTTATAACCCTAAACTTATGTGTATATTCAATGTAAATTATGCGTACTTGCACACATGTTAATGATCTGTTCCAGGCTGACCTTGTATTTTCTCTATCTTTTGAAAAGAGTCCAGTTTTACCTGTGTCTGTCTTTGATATCAAATTGTCAGAGGAAATAACAGTTCTGGAAAGCCAGACTACAAATTTCCCAGTCACAGAAGAAAAGGAGAAGTTTTGCCTATGCTAATATTTACCTAACGGCTTCCATTAGGAAACTTCATCATAACACAAATTTTGACTTAAGGATTTAAATTTTGGAGAAAGTAAAATTTGTAGTTTGCTTTTTGTTACTATACACACTGATCTGACAGAGTTACGCACCTCTGAATATTGCTATTTGCATTTTTACAATGAAAAGTGAATTATTAAACTATCCAAACTTTCTTCTTACAGTGAACATGCTCCAACTCTGTGGAAATTGAACCAATTTTTCCCCTCAAATTATTTCTTATTAGTGTTATTGGCATTGTGGTGCCGATCTACAAGGAAGAGAAATCTCATGTGCTTGTAATTACTCATCCCTGTGTACAGGAAAAATGCAAGAGCTGGGAAGAAACAGAATGTGAGAGGAGGGAGGAGACAAAAGAGAAAAAAGGGAGACAAAGGAAAGGAAGAGAGGAAAACAGGGCAATGGTTAGATTTGAGGGAACAAAGAAGAGAATGGGACAATGACAGGCTAGAAGGATGGAAACATTAGCATAAAAGGACAAGAAAATTATGAAGATTAGCAAGAAGAACAAGATGAGGGAAGACCTACAGAGGAAGAGAGGGAGAACACTGGGAATGAACGAAGATAAGTATAATTTTAAACGTTGGTTTTTACTTTTTCAGTGTTTTGTTGTTTTTTTGATTTTTTTCTTTTGACATCTGAAATTAAAATTTGCAAGCTTCTTGTGTCCATATATATGTACATATATATATATATATATATCCATGGCTGGGCAGCCACATAGCCACATGTGTGACTGTAAAGGGAAGAGGGGACTCAGCAGGAGACCGAACTAACATGGCAAAGCCAGGATCCACAGTTTGCCCACACTGGCTTTCCTCTGCAATTTCAGTCCCCAGACACTGGACGTGCACTGGCCCAGTCAATGTACTTTGAACAGGTAGCGCTTAGAACAGTCCTTCTTTTCTTCCTTACGCAAAGTGCAAGCAGGAACATTATTAATGACACAATAGCAAACCCTGCTACACATATATATTAACGTTTCTATGGAAGTTGCCAAGTACTATGGATGTCTCTTGTAAAACACTCAGTATTCCAGAGCTTTATGAGCAATATTGATTGTATCAATCAATACAACTTCTCTCTAAAACAGGTGGTGTTAACCTGATGTAATAGAAAAGGGAGGAAGCCATAGGAGTAATGATAACCAAATATGCCCAATAATTCCAGATATTTGATTTCAAATGCCTCAGGACTGATATTTCAGGCTGTATCACAATATACAGCACTTAATGTATTCTAGGGGGGCTTGCAGTGGCTTCAGTGGCAGTCAGAAATTGAATCACTCTGTCAGGCCTGTATTGTGCATCTCTTGGGGAGCAGGGTAATAAGGCAGGGAGGCTCAGAGTTTCCAGAGCAGCAGTGGCTGCCTGAAGCACTCAAATGTTCCTTCTACTGCATCTCTTTGCCTTCACTTTTGTCTATATGTTGCAGCAAAGGAAGCAAAGTCTAGTAAAAAGCACAGCACAGCATGTAACCAAATAGAATATGGTATGTCATGGTTTGATATTGGCCAAATGACAGGCACCCATGAAAATAATTCACTCACTCTCTTCTGCTATAGTTGGGCAGAGGAGAGGAAAAAAAATTAGGAAGGGCTCATGAGTTAAGATAAGGACTGGGAAAAAAACACTCAAAGGGCAAAAAATGTTCAAATTAAAAGGTATAAGGTAAATTTATTATTAACAGAGTCAGAGGCTGATAATGAGAAGTTAAATAAGCCTTTAAAACACCTTTTTTCACCTAGCCCTTCCTTCCTTTCCACTGACACTGCAGGGAGACAGGGTGTGCAGGTTTTGATCAGTTCAACACTCAAGAACTTCTGTTCACTCAGGGAGAGGAGTCTTTCCTCTGCTGTGCCGTGGTGTCCCTCCCACGGGCAAACAGTCCTCCCAAAACTGTTGTGGCATGGGTCACTCATTCATGGGGTGCAGCCCTCTAAGGATCGGCTGCTCTAGTTTGGAAGCAAGGCCCTTCTCTATCTCTGGAAGTGAAAGCTCTTTCTCTCTATTCAGGTCTCCCACTGGATCACAGCTTTCTCTGGCATTCTCCTGCTCCAGTGTGAACATTTTTCACACAGGCTGCGAGCAGATCTCTGCATCCCCTGTGAAGTTCATGCATTACAGGGAGACAGTTTGTGTTGTCAAAGTCCTCATCACGGCCTGCAGGGGAATCTCGGCTCCAACACTTGAAGTATCTCTTTCCCCCTCTTTTATTTTTCCACTGACCTTGGTGTAGCCATGTTGTTTTCCCTCACATGTCCTCCCTTCCTTGTCTTCTCTGACCAGAAGAACTGCTGCTCATAGGTAGCATTGCCAATAAGTTCCACTATTTCAAAGATTCCTGCAGGATCTCGCAGTTCCAAGAGGTTGATTTCATCTAGGTTCCATGTCAAGGAGTCCCTTCCCATGATTCTACTGCTGGCCATGCGGCCCCACCGCCACCGCATCGGTGGTGGCTGTCACGGTGCTGGCACTGTTTGACACCCCTCCTCATGCAGGGTGCCAGGAAGGAGAAGCCACTGCTGCTGTCCCTGCCCTTCTGCCTGTGGTGTGGCCGGCTAGGGGTGGTGAGGCGGGCAAGGCTTGCTGCAGGCTGCGCTGGGGTGGTGGCAACCACGACAGCGCAGTGGCACAAGCTGGGATGGCAGCAGCCATGGCATCTTGCTGCCCTTAGAAAAAAACTACCCACATGCTGTTTTGATTTTCTTCTTAAATATTTCATCACAGAGGAATTACCAACCTCTCTGGGCCAGAAGCGTGTCCATCTTCAGAGCCATTTCAGATGGGCTCTGTAGGACATAGTAGAAACTTCTAGCAGCGTCTCACAAAAGTAAGCCCCTGTGGCCCCCACTCACCCCCTGCTACCAAAATCAACACACGGTAGTTTGTACTTGTAAAGTAATTTGAGTAAGTCCTTAGATTCAATCTCAGACGCCTAATTCTGCTTTATGTTTGTACAACCTCTGCCAGTCAAGCAAAGCTAGTCTCCAGCCCTGTCATACTCAGCTGGTGACTCCCTATGCTTGATTTGCACACAAATCACTTTTCATGGATCAGTCTCCATCCCTCAGAAGTTAATTGACACTTGACCACAGTAAGCTTTTTGTCACCTGGCAAATGCAGTAGCCACCAGTATATTAATGCATATTTTTCACTATTACAGTCACGGGTATATAGTCAAGGGAATTTTTCAGTTAGCAGTTATTCCTCTTCAAATAGCTCCAGGATACTAAATTCTGCCAAGTTAATTCACTTTTTAGGTTTAGCCACCTAAAAAGTGAATTAACTTGGAAGAATTATTTGTCAATATTTCAAGCATGTCCTGAGCCTGTAGACACCTTGCTTTTAGCATAGAACTGGAGGCTTTCAACTTGGAGTCTGTTTCTCTCTGTTGTTTGTTAGCATTGCATAGAACCCTGGAGTATTCTTGGAGGAATCACTTAGAAAGAGTAACTAGAGCAGTGTTTTAAGCATTTGTTTTAATGTTGACCATCGTAACTTTTTTGATACAAAACATGATCATCACTTCAATTTAATAAAAGAGCATAAAGAGGGCATGAAGTGTATTGAGTTTATAAACATCTTGCAAAATGAGGTTTTTAAATTGGTGGTGATTTTAGCATTGGTTCAAACCAAAATCTAATTGAAATTTGGACCATAAAATTACGGGTACAAATAACCACAATTTGTCACTTAAGTGGTAGAAAAAAATCAAAAAGGCTAAGGTCATGAGTCTGACCAAAACAAATTTCTGTGTCTAGTAGAATAAACCATTCCATTCACTACCACTAGTCAGCTCTTTCTCCAGAGTGACAAGAGAGTTTAAATTCACACCCCTAAAGGTCAATTACACTTTTATTACTCTTAATATATGTAATTCATCTTTAATCTAGGAATCTTGTATGAAGACGAATTATTCAGGGTGCTTTTCAAATACATGCCGGTAGCACATTTTTCAAACACAGTGCAATGAATTCCCATTTTGTTTATAACTCCTTCCTTGGCAGATTTCTTCCCTTCATGAAGGCAGATGGTTTGCACATTTGATTAATATTTTAATGTGGTCTTGTATCACCTGAAATATACGACTGTGGTATACTACTTAACTTCAAATTACATAATAAATTGAAACTGTCAGCTGGTTAAACAGATCAAACCCAGCCTCGCAGTAGTACTTCCCTTCAAGTGCAGGTGACTCAAGGTGAGCAGGTAGTCAGGAGATGTGGGTGACACCACCATCTATATCATCTACTGACCACTGGTGGGCTGCTCTCCAAATATTCCTGTTTTAGAGGTGAACTGTAAGGCCATGTGCTCACTCAGAGGTAGAATCCCAGTTCTGTTTATGCTGAAGCGGGTCATACCCTCTCTCAGACCAGAACACACCTTCTCTACCTTGCCTTTAGTTCCTACAGTGCATCAGCTGAACTGGTTGGGATCCTTTCCCAAAAGAAATTCAAAGCTTTTTTCAAGGTAATTTTAAAATTCTAATTCCTGGGAAAATACCCTCAGGATAGAAGGCATATGTAGGTGTGTGAGAGGCATGTGTGTTTGTTTCCCTTTCCAGCAGAGCTAGCAACAAGGTAGTCAAAGTACTCCCCTGGTACATTGGGCCTGAATTAGATTGGGGCCTACACCAAGACCTCTACCAAGAATTTTTACTGCTTGCTGGTTAAAGGCCTTCATCTTCTTCATTTTTTCTTTTAAACTAAAGGGTGAAGACAGAGAAAAATGGATTCAGGTGTTGGCAGCTGCCAAAGATTTTGTTTTAAATAGATGCATTTTCCAATGCCCTCTTTAGGCCCAGGGTGTTGATTGCTCCAGGCAAGAGTCCTCAGTAACATCAGTGAGCATGCAAAGAGTGTCCATGGAGTAAACAAGCCACTGTTGGAACAGCTCCTGTTCAACAACAGTGGAAAGCATCTCTGTGCTGGCAGCTTGCACGGATGTTTTAAGAGCTTGTGCCTTCAGAGAAAGATACGGGAGCCAAAGTAGTTGAATTGACTTTGAAGGTATGTGCACACTGAAGATACATTTGCCGCAGCAAACTCACACCAGCACTTTGGTGTACTTAACAAAGACCCTCAGACATCTGAAGAGACTGCAAAGTGCAGGGAGAGCAGCAGGAACAGAGACAGTGGCCAGGATGTGCTGCAGAGGAGCCTCACCCTACACACCCACAGCAACAGCACAGCCTGGTCTGTAAAAACACAAACTTGTCTCTAAAATTACAAATAATTGAAGACTTTATAAACTTTTTTTCTCTCCCCCCTGCTAATACCACTTTTGCTTCTAAAATGCATCCAGATGATCTTAATTTGTAATTTAGGAGAGACTTAATTACTGTAATTGTTAAGAAAAGTTAATTTAAATGCTTACAGAGTCAGTGACCCAACATGCTCAATGAACTGCTAAGGCTGGGCACAGAAGAATGTAATCTTAATGTACTGAATTCCTTTCCTTCAGGCAAATACAGGACCAAATGTTCAAAGCTGCTTCTTAAATTGCACATACAACATCTGAGGAGACTTCTGCCTACGTGTAACAAACATGATTTGCATGCACAAATACATAATTTATTTTAAACATATCTATATATTATATTCACACTAAGGGAGCAAGCAAAAGAAAGCACTCAGGCAAACATTGCAGGCAGTTTTCTATGCTCTTGCACATGAATAAAAATACTAAATACTGTACCATAATATTTCTGAGCAAGTCCTTTAGAGGACCCTGTGAAATGCGAACTTTGGCTTCTGCATCTGCCTCTGCAGCTTATGATCTGCTGGTTTGATGGAGCCTGTGCTTTCCATCCAGCAGTGCCATTAGGCTTAGTTATCGACTGGCATATTTTGAGATTCTTGATTCCTAGGAATATTTGGAACATTGCTCCTTCTTTAAATACAGTTACAAATCGCTCCCAGTCTGTTAATTTTCTTAAAGTCTTAGGAACCTTCTTTGGTCTTGGGTTTTTCGGTCTTCCTGCACATTTTTTACCCTCTTTCTTTAGATTAAAGTAGGATTTCCATCCCCTCCAGGGCAACACACTTCAAATCCTGTTCTCCAGGTGGGTAATAAGAATAAGAGTGTTCCGGCACTGGAAGATCACACTCAGCAATTCAAACAACTTTGCCAGTGCTTGGGAAGACTAGAAAAATAATTATTTGAATTCAGAGTGGACGAGGTGTAGGCATGCCAAGCACATGAGGAGAAAAACCTTGCGAAGAAACCTCGGAGTCCCAGAAGAAAGAGAAAAATTGGCACTGGGAGTTGGATAGCAAGACTGGGAATGGCAGTTGCGAAGCAAGATGAAAACTGAACTAGATTGTAGTGGAGGGGACATGAGGGCAAGACATTGGTGCAGGTGTGCAGGTACTCCCTGTGGTGAGAGGCGGTGGGGGCCTAGGGAGGTGCATGGGCTTGGGAAGTGGTGCAGAGGGCTGTGCTGAAGAGTGCAATGAAGTAGGTCATTCAGATAATGACTGCAAACAATGACAGAAGAGGGAGAACTGAGATGGCACTGGGAACTGTAATGCTGGCCCAGCATCCATAGAGTTCACAGCAGAATGGGTTTTGCTCTGTAAGTTTTATCTACATACTACCAGGGAAAAAAAAAATGGTGTTACAAGACTTTAAAAGGCCCCAGAAGTCCTTGTTTATATTGTGGACAGTTTGAACAGTCCTTAGCATCTCTATTTTATCAGAGTTAGACTGTAGTACAACAAGCTGAAATGTAAACAGTGTGGATAGAAGTAGCAATGTCTCATCCAAGCAGCATGAGCCACATTCCCATTAAATGCACAAAGAAATCTACTCTTCATCAAAAAAGCTACATTTTCCATAAAGCTCCCCAAATTTCTCCCCAAAGCTCTAAATATCCTCCCTTGCCTTGCACCACAAATGCATCAGACACAGCTACTCCAATGAAATTCATGAACCATCAGAGGATTGTCCAAGAAAGTGAATTTGGTGTAAGACTGATGTGGGCCAGCTATTGGGGCTGCCAAGGGCCTGGGTCAGGCAGTGTAGCTGTGAAGGTGCCCTGATACCTCAGGGCTGTGCCAGGCAGTCAAAAGGGGGATGGCAGACCCTACACTTTGGCAGTAAATCAGCTTCTGCGTGGTAAGGTTTTGACATAAAGCATAGCCACTTGGAGGTCTGAAGAGACTTCTCCTGCCTGACAAGTGGTAGATACTTGATGTTTTAGACATGGTTTAAAGAACTTGACAATATGGCATGACATTTTCAAACACAAGGTATTTTTCTCAGTTTTCAGTACATGCTGTTCAATGACATCAGCGAGGCTCTTATCTTCACGCAGGCAGAAAGGACAGATAGCATCACCTATATTTCTTGAACTCTGGCCACTGATGGGTTGGTGTCTTTAGCCTCTGCAAATTCCTACCTGTTCTTACCATTTCTTAACCACTATTTTCACCACTTTTTTTCAAGGTGAAATTACCACAATCAGCAAGTCTTAATTTCTTTCCCTTACCACACTAAAGGTATAGACTGATAAATACACAGACCCACATTAAGCCCCTGATCCACATAGGCTGATGATTAAAACTTGCTTGGGAGCTCTCCCAGTGACCAAAACACCTGGATCCTTTAGCAGGCACTGGATCAAACTGTGCAGCTCAATAACTCCTGGGGAAAAAAAAATAAATTTCTAAATCCTAATGAGTCTAGAGTAATTTCAGACCCTGCTATGCCCATACCCTGACTTCAGCTGCTATTTCACGGAGTAACAGACCTCTCACAAGTCTTGTGTCGTTCCTTCTAGCCCCACTCAGAAGCCTCTGATACTGAGGACATGTCAGATGGCAGTAAGCCACAGATTGTTAGACAAGATAAACCTACAATTAGTCTCATTCGTTCCTTGTGAACTTGTAGTAAATTTAAAAATAGATATATTTTATAGACTTGCAATTCCATGAGTGCCGGAGGCAAAGTCTGGGCTATACATACAATATTATGTCACTGTGACCCATCTCTATTTGTGAAGATGAAAACGTTAGCCAGAGTGGATAGATTTCATATCTAAAGAAATGCAGATGTTTTACTGGTGAGTGGCTAAAAGTCAAGGTTCTGTGAAATACTTGCTAATTTCCAGTACTTGAAATTCGTATTTCATCGTATGACATTAACTTCATCTGTAAATATGCTGGTCTGTTGGTAGATAGGCTGCCCTTTTTCGCTTGGTGTGATTTATTTATTCACTCTCCAGAACCTAATTACATCTTCACTTTTATATAATAAGCTTGAACTCTTTCCCTGCAGACTTAACCTGCAAGATTTGGGGGCATAAAACTTAATCATCTCAGATAATTACATGACAGCACCCCTGAAAATTAAGTTAGAGCAGCTGCAAAACATGTGAAACGATGAGACTTATCTATATTATAGTCCTGATGAAATCTTGTAGAAACTTTACAATATGCTTTACTGACCTTCACTAGGGTACTATAATGATACATCCTATGTCAGATCCACATCACTGTAATTGAATTTTAGAGAATTTCTGTGATTACCCAAAAATGGAATCTGCTCCCTCATGCCTTTTCTTTCAATACAATCTAGATCCTTTTTTCATTCCTCCTTTTAATTATGAAGGTGGAGAGACTAGAGAAAGTGTTAGTCATATAGTGACTGCATTTTGTGCAGGATGGGTTCAGGAAGTTTTCCACTACTTTATATATGGCAGGCAAGAGACTGGTTGGTACCAGCACACCCATAATTTCAACATTCAAGCCCTAGCACTGCTCTGTATTATCCACTTGCCCGTCTCCAACTGGAGTCCACTGTGCCTTACTGTAGGGGTTTTAGTGTTAATATTTTTGTGGGAATGAGAGATTAGGAGAAAAATAAAGCAGGCTTAAGCTTAAAAATGAACAAAAATTAGTTTTATTAACATACACTAAAAGACAGAAAAGAAAAAAAAGTTGAGAAACAAGAAAACTTAAACTAAAACAGAATGATACCTTAAAACATGCTTCTTTCCTCTTACAAACTATTAACTTTCTTATTGAACAACATAGAGAGACACAACTTAGGATTTTCAGTCAGTTTCACCACTTAGACATAACTACTCATTACTCTAGGAGAAGAGTCCTTCTAAGATCTTTTTATGAAGACGTTTGCTACAAGACAAATAGTCCAGTGATCTCAATGTTACACGTTCTGCTGCCGCCCAGTTTTCACAGTCTGTGATGTTCTATCTGCAGAGCTTCTCAGTGTATCTGGGGTATTATTTATGAATACTTCTTCTGATCTAAAATTATCTTTGTCTCAAAAGGCTGAGACCTCCTTTTGACCCAGGAGCGGGGGTTTCAAAGTTCCCAAATAAATAGCTATTACACCAGTCCCTAATTTTGATTAGAATAGCATTCTACCCAAATAATACTGAGATGCTGCAAAGAACAGTTAATTTCTTCATAATTTACCTTAGAAAAGTCTGGTTAAAAATGTCCACTTCTTCAATCCTATTCCAATATTATTAGTTCTTTCACTTCTCATCTAACTGACTTCATGTAGTGTCTGTTCCGTGTACCTTCTGGTTTTTTTCTTTCTTCTTTCTTTCGAGGAAGAATTGTGCTTTAAAAGTTCCGTGTTGCTAAGAAAGGGTTACATTTGCTCGGGCTTGCAAAGGCCACGTGCACACGCCGGGCTGCAGGGCTGAAGAAAAAATGCAAGGCCGTGCTGATGGAGGAAGCTGGTAAAGGTCCTTTTTTCCACCCCTTGGTCTCATCGAAGGCAGCCCAGCTTAAAGTTGTTATGGAGCTGCAGGCTTGCTTTCTCTGCTGCCAGCGGTGATTAAGCTGGGCCATGTTTTGGCCCTTTCTGCCATGGTCTGAGCACATGGCCCCGCACCGCCAAGCTGCAGCTGCCCCTCTCCCCTGCCCGCAAGCAGGGGAAAGAGGCTCAGCCGGCCCAGGCTCTCTCTGTGCGGGCAGCAGCCCTCAGACACCCGGCCAGGCCCAGCCCGGCCACCCAAAAGGGCAGCAAGGCCCGACCCAAGGCCGCCCGCCACCTCTGATGTTACCTCGTGGCTGATTCCAAAGGGATCGAGTGGGCGGTCAGCAGCAGATCAGTTTTAAATGTTCCTTCCAAAGTCGCACTGACAGTTCTCATTGGTCAATTTAGCTGCCAATATCCCGGCCTGCTTTTTGATAGGTCCTGGTCCTCCCCCCTCAACCCACGCTAAGGTCAGGGCAGGGAAAAACATTTTACATTTCTCTATATCTAGAAAACAAAATTGTGCCGACCCATGATACTTACGCAGCTCATTCCTGTGACGAGACATGGATTATCATCCTCCCTGTACAATGCCAGGGAGGGCTGACTTCCACAGGGCAACCCTCTCCTGGCATGGCTTAGCCCAGGTGCATCTCTGTGAATTAACTTTAGACATATCTACTGAACTTGGGACATATCAGAGGTTTTGAGACAGCCTGTAATACACCTTCAGTTTTGGCACATTTCTACTGACTTTGAGGAAGGTCACAGGGATGTTTGAACTTGATGGTGTTCTGCAAGTGGTAGTTGCAGCTCCCTCTCTCATCTTCATCAGTACTTGTTCATGTATTTTGTTAATAAATCGAGACACAAAAAGATGAAGAGGCAGTACCAATATGGGTTTTAGAAAGCCAATTTCAAGAACCCAGTTGACTGGAGTTCACTCCAAAAGGTGCAGCCAAACCATTATCTCTCTCCAGGCTAACAACGGCTTTCATTACTGGTCTCAGTGAATGAGACCACATGCAACAATGAGTACATGGTATTTCTCCTGCTGGAACATCAAGTTAGATCGTTTTATCTGGACAGTGACTGGAGATCCCATCTTCTCTCTTGTCCCCAGCTATGCTGGGTTTCTCCTTACCTCTCTGTATTCAAGAAAAAACAGTCTAAGTGTATTTATAAAATGACTTTTTATAATAGGAAGAAATCACTTCAGTAGGATTCTTTAACCAGAGCAAATGTGTGTTACTTTACCCATCTCCTGTGCAGTGAAATCATTTGAAGGCACAAGCTCTCCCTCCTTCCTTCTGTGTGAAATCCTCACGGGACAGTGCCACTGTCAGGGCCATGGCATTTCCCAGTAGTGCCCACACTATTTACTTTCAGGACTGTCCTCTAAAATCCTTTTGCTTCTGGTATAGAGCACAACAGATCTATATAGAATAAAACATAAGGAGAACAGTTGTTTAATATGGTGGGATACTGGACTTTTACTTGCGCTGTTGTGCCCTGGTGCTGTTGCTCCACAGAGTCTGTTTTGCACCTGTCCGTGTCAAATCAATATCCAATGGCCTCATATATTCCCATACATGCTCAGGAGCTGTCTGGCTGCAAGTTAGTCTGCTCTCTTATCTCTCCTCTCTCATGAAGAGTGGCAGAACTGCGTAATAAAGCCTTTAAAACTGGATCTGGTTGAAATAATTTGCAAAAGTTCCTAAGTGAAACTAGAGAGTTCTCATCTTGCTGCCTTTCTGATTTTTTTCTTTTTTTTCTGGCACTTTCAAGACAAATAATGATACTAAAATCTATCACTTTCTATAAATTTTCTACTTTATACAGAACTCAAATAACACAATAACTGGGGGGGGGGGTGGGGGGGGCAGGTAGAATTTCTCTATTTAAAACAATACTATTTTTGCACTCTTTTGGCCACCTCTGATCTTCTGCAGGCTACCTTTCCTTAGACCTCCTCTTCCCTTTTTTGTTGTTAAAATTCAAAACACAGAAGCCTTTGTCACCTCTGTGTTTGAAGCAAAAGACCCTGTTTCTGAAAAGGAGAGCTATTGTAGCTGAACAAAGCATGGTTATGTCTAGACTAGAGTGGGAAATGGAAGCTGGCAAAGAAAACCAGAAAGGGCATGGAAAGTTTATTTGCAAAAGCAGAAAATACAGGCCAAAAATGGACATGGTGTGTCATTATAATTACAAGCAATTTTTAATGAAGCCGTGTTTTCACTTCATTCATATCCTACAGTCTGTGATACCTGTACGTATGCTACAGATCTATTTATTGTGACTATAACCACATACACTATGCCAATCTGTATGACTTCAGTAAATGTTCAGTACCTTTGATGAAATCAGGCACTTGGAGTACCTGCTGGTTTTCCACCATGAAAAGCCAATTTCTACATGCTCCAGAAATGAGGAGAATACCTCATTCCATAAATACTTTAGTGAGTCTTACATTGTATATATTACATCGGAGTTTGCCCACAGGAGTTTGCCCTCTGGTATTAAAATGACTGATAAAGAACTTAAAACAAATAAATCATTTATGAAGGTTGCATAATCAATCTTCAAACTAGAAATCAAATTAAATAACTATTTCTAAATCAGTTCATTCTACTGTTCTATAACAGTAAGCCAGCACTGTAACCTATATTTATTTTCTTGGGCTTTTATCCAAGAAAAATCAAGAGAAGTTAATGAATTAGATAATGGGCTTCAGTAGTCTGGCTTTTGATTTTGGTTGGTTTGGTTTTAATTGGTCTGTTGGTACCTTCCAGAGGCTAAGGATTGTGGCAGTATAAAGTATGCATTTTGTGCTCTTCAGGTTTGCATCTTCTTAAGATGTAGACCTGAAAATTTAGTGGGCTCAGAAATGAAGAATCAGAGAATAATGGGTTCATGTGGCCTAAGGCTTGTATTAATACAAAGAAATAGGACTGCGGTGTTTGGTGTGTGGTTATTCATTGTGTTAACCAGTGACAAGTTCTGTGGTACCCACACTAGATGACTCCTTGGAGGTCTCTGCCTCTACATGTCATCAACAGTGCCTTGCAGGAAAGGCAGAAATGTGGGGCAGGAAAAAGGGCAGGCTTTTGGTTGGACCAGCTGTCCAAAACTCTGACCTATGTGATTCTATGGTAGGAACTGCTCCAGGGGAAAATAGTATGTATACTCAGTGTGGATGCTGTGCCATTTCTCTGAGCCTCATCCCATGAGAAATTGCCCTGTGTGCAAAGGGTCAAACAAGCACAACACGAGCTATTCATCCCCCGCTGTTGTCAAGGCACTTCCATGCTCAGAAGGGGACATGGGAAGGTGAAGTGTGGCTGGTGCGCAGATGCAACTTCTTCCCTCACTCTTTGGGGCATTTCCAGTGACCTTTTAGCTGTTACTTTTGACAAGAACACACCATAATGCTGTGGTACAGTAATGTGTTTTTCCAGTTTCAAGGATTACTTTTTGTGAAAACCGGTTCCATAGGTATGGAGATGGGTTGAAACTGCTCTGCCAAATTCAATGCTCTGGCTGATGGGAAAGCTGATTAGTGCTCTAGCTTTCATACTCATGATTCAGGCCATTGCTCATCAACCAAATGACATAAAGAAAAGAGCTGTTCTGGGAGAAAGGCAACAGTATTGTGTTATACCCTTCAGTTATACCCTTCAGTTATACCCTTAAGCTTGGTGGCCAACTAAACATTTCTGTTTCTAAACATATTCTAAGAATATACATATTCTAATTCATAAGGATAAACACATTCTAATGTGTTATTGCAAAGTTCAGTGATGGCACACATGGCTGCCTGGGATGCCTCCAATTTCTGAGCCATGCCGGAGTGCAGGATTTTAGCCCATACCACAGTTTATCATGATCCCTTCTCAATCAGTACCTCTTTCGAGACGAAAATGTCCTCTGTTGAATTTCAGTACAAGAGATGTCTGTGGAAAAAAAACCAACCCAACAACAACAACAACAACAAAAAAACCAACAAAACAAGCTATATTCTTTAATAGTATTTAGGTTTGTTTTGTGTGCTTGGCTAAAATACTACCTAACAACCTATTTTTATAAATCATTAATAGCTTGACTTCAGCAGATTCTGTGCAGAATGAAAAAAAATTCTAGAATTAGGCCCTGAAAGTACATTTTCTCCAGGTTAATGTTTTAGGTTGGTTTTGCTTAAACAAATATCTGTATTACCTAGATTACTGCATTTCAGGTCTAGCCTATGGGAACCACTCGTAATAATGATTTTGCCTTTCATAATGATTTTCTCTCAAGCACAGAGCTATTAAAAGGCAGATGAAGTATATTACAAGTCTCAATACATTTCCTGTAAAGCCAGCATTCTATATCAGATATTGAAAGATACACTGCAATACAATTTGCTACAGGTAGCCTCAGTAAGAATTTGCTGGTTCTGTCCCTCTCTCCAGAGAGCCCTGCCTGCACAGCAGCAGCCATACACGGTAGCTGCCACTCAGAAGGCTGTTCCTTCTGTGATTAAATTTTTTTACCCTGCAATTCCTACTCTTACAATATTAGCTGGAAAGACATTTATTATGGATAACAGGATTTAATTAGATTCCTTCAATAATTCTTCATTGTCTCCCATAATTCTAGTAGATCCAATTCTTCTGAAACCACTAGTTTTTTTTCAGAAAGTCTATGTCTATTAATTTGCAATGTATGAGCCTGTGAATGATAAAATAAGAAATAAGATGTACAAATTCTACATTCTTCTGATGATGTTGTGATGGTTCTTTTCCCAATGAACTCTTAAGATTTTTAGAATATCAAATATGTATGAAAAGGAGGGTGGCAGGCTTTTAAACAGAAAAGTAGAGAAACTTCTAGATTCTCATAAAAGGCATACTTTTCATCAAGTTTTTTTAAACTAGGTCAATAACTTTCAATAATAAAGCTTTTTATTACCTCCTCCAACCATGGAAAGATTTCTTGTTAAATTAAATAATCTCCTTTGAAGGATGTTAATTTAGTCTCCTTTATTAAATTAAATACCCAGCTATGGGAAAAAGGTAGACCATAATTTGAATAGTAAAAAATGTATTAATGCCACTAATTCTAGTTCAGGAGATACTAAAGTCAGAATGGATTACTGAAAGAAATAACTGTAGAGGAAAAAAGACTTATTATAATTTAAATTATGAAAAATTCTTAATGTCACTAATTCCCTTGCAATCGCTTTTTGTGTAACAAGCCGTTTATCATTAGGATCATTTCAGTCAGCTGTGGTGATAAATGGGTGGTGATTAAATGAGTGGATTAAGCAAAGTTTCTAGTACTGGGTGGAAGGACAGCACTAAAACCTGTACATCTATCTATGTTCTTTTCAAGTTTTGGGGCCAAAAATGGCGTTCTTTTTCTTTCTTAGATGTTAGCTCCTTGAACATGTGAAAGTCTGAAGTCTCCTGGCAAACACAGGTCTCTCATGCAAACTCAGGGACTCTTTTTGCCAGCAGTGTACTCTGTGTCTGCACTTGTAGATGCTGTTTAATCCCACTGGAGGATATATTTTCCTATATAAGGAACAATCTAAGCACTGTCTCCCACTTTAGAGAAGAAGAAACATTAAATTCTTTTCTACTCTTTGGCATATCAAGTCTGTCAGGAATTCCTTTTTTCCATCTAAAAGCCATGTGTAGAGACGGCTTTGTTATTTACAGGTTCCAGCCCATAAAAGCTGAGTGTGGGTTACATCAGCCTAAATCACATCTCTGAAAGATGCAGGGCCAGTTTCTCTTCTCTCAAAATACAGTGGAGGAGACTTGCACAAGTTCATTTCCCTGAAGTCTGGCATCTGATGGAGTCCTCTGAGTCTGAAAGGAGAGGGGTTTGTCAAGGCTCAGCTATTATGAGCATTGAGAGCTTTTTTGAACTACTCTGAGCTCTCAGGTTTGTTCTTCATCAAAGAGCTCCACATCCCTCCTAGCCACTTCTCATAGCAAGAACTGCAAAAAGAAAGGGAGAATTACTGGAGACAGGTCTGTGGTACACTGATAGCTGAAGAAGAGTTGATGCTTTTCTGCTGCTTCTCTGCACCATCACGTCAACTAATATTATTCCTTTCTGGGTATCTGCTGATCACTTATAAGGCATAAGGTGGAACTCCTTTCTATCATCTAAATGCCTAATTTGTCACCAGCAGTTTACTCCACACACTTTACTTTGAGCAGCTGGGAGAGAGGGCACAGACAGGTGCTCTTGATGGTGTAACATTCTCAGGTAAGACATTAGCAGGTACATCCACATCAGCATTTTAACCCAGACCTGGAATGTAGATTTGAAGTCGTGGTCTTGGTGGTCCCTACTCACAGCAGTGTAGGTTGTGTCACAGCAATGCCACTGGGCGTGTGAATGGGGTTCCCTGAAAGAGATTAAACCAGGTGTGTCTCAGTTGCACACCCAACATGCCCCAGTGTGGTCCTGGGGACCAGACTAGCTATTATCACCCCTAAATTGTGTCATGTCAATGGCAGGTTTCCAACATCAGTGATTTTGCTCTAGAAATCCATATTTATTGAGTTTCTTACTTACTGATGTAAACAGTCTGTCCAGTTCACATACTGAAAGTTAAGGCAGTTTGTGATCTGCAGTCAGAAAGGTTTGTCAGGAAGGAGCAGAGTGTGACCCTCATTCACAATACAGTGATCTACCTTGAGGCATCCATGGGATATCCTGTGACTGTGGGAACTGGAAATCACAGAATCACAGAATATGCTGAGTTGGAAAGAACCCATAAGGATTATAGAGTCCAAAACTGGCTCTGCACAGTACCATTTCCGAGAATCCTGTGTCTGAGACCATTGTCCAAATGCTCCTTGAACTCTGTCAGGCTGGTGCTGTGATGACTTCTCTGGAATGAAAAACCCTTTTCCAATATCCAGCCCAAACCTCCCCAAAACAACTTCAGGCCATTCCTTCTGGTCATGTCACTGGTCACCACTGAGAAGAGATCAGTGTCTGCTTCTCCTCTTCTCCTCATGTGGAAATTGTAGACTGCAATGAGATCTCTCCTCAGCCTCATCCTCTCCATGTTGACTAGATCAGGTGACCTCAGTTGCTCCTCATATGGCTTTCCATCAAGGCTCTTCACCATCTTAGCTTTCCTCCTTTGGAATCTCTCTAGTAGTTTTAATATCTTCTTTATATTGTGGTGACCAAAACGGCAACTGAAATAAGTGACCCTGAAGATCCCATCCAGCCCTGTTCTTCTCCACCTACACCTGAACAAATGTTAGAGAAGAGAGGATGAAAACAATCTTGGAACATAGACCAAGAATTAATGCCAATGCAGGATGCTGGATTCCTACTTAACTCTATATCCTTATTCACAAATTACTTTGTTTGGTGGTCTTCAGCTATCTTAGAAAGCAGTCACTACTGACATAAATTCTGCTTTGATGACATTGTAAGGAAGCTGACCTTGAGACACAATAGGTGTCCATCTCCCAAGCACTTGGGGCATTAACATGTTGGTACCTCTGCAATTTCCATGAATTTTGTCTGACAGTCTTAAAAAAATGTCATTCCAACTCAATGTTGCTAAGTTGCTACTCAAGGGAAAATGACTGTCTTCAGCCTCATGACTTTCACCAGCGCCATATAATATATCAGAAAGAGTTGTTTTTTTTTTTTACCCAGGAAAGATACTTCTGGAACTTAGCTCCCCTAAAAATGCTGCCTAAAGAGAGTAGCATTTGCTAGTGTTATGAAAAGGCTTTCCCCCCCCACTTTTTGAAAGTGGAAAACAGAGCCCTGTCTCCATCAGCTGAAATTACTTAATTTCTCTCTTCCTTCGCCCTTCCTCCATCAAAGCACAGTTTGATTTTTATGCAACATGACAAAACACATTGATGAATCTTAAGTGATGATATAATGTTGCTAGAAACTTTTTAAGACCTTCTGTAGTTACCTGACCTTGTGGAATAGAAATGACATTAGATGTCCCTCAAATCACGTTCAGCTATGAAGGTGCCAATCAGCTACGGGATGCCCCTGGTGGTACCCAGCCATACCCTGAGAATCCTGGAGGTGCCCACCCATGCCACCTAGTTTTTCCCCAAGTACACCCCTGCCCCAGAGCCTTCTGGCTCTGACACCACTTGAATTGGGGTATATCCAGCCTGATAGGCTCAATCTTCCTTTGAAAACCAGTCTTGCAAGTTGGGGAATTGAAAATGGGCCATTTCCAACAACTTTCTGGAGATGGCAGCCCAAGGATAATTTTACATCTTTCAGTTCTTCCCACAGCTTTTGCAGCATGCGTGTGTGGGTCTGCCCCTCAGATGTGGATCTGTGGTGATTTCTTTCTGAAATTCTTGGGTTTCATCCAATAGTTGCATATTGTGTGTCCTGCAGTGAGGTACTCTCCAGTCTGACTACAAACCAACTCCTCCCACCTAGAGCAGACCATCCTGTCCATTTACAAGTGTGATAAACAGATCTCTTCAAGGCAGTGCAAGGGCAGAACATTACAGAATCACAGAATCACAGAATCACAGAATCACAGAATAATTGTTCCCTTCTCTCTATTATCCTCAGTTTCTCCTAGTGCAAACCCGCTCTTGCTTCCTTAGTATTTCTCTAGGAAATATTCCTTGCAAAAACCTCCATTTATTTTCCTTTTATTCTCCACAGGCCTGTGGATATTTATAAACTTTCCAAATTCTACCATTTCATTATTTAGCTGGGTATTAACACAGAAAACAAGACCAGACTAGGCCTTGGGAGGTGATTTACTACATCACTCTGCCTGAGGCAGGATGATCTGTACTCATGTTGTTCCTGGCATATATTTGTCTAACCTGTTCTTAAAGGAAAGTTTTATCCTCCCCAGAACCTTATTTCTCACCATATGGGAGATTGCCAGCAGCCATGTCATCCTGCTTGCATTTAGCCCTGTGGTGTGCTGACAAATGTACCTACTTCCCTTGACAGCCCTGAGACCCGGGTTTACGTAGCGCACCTAAGACATCACAGCTTTGTCACCTGCTGTTTTTTGCTCTGGTGGTTGTATCCTGTGTTTCTTTGGGCTATGGTACCTCTGAGACACTACCTCCCAATTTGGCACACTCTTTGCACTGAGATTTGCTAATAAAAATTTGATTTGGACAAGGTGGAATCTCCAACCATGCCCCTGCCTCTTTTCTTTGGGCTGTGGAAAAAAGTCCCACCTGGGCTGAGTTCTGCTCTTCTCCTTGGCAGATGTTCCTCTCCTTTTGTCTACCATTTAAAAAATGTAGCGAATTTAGCTTTGAGCTGTCAAATAATAAAGCTGCTTCAGTCTCTCCATGAGACAGTGGCTCCTTCTCATGCAAGGTTTTAAAATAACCCTCACTTCTCTTTTTGTACAAGGTGGTTTACCCCAAAACCTTACAGATGTCTCTTTCAGTAAGCAACAGGCAATTCTTACAAGCCTTAAAAAGTCTCATAGTTGTTTTTTGAGGCTGCATGCACTTGATTCTGATTAAGGAAAAGGTTTCTGCCTGTACCAGCTGTTCACAGGGATACACAAACATGCTGAATGATGGACCACCTCCTCCACAGCAGGGCATTTATTCAAGTTTTTGTTGTTGTACATATTGGAAAACATCCCTCTTCCTTCACTGTTGTGGGAACTGGTTACATGGGTGTCCACAGCATCTTTGGCAGGGATACGCTTCCAAAGGAGCGTCAGACCATGCTGCTTAAGCTGTTGATTTAGCCAAAGTAGATTGAACTGCTTCAGGCCTTAGTTCTCTTTGATTTTTCTTGGCATCCAATTACTCTTAATACATTTTCTCTATTACATATGGCCACAAAAGACAGTTAAAAAACCCCCCAACAACACAAATCTGTTTCTGTGAAAGTAGACACCAATGCTTCCTTCAAATTTGAAGCTGCCAGGCATCTGAAATTAAAACAGGTAACAGAAGGACACAAATGGAACACCACTTGTCATAGAAAGCCCTCCCTGGAGGCACTAGACCTTGTTCTGCCTTTGCCAGGAAAAAAATTCAACTGTTTAGACCTCTTTTTCAAAGACAGAGGGAATCTGATTTGTCAGTCAACTTCAGACACTTATGATGTATTGGTGGCAATGTCAGTCCATGCTGTTATTCAACACCTCTCCACAGCTGAGAATTCACGTTTGGGTGCCTGCTATGGGAGAAATGCCTTGCTGGTGTGCCCAGTCAGCATATCAGAGATGTATACTGATTATTGTGTGAGCATAAACAAGGCTGGAATTATCTGCATGCTTGAAATGTCTCCTTTTCATCTGTTCTTCCAAAGGATTGTGCCAGTACCTCCTGAGATCTGTTTTAACTACTGTTTTCTGCCTCCAGATTCTGCAGTGCTGAAGGATGCAGTTCATAGAATCACAGAATTGTTTTGTTTGGAAGGGCTATCTAGTCTTAAAGATTATCTACAGTCTTAAAGATTATCTACAGTCTTAAAGACTATCTAGTTCCAACTCCAGTGCCTTGGGCAGGGATACCTTCCACTAGACCACGTTGCTCAAAGCCCCATCCAAGCCTCCTTGCATTTTCTCTCAGAGGCCTAGAGATCATCAGCATCTCAATATACACGTGTGAACAGTTCATGTTGAAGACTCACGCTCTTCCATAGAAAACTGCCCTTTTCCCATCTATTAGAGAGCTGATAGAACACCTTTATATTTCAAGATCTGCATTCTGGCCTATTAACATTTGTTAGCATGTTAAAGTCAAAGTAAAAGCAAGAAGCAATAAAGCTTTATATCTTTTCCCAGCTCATTTTTCCAGAAATAATTATAGTAGTTTGACCCATGTTATTAATATTACAGGGCTTGGTGATCCATTTGCACAAACAGGAAGTGATTAAATCAGTTTTGACCCCATTGTCATGGAGACTACATTACATTGCTTTTCCATCTTTTTGTTGTGTGACTTCCTAAAAAAGCATGTGATAGTATTGCTTCTTAACATCCACCTGATTTTAGGCCAAAATGTATAATTTTTTGTTAATATTTATTATTTGTTATTATTTACATGGCCAGTGTAAACTAGTGTTTGGTTATAAAAACCTCTATTTTGTCCTGCATTAGCCCAGGATAGGTGACTTTCTAGACAATTTTTTCTGAGAAGAGGGTTTTATGATATGTTTTGTCTGGGGAAAAGAAGATCTCCTCTCAAATTTATTTGCATCAGCATTTCTTATGTGCGCAGATTTTTACAATACACAGTAGCCCTGACATTATGCAAACATGGTTTGGAAGGGCAACACTGTAGAGTCTGTAGTTTTATTGATTATGTTCAGTTTTGAATTATGGGGTGAAAAACCTAATGTGTAATACCCTGGACTATATAATTTATGCTCTGCAAATGAGTTATAAATACTATTCTGCTGGGCCACATTAATGATTTTTGCACACAGGTGAATTATTACAGAAGGGCTAAGACACTATAAGCTGGCCTTCCAGTTATAGGCTATTATAATTTGGTCTCTCAGCTGGGAAATAAAGAGAGGAAAATTAGCACAGGAGAAATAAATACTTATTTTTTTCTGTTTATTTCTTTGTAAATAGGAAGCTGGGTACATACTAAGCATTTCTGCAAATGAAAGAAAATGTGCTTTGATTATATTCAAGACCTTTTGTGTTTCCTTTCTGTAGGTGGTCTAGAAAATGAACACACCGATTTTAATGCTCATGAGGAAGGTAAATCCCAGAGAAACATGTGAAGAGTGCAAGCTGATTTGTGGAGGGATATTTACACAGAAAACCCTGTATGGATGATTGCTCTTCTCTGTCCAGAAAACATGAATGTCTCCACAGAACACTGCCCATAGGAAAATTGCCCTGAATGCTGAGCACTGAACAATCAATTAATTACTGTTTTCCAGGCAATTAACTTTTTACATAATTTCTCCAGCTAATATTTCTGATGAAAAGGAAATAGCATTTTTCAGATTTTGCTATTAGTGCTTTGAGAGTATGCTGCTCTGACAGAACCCCAAAACCAGTATTTTTTAATAGTCAAAAATTGCAGTATTTCAACTTGGGAAGTCACTTGAAGCTTAACAATGATGTCTAAATTGGTATCAAAACTAATTTAGAATTATAAAAATAAGCACAAGTCACATGAACAGAAATGGAAAATTCTATTGCCTGTTTTGTTGAATCCTACAAATATCATAATCTGCAATTGTGTTTCCTGTCAAAGCTAAAGATACAAAATCTGAAATACTTCCTAATACATTTTCTCTATACAGAGGCAGAAGTGAACCCCTCCTATTTACTGAGGCCGGAGGTGATTTGGAGCTGCCACAACAAAGCACCTCCTCCTCTGGCAGCTATTCGTGAGGCAAGAAGTGGAGGCTACACCAAAACTGAACTTCAGCATCATTTTTGGCTCCTTGCCTTATGCAAAACCTGTAGGCAGCATCTCTCTGCTGCTGAGGGTGACTTCCTGTTCATGGCATACGTGCATATTAGGGGAGAGGTATCGATCTACAGGGAATTGCATTGCAGTGGTCTCTGCTGGGAGGAAAAAACCTCCTTATTCCACTTTATTGAGATGGATCAAGTCAGTTGAATTTACTATTTCCTCAAGAGAGTCTGTGCCCTTTCACCATGTGATTCATTTCCTTTGCTATTTTGATGGAGTTTGTTGACTTTTACTACCACATTTACAAAAGCAGGCAGTGACCACAACGTACAGTTAACCCCAGCAAAAACTAAGTGTTCAGCTTTTCTGAAGAAAAATACAAAGCGGGTATATTAGAGTGCAGTATGAGGACAGATTATGTCTTGCCACCAAATTTTGCTTGCAATGGGATGTGTCAAACTGGGTTATCATTATCAGGCTGAGTTATTTATTATTTCTGAGTAGAATCATTGCTGCTTTCCTTTAGAGAGCTGATCAGCTTGTTCAATTTTGTATGCATCCAGAGAAGCTGATAGTTAGTGAAATGTAAGTAAATAACTTATTTTTCTACATAGGCTGAATTTGTAAAAAATGTTTCATCAGAAAACTTGGCAAACCATAAAGAGGATTCTTTTTTCTTTTTCTTTCCTTTTCTCTCCTCCTAGTTCCACCTGGTGTTCCTCTGTGGTATTGTTTTCCTTAGCTACGCTCAATGTTAAATAATTCCCAGTATATCTACAATGCTAGATACTTACAGGCCTCCCCTCAGATCAGTTTTCTCTGAGTATTTCAGACTTTTTTTCAGTCCACCCAGCTAGAAAGTATGAGTTAGTCTGTAGAACTTGTATGAGTTAGTCTGTAGAAGTGCCTAATGCTGGAGCATGATGTATAAGATCAGCATCAAGAGGATTAAAGCACAACATTGCCTGGGAAGGTGAATCCTAGTGTGAACTGGAAACATTGCTGCATTTCTTGAGTAATTTCTTGGTATTTCCAAATGGAAGGATATTTTTAAATATTTTATGCTATTTTAAAAAATTTTATGCTATTTTAATAAAATCTTTTATTGTTCATTAAATAAAGTAACAGCACTTCTTTATATACTGATTTTTTTCTTTTACAGTTTTTCAATATTTGCCTGTTGCAAACTCAGTGTTGATGTGCTGGAACTGTTATTACCAGGCACTTCAAGAATGCAAATACGACAGCTTTTCTAGAGAGATGAGTCTGACTTTTAAAGATAAATATATACAGGAGAAGGATAAAAGCATAGGAAGAAGCTAAATACCGTGTTTCTTATTCCTCTTTTCTGGCACGGGGAAAGCAGTTATGCTAAATGACAGAGGAGAAGGGCTATAGCTGCAGTGAGTGAAATTTTTAAAGCTCCTCTGTAGGACATAATGTGCCTTTGGAGACCTGGCTGGCTCCTTCTCTTCCTTGATGTGACATTAAAGTCAAGATACCATAAAACTGGTTTTGGTCACATCAAATCAGACAGAAGACATAATAAGAAGAGAGAAGAAAATATTAAGCCATGCCTACTGTCCTTCCAAGAAATAGGTGCTGTACAAATCCTTTAAGCCCTGTATTGAAGGCTGGCTGTTACTCATTGTAGAAATCAAGTCCTCACAATGCTTCCTATGAAAGAAACATCAAAAGATGTCTCCCTGTGTAACAGACCACAGTATAATCCTGACAAGTGTGCCCTTATTAGAGCAGAATTTACCTCTTTATTTATTATTCATGAGTACATTACAGCATCTTCAGAAATATATTCTGCAGCAGGTAATCTAGTGTGGGAAAACAAAAATGCATACGTCTAATTATAAGTGACATTGAAAAGATCCTGTAGCAGCACACTTCCTTGGCACTGGCAAAGTACTGCATTATAGATTAAAGCAACACAAACATATTACAGTTTGTATAGTGTTTCACTGTTGCTGGATGTATGTTGCTAAGAAACAAAATTGAAACATCTCTTTTGAACCTGAAGCCTCTTGTGAGTGTGGTGTTGCATATGTCATAAACGTTTTTCACTTTAGGATGGATTAAATGCCAGACCAGGAAAAATATGGAGGGTTCATTAGTCTTGCATGTTTTCCAATCTACTGTCAATGAACCCAACTATTACAGTAGTAAAATCTATGTAAGGAGCTTCAGTGTGTTCTGGGATGAAGTATTGACAGCTGCTTGTTTGAATATTAATAAAGTCTGTTGAGCAATTTCATGCCTGTATTGTCTGTAGCTTGAAACTGCAAAGATTTCTCTGTATATTACATCTTTACATTTCTAAGTACATGCTGTCTGTGGAGATGGTACCCATTTCATCCCTAGAGATGGCAATGCCTCACTATAGAGAAAATTACAACCTTGTGCTCCATTAAACATTTATTTTGGCAGCATTGTTGGTTCCTGTTTCCCCTCTTCAATGTAAAGAAGTCAATGCTGATTGAAAGAACACATGTCCTCTCTCACTTATGGTAATTAACCTTTATAATTCCAAACTTTTACAAATAAAAATCAAAGTTATTCTTAAACCACATGCAAGAAAAGTTAATTCTCCTTCAAAAAAAAAAAAAAAATTAAGTCAGAAGTGTCATAAAGGAAGAATTTTACAGTGCACAGTATTTTTTCATGTGTTAACTGCAGATGGTTTGTTAAGTCGATCATGCATTGATTAGCTGATGGTGAAGCAGCAGCTTCTGCTGGCTGGAAGTGCTGGTTAAAGTTTAAGGAAAACACTGACAACCCAGTGGTTCAGCTCCTGCTGGGGAGGGAAGACCTGAGTTTTTCATTTGCAGAGCTGAGAACCAGCCACCCCAGGACACAAACAGAACTGCTGTGCCTACACAGCACAGGGCAGGTAGGCAAATGGGCCTACAGGAAAAAAACCTGAGCTCCAGGCAGATAAGTTTTCTTGGCTGGTTGCTGCAAGTGGAGTGTATTGATTAAATATACTATTCCATATTAAACACATGGAGTAGTGTTTGATTAAAATTGGAAGTATTAACTATCCCCAGCTGAACACAGCCCAGTCCCCATGAGGGCACACAAATTCAAGGAATTGAGGTGTCAAATGCAAGTTTACCACAACTTGGCCTTTCAAAGCAACTGCAACACAAAAAGATTAAACAGCTAATATCAAACTGTTAAAACCCTGTCAATTTGAAATGTATAGGTTAGCCACAGCAACCTCTTCTTACTCTCTGCAACGGATTTCTCTAAAGCAACTGTGCAGGCATCTCATTAGTGGCAGGACAGCGATGAAATAGTTTAACCTCTCACAGTTGTGACAAGTAAATCGTAACAGAGGATTAACCACCATGTTGTACCTGGGCATCTGCAGCCTTGCAGCTTTGCCAGCTGAGGTGCGTCCTCACAGCTGTGCTGCCTCCACAGTGAAGTGCCACAAGCAGGACTGTGATGGGTTCACACCAAAGTCTGTCACTCCCCTCCTCAGCTGGACAGCAGGGAGAAAATACAACCAAAGGGTCATGAGTTGAAATAAGGACAGAAAGAGATCACTCACCAGTTACCATCATGGACAAAACAGACACGACTTGAGAAAATGGATTAAATTTCTTACCAATCAAATCAGAGTAAGGTAATGAGAAATAAAATCAAATCTTAAATATATCTTCCCCTCACCCCTCCCTTCTTCCTGGCTTTAACTTCATCCCCAGTTTCCTACTTTCCCCCTTCAAGTGATGCAGGGGGACAAAGAATGGGGTCTGTGGTCAGTTCATCACACACTGTCTGCCATTCCCTCCTCAGGGAGCTGACTCCTCACACTCTTCCCTGTTCCAGTGTGGATCTCTTCCACAGGGTGCAGTCCTTCAGGAACAGGCTGTTGCAGGGTCTGTGGGTTCACAAATCCTGCCAGCAAACCTGCTCCTGTGTGAGCTCGTCTCTCCACATGTCCATGGGACCTGCCAGGAGCCTGCTCCAGCGTGGGCTTCCCATGGGGTCACAGACTCCTTCAGGCATCCACCTGCTCTGACATGGATTCCTCCAGGAATATCTTCTATCTGTAAGTGGATAACTGTGGACCAATCTCAGCTGCATGGGTCCAGGCTGTCTCTCCACAGCCTTCTCCAGGAGCTGCAGGGGAATCTCAGCTCTGGCACTTGAAGCACCTCCTCTCTCTCCTTGTCCACTGACCTAGGTGTCTGCAGGGCTGTTCCTCTCACATATCCTCACTGCCCTCTCCAGCTGCAGTGGCCCAGGGTCTCCCCCTCCCCCTTGTTAAATGTTATCCCAAAAGCTCTACTGCCCTTGTCTTGGCAGCAGTGGGTCCACCTTGGAGTCCACTGGCACTGCCTTCACAAGACAGAGACAGCCTTTTAGAAGCCTTTTACAGGGGTGGCTACCCCTGCTACCCAAAACCTGGCCATGCAAGCCCAATACAGAGACTTCATCAGACATCCTCAAAGCTGCTGTTAATTTTTCGTGTGATTTCACGGGAAGAAATCAACTAATTGGAAATAGTCTTTTGATAAATGGGGTAAACAAATTAATGACTGAAGTATCTTTCTCTCAATTAAAACAACAAAACAAAACAAAACAAAACAAAACAAAACAAAACAAAACAATCACCCTGTTTTGCTACAGGAAGAACATTCAATCATTATTGACAAAATAAAAAGAAATAGAACATGGGGTTTTATTATCTTACAGAACAGTAACTGACTCCTGGAGAGGGTAAGGAATTTTGTTCACTATATTCAGGACCGGAAAGAAGTTCCTCAGGACTAGAATAATATTCCTCTTTAGCCTCTGATGCCATCAAACCCATTTCCGCAAAGATTAAAAGCTCCTTGCAGCATTCAAGTCAAATCCACTGCAAAGAAGGTAGTCTCATAAATGCTTGAGGCCCTAAAAAAAGTTGCAGAAAAAGCTGAAGTTTACACTTTTATAAAAGCCCAAGGTGCATCTTGAAAGCCATGCCCAAGGAAGGTTCTACAATCACATTGGAAGGGCAGTGCCCTCCAGAAGAGCAGGATGTGTTGTAAGAGCTACACAACAGACAATGCCTCTGTCGGTATCTTAAAATAATGCTGAACTACCAGGAATGAGATAAAATTTGTCAGAAAACTGCAGTGATTGGATAGGCTGTCATACTGCAACTGGTAATGGACATCATGTATTCTCAGAGGACATGCCATTTTAATTCAAAACTTCATTGAAACAAAACCACATTATAATGCAGTAATTTTCCTAATGTCTAGAGTTTTAATATTTATCTGCCATTTTCATGGTCAAAATTCTTTGATTTTTTTTTTCTTGGTTATTTTTTGCCTGTAGAGTTTCATAAAGACACACTGATTATACAGGCAAGCGAGAGGAGGGAAGAGCCAGTCAGGGCTGTTGGGGAAGATAAGGCAGGACAGCTGAAGTTTCTGCCTGAATATCTGCTGCCGTTCCACTGCACTGTCACACACATATCTCTCTGACCTGTGGCCTACATGACCAACATGTAAGGAGACAGCAGAGGTACATGGATGTCATTCTCTTTCCTGATATCAGTGTTGTGGTTAAACACAAGGCGAACAATTATTTTCTCCTCAGTATTAAAACACTGTCAAGAGTAATTAAAGTAACGTGTTGTCCTTAACAAGTCTTTTAAGTTGGCATTGAAAATAATCCAGAGCCCAAATGAATGGATTTTCTATGACTGTCTTATATGGGGGAATCCTAGACACCCTCTCCAGACGTCAGTGCGAGGGCAGGCTGTCACACACATGCTGCCAGGACAGGTATTGTAACAGCCAATGTACTTTGGGGGTGGTGGTCCTGCTGTAGCTTCTACAAGCATTTTCAGCCACTAGTTCTGTACAATCTGTTTTTTTTTTCCAGGTTACCCTCTCCACGTATAAGAAAAAAACCTCTTTATGGAGTTTATTGCTAGGTTTCCATAGTGAAGGGGGATGTATATGCATATGTGGATGAATGGATGGATGGATTGATGGATGGATGGATGGATTGATGGATGGATGGATGGATGGATGGATGGATGGATGGATGGACAGACAAAAAGATCAGCTGATCTTGATCAAACATCTTATCTCCAGTCAAAGGAGCAGAGAGAAGATCCCATAATTACATTTATCTATTTTGCAGTAGTATTACCATGGTCTGAAATTTGGCATTTTTTGTTGATATACCAGAGTTTTTAAGTCAAATTAAAGGACAAAAAGGCAGAGCTGATAAGTCCCCATCTTTCCCCCTGCTTAGTATTAATATAACTCACTTCATAAATCCAAGAATGCTTTGATTTTTTGAATCTAAATGTAAATAAGTAATGCAAGTATAAATGAATGATCATTTAAACATATAGAGAAAATGCAGTAGTAAAAATGAACTGCTGTGCATTCCACCATAAGTTTAATTACATTGAATCATTCTAAAATAATAATGCCTATCATTCTTATAATGCTTTCCAGGTTTGGGAAGGACCATACAAATAGACCAACTCAATATTTAGTAGGCAAATATTCCCTCACTATGCAAACTTAACAGTTATTGTGCTTTAGACTCTTAAAAGCAAGCAAGCATACAAGCAAGAATTGAGAATGATTTCTGTATAATCAAATCCCATTTGGCAGAAGACTGCAAAAGAGTTGGGCATTTTCAAGAGCAGCATGCAAATGCATGAAGGCAATGCTGAAGGTGCAATGTTCATATACTGTCCCAAGAAAATGCATTCAAAACCAACATAGATACAGCAGCAGACAGCAAAATCTGTCAAGTCTCTCCTGATCGGAACTAAGCAGCAGGACAGATCATGCAGGGAAAAGAACCCAAAAAGCAAAACACCCTTTTTTAATTTTTGAGATGCCAAGTAATACCTAGTACATTGTTGTAATTTAAGGACAACTACAAATGAAGTCTTGGAATGCTTCAGCGTCACTCTATACTCTCCTGCAACAGTATTTTGGGTTTTTTAATCTCTTCCTGTCTCTGGGTACTCGTCATTCTTTACATCCACCATGGGAATGAAACCACTTCTACAGCCTGAAACAGAAGTTGCTTATCAGCTGCCTTTATCAAACACCTTCACCGAGGAATGTGTGGCAAAATGAGCAGCTACAACCTTGTGTGTAAGGCAGCACCTCTGCTTGAGAACCGTGTTAATCACATTACTTAATTAGTTCACAAATAATCACTTCACACTTATTATCTTTAGCTAGATATTTTGGCAGCTGAGACAGGGAAATTAATAAAATCCACACTTGTTTAAAGTAAACCTGTTACGTCTTCTTTATCTTTTTCCTTTTTTTCCCCCCATGTTTTTTATCTCAAGCTTCTGAGAGTTTCATCATTTTTCTGTTTCCAAACTTAATACTCTGAGTATTTAATTTCCTAATATCTAATGTAATTTTTCCCATGGTCTCTTTGTTGAGAAGAAAAAAAAGTATGTGTGATGATATTTTTTTCTTTCATTTCCTTTAGGCCTGGCCTGGCCTAACTTTCATTAAGTCCCAGGTACAGGGAGGTGCACAAACACACACTAAACTTGTAAGTCTGAAAATGTTTCTCTTGACATCAAAGAATTAGGAGGTTATTTTTTTCCTAGTTGGAGCCCAACTTGAAAGTTTCTTCCTCCTTTCATAAAAATGTGCTTTTATTGTCTCAAGTCCTTTGTGCCATTTCTATAAACCTTTCACTCTCCTAATCTTTGCCTCCCTTCCTTCTTCCTTACCTCTTTTTCATTTCATGTTCCCTTTTATCTCTCCTTCTCTGGTTCCCTATTTCCTCCCTTCTCCTCAGTGTCCCTCAGCAATTCCTTCTCTCACTTGCAGTCCTCTGGGGTGGTTGGAGAGCTCCCTGACCTCCTCTCCCTTGCAGGGATCTGATGTAGCTCTGCTTCTGCTTCTGTGATGGCGACCAGCTCCTGTTTGGGAGGGTACTTTCCAGGTGGAATACAGCAGATTCTCATTTTAAGTGAGTTAGCAATTTCTTCTATGGAATAATAAAAGCTTTGCACATCTGCACCATCCCAGTATCAAGGCACCCTCTGATCACCTTTGGATGCTGGCTCTCCAGAGAGCTTTGCCTGCTCTGGGGCTGTGTAACTGGGCAGCTCTGGTGACAGGGTAGTTGGGTTGTAAACTCTGGAGGAACCAGAAAGAAGGAGGGATGAAAAGTGACCCTCTAATCACTGGAGACATTCTGGTGTGTAACACAGCACTTTTGGCTTTTATGTTTTGACAGTGGTATTTAAGTTTTCACCTCTGAAGGAAGCAATACGAGGTGCTGAAACAATCATGCCTTTCATTGCAGATTTTCTAGTATTTCTCTCTCCTTGCTGAAGCAACGTCTTTTGTTATTAAAGGTTCTCCGCTACTTCTTTTTCTTAAATTAACAGCTTTACTCCAGATAAAGTCCAAGTCCTTGATACTCTATTCCACATTTCTCCAGGAATCAGTATTATTTATAGCTTAAAGTTGTTGTGCTTGGTATTTCTATCTGCAAGGGCATAGGTTCTAAACTTACTGGACATTACTCATCAACAAATTATGATTTGAGCTCTGCATTGGGAGTTTTTATTTGGCTTTACACTTATTCCTTCTAGGGTAGTAAAAGAGCAGCAAGACATTAATGGCTTTTCACACACTGAAATTTAGTAAATTTTTTTATGCAGTGTCTAGATTACCCTTATCACAACAGGTTCAACTTTCTGTGTGCATTGGAAGTTTACTGTAGAGTCATGAAGTTGACAGAAAGATTTTGTGCAGCCGTCATGACATGGCTCTCACAAAAAAACAATTTTAAAAGTGTCACTTAAAAGAAGGATAGGAGAACTTCTGCAAGCACTTGGATTGCAATTCTCAATTCCAAAAGTGCTTTGTTACAACACAGGCACAGAGTATAAAAGAAAAGACTGAATTAGGGGTTGGACCACAAATGAAGAATCTCTTTGGTAAGATTACAACGTATTTCACTTGTAGTTTCTGGGTGAAGCAGGGCCCTAAATCGTATTAATAGTCGAAAGTTAGACAAAAAGGGACTTGTCAAATCAAATATTTATATGACGAATAGAGCTTCTCCAGTAGCTTTACTTAGGAGAAGCTCTGTGCGTAGTCCACAAGTGCAAGTGGTTGTACGTCGTATTTTTAAACTTCCTGTGGTTAATAAACACCACGGATGTGTACCTGCAAACCGACAGAGTCTCTCCCCTCACTGCGGGGACTGACCATCAGCTCATACGGGACCCGGGCACATCCAGCTGCAGCCTTCGGGACGCGAGTACCGCGACAGACCGGACGGCACCCGCGCAGGCAGCTGGCTGGAACACAGGACACCCGGCAGGAAGGAGTCGTGACCGCCATTTTCATCCTTTCGGTCCCCTCAGGGGTTGCCTACGATACGTTACCAATTAAATCACAATTATTTGGGGACGGCCCCGGGGCGCCGGGGGTGACGGGGTGAGGTCGCGCTGCCTCCGGCCGCGCCCGCCAGGGGGCGCCGCGCCGCCAGGGATGGCGCGGCCGGCGGGGCCCCGGCTCCGCCGCCGGCCCGCGGCCCGAGCGCCGCTCCCCGCGGGCTGCCGCGCCCGCCGGCCCTGCCGCCACCGCCAGCGCTCTCCGCGGGGCGCCGGGCCCGCAGGGGCTCCCCTCCGCCCCCGCCCGGGTGCTCTTGGCTTCCCCGAAGGGTCTCCTCCGCCCGTCCGGGAGCCTCCGCCGGGAAGAGGAGGGAGTAGCGGCGGCGGCGAGCGGGCGGCGAGCCCTGCCGGGTCGGGTTACAGGGAGCCACGGAGCGGCGGCGAGGCGGGCGGGGACCGCCTGCGGGGCGGCCGCCGTGCTGCGGGCGCCCCCCCGGGGCTCCCGGCCGCTCCCCGCCCCGCGCGGAGGCGCGGCGGGCGCCTCGGCGGGCCCCGCCGTAGCTGCCGAGCCGCGCCGGGCTCGGGCGGGAGGAGGCGCGGGCAGACAGGTGCCCTCCTCCCGAACCGCTGCGCTCCCCGCCGCTGGCATCGCCCGGGCGCCGCACGGCGCTGGGCAGCGTCGCCCAGTCGGCCCCCGAGGTCGCCGCCGTCCGCCGCCGGGGCCAGCCCCGCCGCCCCGATGGCCCCCGCCGCCCCGCCGCCGCCCCTCCCTCGCCGCCGCCGGCCGCGGCGGCCCTAGGGGCGTCGGGGCCCTGCGCTGCCCCGCGGAGGGGAGGCGGAGGCGGCGGCGGCGGGGCGGGGGCGGAGGCGGAGGCGAGGGGGCGGCGGTGCGGCGGCGGAACGCCGGCGGAGCGGGAGCCGGCGGCGGCGATGGACGAGTCGTCGCTGCTGGATCTTCTGGAGTGCTCCGTGTGCCTGGAGCGTCTGGACACCACGGCCAAGGTGCTGCCGTGCCAGCACACCTTCTGCCGCCGCTGTCTGGAGAGCATCGTCAGCTCCCGCCACGAGCTGCGCTGCCCCGAGTGCCGCATCCTGGTGGGCTGCGGCGTGGACGAGCTGCCCGCCAACATCCTCCTCGTCCGCCTCCTGGACGGCATCCGGCAGCGGCCCCGCGCCGCCGGGGGCGCCAGCGGCAGCCCCAGCGCCGCGGCCCCCACGTACCCCCAGCCCGCCGCCGCCCCCAGCGCCGTCGCCGCCGCCGCCGCCTCGGCCGCCGCCAGCCTGCGGGAGCTGGCGGCCGCCAGCCGCAGCGCCCTGCTGGGAAAGGTGGGTGCCGGGCCGGGGGCGGGCGGGCCGGGAGCGCGGCCGGGCGAGCGCGCGTCCCCGCGGAGCGCCGGGCGGCCCCGGTTTGCCGGCGGGACGTCCCGCGGGCGGCGCAGGGTGTCTGCCCGCGGGCACCGGCGTGCGCCTGCCCCGCGCTTGCGGCCGGCTGTTGTGGTCGCTTCCCCGATCTAACCATGGGAGGCTCGGACGGGAATGTCCTCCAAGTACTCTGGGCCGTCTAGGGCGGCGGGAGCGGCCGGGCCCGCCCCGGGACACCCCCCTTTGGGTGGGTTTATACCGGCAGTGGGGCAGCTGCTGCACCGACGGGCCCCGGGGCCGCCCGCGGGACGGGGGAGTAGCGGAGCCGGACGTGGAGTTATGAACCACAGAGTGCCTCGAAAGCGCTTTTATCCGGCGTGTCGGGCTGCGCCAGGTGCCCGTCAGGTGCGGGCGGGAGCCGGCTCCCACCCTCACGCTGCTTGCGGGGGGAAGTCTCTGGGAGCGCTCGGCCGGTCCCGAGCCCGACGTGTTCCTCCGACCCCGAATTTTTCCCCTCCGCTCTCCGAGCGCTGCCGGTGCGGTTACAACCACACGGAGCCCTCCTGACAGCCGGAGCGGAGCGGGGTTGGAAGCTGAAGCTTCCCCTCTCAAGGGAACGTAATTTCATTTTTATGTGTAAGGTGTTTGATTTATCGAAGGGGAGTACTGCAACGTATGCATTTATTTATTGGACTCTTCAATCGAGTGCCCCGTCTTGAGCCCTTTAAAGTCCATGACAAGGGTTTCATTGGCTCAGAGGGGACAAGATCGGTTCCTCCCACTGTTCTATATTGCTCTTTCATGCGATCTGATAAAATTTACTATTGGACCTCTTCAGGAGACTTGGGCATGGAGACAGTCTTAAAACTGTGAACTTAATCTCGCTTTTAATGTCATATGCATACTGGATATGTTTAACTGTCTTTGATCTTTCACGAAATGCACTTGAGCTGTACTTTAGTGTACAGGCTTTTGATTTGAAAAGGTCAGTGCAGAGTTTCCTTGTGAAGTTGTATTGCTATAGTAAATGTTTCAATTAATTAATTTCCTATTATCCCCCCCCCCCGAACAAAAGGAAATATACATATACCTTTCTGGTGTTTCGAAGTTTTCCTTACAGGAAGTGATGGCAAATGCCATACATTGTTCCATAAAATACAGTCCTGGAGCTGGAATTGAAATGTGCTAGGCAGCATTTCTGGAAGGGTAGATCCTTTATTATTGAGCCATAGCCTTCAATGAGCTTCAGGTATTTAATAATGACTTGTCCAGTTTAAAGAAGAGAGGCAATGGAATTCTGCCTTCTGCTTTTTTGCTTGTTTTTCAGCTAAGCTTAGTGCTGTAGCTTTGTCACAGCAGACAACTCCTGTCTTACTATTTTCAGCATTATAGAGAGGGAAGTTGGCATTCATTAGGTAAAGTGCAGTATCCCATGGTCTGGTTTGAAGCGCAGGCAGGGTCTGCTGGTTACACCTGTAGTGTTTGTGTTGGAGGGGCAGAGCTTTGCATGCTCACTAGGCTTTTGAGACCACCCAGCAAGAAGACAATCTCTGCTTACCAAATCTTTAAGTCCTAGTCGAGCTTGCATATTACAGTGGTGTACACATGTAAGAAAATGTTTGATGGGGAAAGCTATTTGCAAATTCTTTTGGAAATTGAATTTTCTTTATTTTACCATAAATTGTCAGGCTTTTAAAAAGTTGCTTCCCTAGCCATTATTGCAGATATCATGTAGTAAATAAAAACACATTGCATTGTATAATCTTCTGTCTTTGCATAGCACTTTGGTGAGCGTTGGCAGTTCTGTTGTCCATTTCTGTGAGGGTTCTTACCCATCTGAATTTGACAGAAAGCAAAATTACACAACTTGAGAATCACATTTTGGCTATTATGGTTAACAACTGTGATTCTTTTCCCTTTGCTGGGGTTAATGGGTAATTCTGGGGCAGTGGGTCTTCTGGGACAGAGTGGGTCTGTGAAAGTGTTTGCTTGGCCTTTTGACTGATGACACAATTTTGTCCTGGAAATCAATGCAATGTGCTTGATCCTTACAAGGTTCATTACAGTGAAAGAAAGTCTGAACTAATCTGCTTTTTAAAAAAGCAGCAGGGGAGAATAATCCTCCTTGGAGCTGCTGATACAGCTGATTGCTGAGCAGTCCTGGAGACAAGAGTGCAGAACCTCTCTCTGTACTAAACAATAGATGGTACAATCCAGGCTAGAATCAAGCATTTTGATGCTGATACAGAAGAGCAGAATTTTTCCTTTTCTGTCTTGCATTGGTCTTGACAGCTCAGCTGCCTGGAAGAAAGCAGAAGGGATTCTTTGTGATATATATATATTTCAGAAATTGCTGTAGATATGCTGCCTGGGGCTTAAATGCAAATTACCCTATTTTACTAATTATTACCTTTCATTTTAGATAATGCAGGACATAAAATAGGACATACAATTACAGGCTTTTTGGTTAGGAAGGAAACTGCTGATTGTGAAGTGTAATGGCAGAGAGCCAAGGTCATTTCTATCACACTTCAATCTTGCCCAGATCCTTGGGCTGATATGTTAGAATCACACCAGGGTTGTGTTTCTGTGAGAGTTTTAATTAACCTTAGAAGACAGAGCAGGGTCAGTCTCCGTGTTGCTGTCATGCCTGTATTTTGCTTCTGCACCTTATACCTTGGAGAAGTCTTCTTTGCGTAGATGCTGTTTTCTGAAATCAACACATTGTTTATCACTCGGGCAAAACTCTGTGGGGTTGTATTTCTTTATCGGGTTTCTGGCCTTTCTTTTCCCACAGTTTGTCACAAACTTGGTCTGCACAGACTGCTGAAAGCCATCTGTGTAAGAGGGGCTGAGCTGGGGGTGATCCGGCACTGGTGCTGCTTCTAACGTTGTCCAAGGCCATTCTTCAGAAACACTCCTGAAATACTGTTGTAGGGGTTTTGAGATACGTGGTACACATCTTCAGTATGAGATATCTGGAAGTGGCGTGTACCTACTAATATATTTGGGATATATACAATATTTGGGATTCTATCAATATATAATGGTGACCCAATGCCTCTGTTTCATCCTGTAAAAAAACAACTGTCTTATTCTAAAAAATATTGCATATTTTTAAATGTTCACATTAAAGCTGTGTAAATGCAGAGTGTGGTAATACTGCTGAAAGAGCACACTGGAAGAATGGGGGAAAGGAAATCCAACAACTGTGTGCCCCCCCCAGGGAATAGACAGGAGGCTAAGAGTGGTTTATAATGGTAGGCGCATTACTCACAAGGTTATAATTTATTGGCTCCTCTGTTTCCATTACCACTGTCGAATTGCTTGGGAAATTCAGGTTCTGTCAAAGTAAATGGCTCCCTTAGATTGTTGAGGCATTATGGTAAATCTGCCTTCTTTAATGAGTGTGGGGTTTGGGGTTTTTTTTAACAATTATTGCAGTTTATCACTTAATTTATTTTTCAGGAGTTCTGAAGATCTAATAGCCGGCTAAGTGCATGCAAGTCTTTATAATTTCCTCCCAAACCAGGAGTCTTCCAGTCCAGGTGCAAGGCTTATTGCTTTGGTTTGTTTGCTCATGATACAAACGGAGAACGACATTTGCATGAAAAAGAAACAACGTAGTAAAACAAAACATGTCTCTCCTTTTTCCCAGAGGAGAGAACTGGCTGGAGTGATGGATAGGGGTGTGGTGCGTTACCAGATGGGGTTGTAGGTACCGGTGGAGAGTAAGATGTGCACATAAGGAAAATGATGTGTCAGCGTGCCTGAGCAGAGTGACGGATGGGATGCATCTCGTGTATCAGCTTTGCAGAGCTATTTCACTGTTTCAGGAGGAGGGCTGCCATTTGCTAGTCCTTGGCTTCACACAAGTTTTGCAAGTAGAGGAAACAGTGCTTATTTGCTAAATAAGCTTTTCAGCTACTCTGTAGAAATTCTCCAAAAGAGACATTCTGTCACGTTTTTTTAAAAGTTCTTTGTCATCCTAGACTGGGTACAGTGGATTAAAGGAGTAGACCACACAGTATTTCTCCTCTCCCCTGTTTCTTTCTTTTTTGATTATTACATTGTCTATCAGGTGAAGATCCCACCCTGGGTTACACAAGAGGAAGCAGATGGAGTCTGGCATTTATATGCATTTATATGTATTACAGCAGGAGAGGATTGTGTAGGGGACATGCTTTGTCTTGGGCAGAGGGTAGTCTTCAGCTTGCCTTTTTAATGGTCAGACTTGCACAGGCTGGAGTGCTGTTCAGCAGTGTGGTATGTACATAAACCCAGGGACTTTCCTTACTTTTCATCATTCTCTTTGATTTATTTGCTTCTGATGCTGTAGTTTCACTGATCAGCACTTGAACTTTGTCATAAAGCCATCCAAAAAGGAGTGATGTTCCACATGTCAAAGGCTCTGATCTTGGGGATTTTCTTTTTGTCTGGCAGATGGATAAAAATGTGTTTTGACACAGGAGATTAACTACCATACTAAAGGGTATTGTGAAGAATATAGCCAGAAGTATTTAAAACCCCATCAGCTTAAAGTGTCTTCACAGAAATGAGTGAGCAATAGGAGAGGGGATTGCTGAGGGACTGTGTTAGAAAAATTCACCATTCACCGAGCACTTGGACTTTCCAGAAACTGCGCTATTTGCAGGTGTCATCTTCATGTCCATTATGTTTTCCAGAAATGAAGTATTTTTCTTGCGTTTTTTTCCGTGTGATGATGTTATTTTACTTGCAAGCTAGAAAAATGTGTAATGGACCTGACATGACCAAAGGGTGCCAATGCTGACACTAGACTTTTTCTTCTGAAATGGGGCGGCCAGCAGTGGCTTAGTCACACCTAAAAAAGTTGTGGGACAGTGGACAGAGAGAGAGCTTTGTGCCATTAGCCCCAAACCCTCCCTTATTAGTTTGTGCCCGTGTGGCATGCCTCTGTAGGACTCCTCTTGATGTCAAATGTGAGTGCTAAGTTTAATCTCTGCACGTCACCCTTCTGAATGATTCATGACAAATGCTGGTAATGTTTAGCATATGACAGAGTTCTGTGTTCGGTAGCTGGTTACTCAAAGACAGATGGATATAGGCTTGCTCAACTCAGCCCTAAAGATCTTGGGTACACTTCAAGCCTGGAAATTTTTGCCCAGCTGTCCTAAAGCTCTGCTGTGGTTTCAAGGCACATGCAGAACATGGTCATTGATGTCTAGTGAGTGGCATGACCTTTCTGGGCTTCACATTTCCCAGCTTGAAAACCTGCCCCAGTAGCACTAGCCCACCCTTGTGTGCTTCTTAGTCTTCCGAAGGAAGCTGCCCTACGAACACCAAATTATTACTAGAGGAGTTGGGTTTGGGGAAAATTGAAAAGTGCTGGCTGTGTACACAGAAGCTACAAATGGTTGTTTTCTGTCGTTGTGTGGGGGTTGGCAGAGATGCTGCACTTTGTTTGCAGGGAGCGTCAGCGCAGGGATGCAGTGATGTATGCTGCGCGTGGACTGTAACAGTACACTGTATTCCTTGTTCCTAATCTTATCAGTTCGTGTTCAGGCAGACTTCTGGTTCTGGCTGGGTGCCCAACAGGTCAGACAGGCTGCAGGCACTGGCTGGTAATGCTGGGTGCCTGTACTTGCAGGTCAGGGGGAGGCTACGCATGCTCTTTATAGATGAAGCTGTGTCCATATGATCAATAAGCTGCTGCATAAAGCACTAGAACAATATTTTATTTTTTTCTTTCTCTGAGGAGGATTTCTTTCTCTGAGAAGGCATTTTCTTATTACAGTAGGGATCTTTTTTGTCTGCTGTCTCATAATTTTATCTTAATAATCCCATTACAATTTCAGCTTGAAAAGACTGGGTAGTTCTTGAGTTTTGCACTGTTGTCTTTATACTGTCCCCTCTAATTTCACTATTGTGTTCAATATTTCATGCTGTTTCTCTTAAGAAACAGTGCCTGAATTTCAGATAGAAACCATAGCTTCTCTTGCACCTTAGTGGCCCACCTGAAATATCCTCAACTGTGAGATGACGCTTGTTTTCAAAGTTGTAGATCATTCTTTCTCAGAGGCTTTTCCTTAAGCTTCAGAAGGCATTATAGCTAATATTTCACTCTGATTCGCGTCTTTAAGCATTGCAGCATTGTAATTGATGACCTCTAGAGCACTGGATTCATTCAGTGTTCAGGGACGTTGTGACTTCTACAGACCAAAACTGCTGGGGGTGCACACGGTTTCAACTTTCCTGCATTCACTCATCACATACTGAGCTAAATTTTTGCAAGCATGTTCAATGCAGTCCTGTTAAAATCTGGTATTTTACAACAGGTTTTCCCAATCTGCCATGAACTGTCATGGGAAGAACCCAAGATTAGGTCTAATAGGACATGAGAGCCTGGACAAAGATAAACTACAGGATGTGAGAAAGTTGCATGATCCTGGCGTTGCCTGGCTCCCACAGCAGCTGTGTTTCTGCAGCTGGGGAGGGAGTGATGGGGAAGTACAGTGCCAGCTGAAAGCTACCTGTTTATCCCTAGTCTTGCACCAAACCAAACTGCTCCTAATGACAGAAGCCTCTTGCTTGGAGCAGCCTGGTACTTTGCTTTGGCTGGAAAGTTGCTGGTCTGACCATTATGCAAAAAAAAAAAAAAAAAAAAAGGTACTTAATGAGAAAATTTTCTTTCTACTGCGTGATGCAGATGGGCCTGGGAGTAGGTTCTCCCTATATACCAGGCCCATATCCTCTTTCTTTTGCCAGTTTGGATTCCTCTGACAGCTTGAGCTGTGCCTTTTCCTGACTGTATGGGGTGGTGGAGGGGTTGCTGATGTGCTGGTTTTAGTCACTTGGCTCCATTACTGTCTTCCTCAGCAGTTATGTTAAACTTGTTACCTCCGCTTTGTGGGAAGTTTTGCTTATGTTGCTAGAGGATTGCTGAAAAACCTTTAAAATTGTTTGAATAGATTTTTAAAAAGAAAAACCCAGAGCATGTGCCTAATAATTTAATCTAATTGTCTTTGCATGTAATTTAAGCATTTTTATTCCTTTAGAAAGAACAAAATTTAATGATACATGTACTTGAGATGGCTCATAGGGGAAGAACAGAAGGAGAGAGTATTACTTTTGGTATTAAAAAGACATTTTGTTTTCAAAAGCAGAGAGAAAAATGTAAAACATCTGGAATCAAGAAACAGACTTTCTGCCCAGTCTTTTGAGCATAACTTCCATTGGTTCCACAGAATTTGCTGCTCACTGGATGCTGTTAGCTGGGGTGACCTGTGAGCTCAGGTGATGGGCAGCTGAATATGTGCCCAAAGGAGCTGATGGAACTCTTCAGGGGGTCAGCGGAAGGACTTGTCACCTGGCCCTGGGCTCAGACTTTCGCATCTGCGGGCCAGCTCTTGAGGGGTTAAATATTGAAAACTTTGCTTGGTTTGTCTTATAACTGGTTTCTGGCACTTTCAAGGCATGAGTTGGCCCCTGCTGAAGTCTGGCTTCTTGTCCTGTCGGAGTGGTTGGGATTTTTGGTGCGACTGGTCTGTTTGCATGTGGTTGACCGAGGGCAGGGGTTTCTGTGGGACGCAGATCCTCATGAACACTTAAAAGCTGTTTCTACAGCAGGTCTCCATCTTGTTCCATTTTGGAAATGAGGGCTTAGCTGCCTAGTGCACAGCACTGAGTGCCAGGAGGAGAAGGAAGGGTGTAGGATTTGCTAATTAAAAAAAGGGAGAGATGAACTGTTTTCTTTCACCATGGTGTTTGCATAATATAATTTGACTCAGGAATGCTAAGGAATTTTTGTCTGCTTGCAGTAGCAGTGGGACAAAGGTGCAAAACTCTTCCTGCTTTGCAGCATTCAGCCTCTTTTTGGGTTTTTTTGGTTTTGTTTTAGAAGATACCTTAAAGATTTGTGGTAGGGAGGGATTTGTCCCTCATGTTGACTGTCAACAGGAATATGATTTATCAGACAAGTGAATCTAATGCTGTATATGGTTAAGGAGTGCCTTTCTGTGCACAAAAATGGTATTTATGAGAAGAGGTTGCTTCTTAGTCAATGCTTAGAGTGTCTTTCCACTGCTAGAGCAACAAGCACAAGAGTGATTATTCAGGCAAGTTAGCATTAATTTTTTCCAAGTTTTTTTTAAAATCTGATGCAAACAAATATGAATTTGCCATTGCTAATTTTAGAGTGGTCTGGTTGTATAAGTTAACAAAACCCGGTTTTACTTTAAAGAGAAAGTATTTTAACAGAAGGCTGGCAAGATTGTTATCAAAATGCTAATGATCGGTTCTCCTACAGTCTCAGTTATTTTCAGAGGGAGGACTAGAATAGATACATAATCTGAATAAAATTGATTTTAATATGTATTACTGTCTCATTAAGCTGTTACAGTCTTTCCCCTTCTGGACAAAGGTTCATTAGTTGCTGCAGTTGATGTATCATTAAAGTGTGTTTAGGTGCAAGATGAGTAGAGGGAAAGAGAGATCTAAAATGTTGACTGTTCAGTAGTGGATGGACCTTTGGGTTAAGATATTATAGCCCTTACCAAACGAAGGGCACACTGCTGTGTTTGATTTGCTTCCTTCTGATTGCCTTCCCTGCTACAGCCAAGAAGTCAGCCAAACACTGGCACTATCATATTTACTTTCCTGAATGATCATTTCAGTAAATATTATTGAATGTGTTTATTTGTGGATTACTTTCAGGCCAATTCCAATAAAAAACTCTGTGTCTTACTATAAAAAGACATGATTTTATAAATTTACTTTTTAATTTCTAAATTAATCTTGAAACAGCTTTAACAGCTCTTAGCAGGCTGCCTCTTTACTGGCTGCCTTCATATGTTTTGAAATGCTTTTATTTCAGCTTGTACCAGGTTTACAATTGTCAAATCAATTACAATAAGCAAATCAATATGTTTTCATTTCCAATAACAACAATAATTTATGAATTTATAATTATTTTAATGCAGTGAAGGAGAAGGAATTAGAAGTAGAAGGAAGATTTTGGTTTTATTGTGTTTTGATTGACTTCAACTTACATTTAGTTGTCTGTCAACACAATACACACAAATAGAGGTATGTATACTATCTATCTATATATCTATATCTATCTATCTGTGAATGTGTATTTTTTGTCAGATGGGTTTGTTCCATGCATTCTCGTGTCCATTTCCAATCCAGTAGACTGTACATTATTGTCAGACATGGGTGTGTGTTGTGTCACAGTGCAGTGGCTGGTCCTGCCTCATCTCTGGACGGGTGCCCGTGGGGAACCCCTGTTGTCCCTGTGTCCTCGAGGGACCATAGGAGTGCACACACACAGTCTTTTCTTGCACCCCAAAAACACAGACCTGTGCTTATCATGTGAGGGAGGAGGGATGTCCAGCAAGGGGTTGGCTGGGGAGGAGGCAGGGGAGTGTGTCCTGATGTGCCGCAAGGTGCCTGTTCCTCGAGGATGCTGGGACATGTCGTGACGGGCTCTTGTGGTGCCGCTTGCTGAGCCTCCTTCTGATTTCTTGCTAAAATGTCACGAGATGAGACACAGAAATAGCACAGACTTTCCTGGCAGAAGTGTGATCTGCAGCATGTTGCGTGGGCACCATGCATCAATGCCGGGGCTGCTGCTGCTCGGCCAGCTCTGTGTAGGGAGGGTGCAGCGCTGTGGAAGAGGCAGGCGAGGACGTCTTTGTGTTCAATCCAAAGCATCTTGCATTTCAGCCGAGAGTTTTTGTGTGGAGCCCCTCATTCTTTTGCATATGCTCTTTCTAAAACAAATCATAAACCCCCCTGGGAGGACAGAGTCTTACACACACATCATAAAATACAGTATGATAGTAGTTGACAACCATGAGATGAAATATTTTGCATATTCTCTTCTGCTGTGTAGGTAATTGTAGTGTTAGATCTTAGTGGGAAACGTCTGATTATATTTCACAGTCATGCATCAGTGTAAAATCTGAACCAATTACACCTTTTTAATAATTAGTACATATTTCGTAAAAGGAAAGCATGTTACTTTTGATCTATATTGCAGAAGGGAAAATTCAATTTTTCCTAGTTAGAATTTTATCTGTTCTTTTGATAAACACAGGACTTCCTTTTATGTGCAGTTAGTCTCATTTCTGTCTGAGGGTAAACTTCCATGATGGTCACTGCTGTTAAAAATAATTTAGCACATTTTTATGAAGGGACTGTGGAGGTTTCATGATCTGTAATAATATTTTTCAGCCAGGGGGAGGTCATTTCATGTTTCCTAATAAACAAGAACTCAATGGCCAGGGTTGAATGACCATCTCTCCCTCATCCCTGGCTTCTAAAACCAGGAAGCAAGTAGCTAAAGGGAAGGTTGGTGTCTTCCTCCCTTTGTCTTGTCAGCAGCACACTACAAGAAGTACCGAGGTGTTCAAGAGCTACATTTGCTTTCCAGTTTCTCCACTTTTGAGGTTCTTTTTGTATGAATTCTGTAATGTTGAAATCGCTGTGGCCAAGAATTGGTTTTGCCTGTTGTATTAAAAAAAAACCCCAAACCAACAAGATTCATCATTGAATTTGCTGCCTTGTGCAGTGTGTAGAGCTGAGAGACAAGCCCTGTCTACCCCCACAAAGGAGAGCAGGAAATAGGTTTGGTGCCTCAAGGCACTGTGGTTGTGTGGGGGACTCGGGGGAGTTTGTTGCGCTGTTTAATACATTTCCTCTCCCAACTTTCACCAACCTTTAAAAAGATACCAAAAATAGAATAGCAGAAGCAAAGGGCTTTGTTGGTAGTGGTAGCAGAAGATCCAGCAAAGGATCTGTGTCATCGTGTCCTTCCTGCAGTGCTTCATCACCATTTGAAGACATCCAGCAGTCAGGAGTGGGCAGGAACAGGCTGTCCAGGGGCTAGGCTCTGGTTCTCCTGTCCTCTTCTCTCTCCACATGAATCCTCACTCTTCAGTAGGCTACGGCACCTGCCTGTGCCTTCACTCCTGCTTGTTGAATTTTAACCTCCCAAATTAGCACATCCTCTCTAGCCTATGTTGCAGAATGCAGCTTTCAGGATGTGCATCGTCACCTTTTTTTCTGTGTGATGAGCTCAGAGAAGGACCCAGAAGATGAGCTCCTTCCACATGGATGATTAAATGCCTCATGAATCACTGGTAATGCTAGTGGTCAGGGACCCTGGGAGAGGGGGATGCTTGGCAGTAGCTAATGACAGGATGACTGTACCATGTGGAGTCATACGGAAAGGCAGCACAGGGCTGGGCAGAAAATGAGAGAGAATCATTCTGGATGTTTGGTTTCCTGTGGGAGTAGGACTTGTATGGTAGCCTAATCTTAAAAATATGAGGGAAGTATTTAGGAAGAATTTGCCCTGACAGTATTGCAGATTGGTATTCAAGTGCAGTCAATAATAATGCTAGTAAGATTTGGAGACCACATGGAACTAGGTCTTTGTACCCCGTTTTCTGAGCTCAGAAACTTCTGCTGCACCAGGGACATGATCAGCTGTTGCTGATGAGCATCTTCCTCATTGCTGCACGAAGAAAGGAGTTGGTGGGCTTGTGCCATGGCATATTTGTCATTGAATTAACACTCCCTAGGCTGCTCTTCACATAGGCTACCACCTACTTAGAAAGCAGAGGCAGAGGCAGCTGTCTCCAGCCAGAAAACATGGGAGGAGAATTCAGGGTGCACAGAGATTACAATAAAAGAGGCACAATACTGAGGAGAAGAGGAGATGTTCCCAATGGCTGATGTTCTTCAATTCTTTGTAGTTCTTTATCATTCATCAAATGAGGCTTAAAAATTCCAGGAGGTATTCCATTTGTTCCAGCCTCCTTCATGTGTTTTGGCTTTTTGTTAGATTTTATACAAAATAGAAGTTTAAATTCTTCCATTCTCAAGAGAAAAGATGAAAGGAAATGACCTTAAGTTGCACTAGGAGAGGTTCAGATTAGATATTAGAAAAAAAAAAGTCACCGAAAGAATGGTCAGGCACTGGAGTGAATAGAGCCACCACCTCTGGAAGTGTTCAAGAGGCATCTTAGTGTGTCGCTTGGGGATAGGATTTAGGGTTGATTATGGTGGTGCTGGGTGGATAATCATGAAGGTCTCCTTGATGATTCTGTGATTTCCTCAGCAATACCCATGCAGTGAGTAGTTTCTACACTAGAATGCTGCCCAGCATGCCAGAGAGGTCTTTTCCTATTTTAGTTGATCATTTGAGAATTAATTCATCTGGTTATGAAAACTGTGGTGGAAGAGGGATGGTCTTTTTAGGATCTTGGATGCAGAGGAAGCCCATCTCCTTTAGTACTCTCTGTAGGTGTCTTTGGGGAGACTTTTTATTGATGTAGGGGCTGGGGTGGAAAGAGTCTGAGCTCACAGTTGAAATAAGAGATAGCAGGAAACAGGATAGATTTGAGGTTGCTCGTCTGGTCTGATGCTTTTGATGAAATATGTGCTTCTTTGATTGAATCAGCTCATGAGTTTCGGATAGTGATGCCGATTCCCCAAAACAGCGGTTTCTGTTCAGTGCTGGTGAAATAAATAGAAGCTGAACACTGAGCAGGGACTGTGGTCACCCTGAAGTTGTCTCATTAGTGTGTACACTCAGAGCAATTGGCAGTGAGCAGTTAAAGACCAGAATGAATCTCAGGTAAAACAGCAAAGGTTACTTTGGGAATTTTTTTGGTGGATTTTTTCCCTCCCCTGAAGAATTTAAAAGAGGATTAAAAGATGCCTCTATAGAAATATTTCATTTTTTTAATGTCATGTAGCTGCAGACCCAAGAAAGTAATAGTATGGAGAGATCCTGATCCTTGTAATGTTCAGTATCCAAGCTGTTTAGTAGCTTTGTCTGAGTGAGTTTCAAATATACAGTCTTCTGGTTTTTGTGGCTTTTTTCAGTAATTAATGAAGGAATGTGAGTAATCTGCTAGTTGGCAGAGCTGCTCTTTAGGACTCTGACTCTGTTTGGTGGGAGGTGTGAGAAATCACTACTGTAGTAAGTAGCAATATTGTAGCACCTCAGCAGAACCATTTTGATGAGTGTTGCTGGAATGCAATAGTGTCCTTCCTAGGAAGAAAAGCTTGAGAAACATCATTCAAATAGCTTTGCTGCTTCATTGACCTGGTGAAAATGTTATTCAAGATAATGGTTTGCACAGATGGAGTTGCTGTATTACTTCACTGTAGGTCTGTTAGGTGTTACTATTTTCTACTCTTCATGCCATGAATAGATTTGCCTTTTCCCTTTTATTTTGTTGCTTTCTGTGCACTTGCAAGAAGCAAAAGGAAACAATTTTGCCAGGAATAAAGGTCTCACATGGAGGCTGTGTCTTCATCACCACGTTCCCCATGGGTTGAGGCCATGGAGGGGTTTGCTCCCATTGGGATGTGGGAGGATGTGTTGTGTTTTCACATCAGGCTTGATGGTACGTGACAGCTCCAGAGGTCCCCGCGGCCCACTCTGTGCCCCTTGGTGTCCTGTGCTGCTAGAGCCCCTTCCTGCTTATAGCTGCCTGGGCAGCATCAGCTCAATGTCCCCATTGCCGTCTCCCCTTGACATTGTCTCTGCCCCGTTGCCAACACCCCTTTGTCCCAGGATCCTCTCAGTGTGGGGCAGCAGACAGCCTGTGGAGCAGAGCTGTTTCTGAGCTTTGACACTCCCAATTCATTTTGCATGTGAGCAGCATTGGAGCAGAGATGGACTAAATGAATGGCCGATGTCCAGATGGTGATGTGGTGCCCCTTAGGTTTTTTACTGGGACCAGTACTGCTCAGTATCTTTATTAATAAACTTAGATAGTGGGATTGAGTGCACCCTCAGCAGATGTGCTGATGACACACATCAAGTGGTGCCATTGATGTGCTTGAAAGAAGGCATGCCACCCACAGGAACCATGACAGATTAAAGGAGTAGGTCCATGTGAACCTCATGAAGTTCAGCCAGACCAGCTGCAAGGTTCTGCACCTCTGGCAAACACCATTATCACTGCAGACCGGGTTACAAATGGACTGAGAACCACTCTGCCTAGAAGGACTTCAGGATACTGGTGCATGGAAAGCTAGGCATGAGCTGACATGCTGCTGTGCACCTGCAGCCTGGAAGTTCAGACGTGTCCTGGCCTGCATCCAAAGCAGCATGGCCTGCAGATTGAGGCTGGTCATTCTGCCCTACTTCACTCTCATGAGGCCCCACCTTGAGCACTCCAGCTCTGGGGTGCCCCATAGAAGACAGATGTGGACCTGTTAGAGTGGGTCCAGAGGAAGGCTGGAGCACTTCTCTTAATCAAGACAGGCTGAGACACTTGGGTTTGTTCAGCCTGGAGGAGAGAATGCTCCAGGGAGACCTTATTACAGCCCTCCAGTACCTTGAAAGGGCTTATAAGAAAGATGTATGGAGTTTTTTTCACTGTGGCCTGTAGTTACAGGACAAGGGGTAACAGCTTTTGAGTGGAAGAGAGTAGATTTAGATTGAATGTAAGGAACAAATTCTTTGCTATGAGGGCTGTGGAATGGGTTTCCCTGAGAAGTTGTGGATGCCCCATCCCTAAAAGTGTTCAAGGCCAGGTTGGACGGAGCCTGGAGCAATCTGATCAATAGAAGGTGTCCCTGCCACTGGTAGGGGGGTTGGAACTAGATGATCTTTAAGGTCTTTTCCATCCCAAACCCATTCTGTGATTCTGTGACTCCATGACCAGGGAATGAGCACAGAAAATAGGATGTGTCAGGCACAGCTGCAGACAGTGAAAAGTGAATATTGTAAAATGTATGTGTATGCGTTTCATGAGGTTACAATAGTTCACATTTCTACCGGTGATTCTTTAAACATCTTGATGAAGTATGAAGATGCGACAAGGAAAATTGTATTTTCGTGCTGAAAGGTTTCTTTGGGTATAATGCTTCCAAATTGAATACAGAACTGAATAAAAATGGAGTCATTCTCTTATCTTTAATCCATCATAGCTTTTCTGGAGGAACTCCTTTGATTTGCGGAAAAATTTATAGTGGAAAAATCATTTGACATATATTTGTTATCAAATATAGTCTCATCTTTAACAGATTGTTTATATTTTGCAATGGGGGTTCTTTTTCTGAACAATAAAAATAAATTTTTGACCTTATGTTACAGTTTCCAGTTTTTCAATAAATACAGGAATTTTTAGTTAATGTTTCTCAACTCCATAGAATCCTTTATAGAAAAGAGTAAATATCAGTGCTTCATTTGTGGATGAGAAGTTAAAGCACAACCAAAGGGACCCACTACCAGCATGGCAGAAGCAGGGAGTGATCACACGCCTCCTCAGACAGACTTGAGCACTGTGCTGTTGTGCCACTTGATGCACTCACGCTCTTGTCATCATCCTCATGTTTGGAAGGAGCGTGACAGACATTTCACACAAGTTCCACCTCCTTTGCTGTGTGCTGCAGCTCTGTTTGGCTTATAGCCAAGTTTAGTTACTTTAGTTGCTGAAATTGTTTTCATGTTCTATTTCCTAGTATTAAATTGCTGTAAAATTAACTGGAAAACTACTATTATGTACCCTGTTTCTTTCTTTTTCTTCACATTCTGGGCTTTTTTTTTTTTTTTTTTTGCATGTGTTTATTTTTCCTTTATTTTATCTTCTATTGCATCTGTGAAGCTTTTGTTCTCATTTGACATATAAGAGAAGCCAAATAAAATATTTCACTTTTCTGTTTCAAGTTAAAAACCAGTTTTTATGCTGAACAATAACTGTATTACAAGAAGCCTGACGTGCCCTCAGTGCCATTACAATGTGTTGAATAAAAGGTAATTTAATGGAAACAGCAGAGTATTTGAAAGTTCACTGCATGAAAATTGGATTTTTGCCTTTTATTATTTACATTGCACCTTATTCATATTTAAGGCCACAGGGATTATCATCCTTCTTAATGGCTTTATTTAATAAAGACTTTGCATTTCACAGTATAGGATCTAGTGCAGGCTTCAATGTGTTATCAGGATTTCAATTAACTAGCTTTAGCTTCAGTTGACCTATAAATCCGATAAATATATCTAAATAATTAATTTGCTTTCACTGGCTGATAATGGCTACTTTTAAGTACAGCTGCTATGTACTTAGCTGCCGAATGGGACAACAGTGCTTATAACTTGCTTTTATTCTTATGATTCTGAAGATTACATATATGTATTAAAGCCAGTGGCTAGGCTAGGACTGGTCTCTCAGTTTAAAAGACCTTGTAGAGGGACTGCAGTAATGGCTGAGGACCATTGCATCTGGGATGCAAGTGCACCTTGAATTTTGGAAGGAGAGGCTAGGAGTGAGTAAATGTTGTGGATCAACACATCCCTTAACTGAACTGAATCATCTGGCTGTGCTTATGTATATTGTAAACCAAGGGTTGGATGTATTTGATTCCAGGGTGGAGGAGTGGTGATAAATACAGGAGACTGAATGAAATTCTGTTGCTCTTACATTTGGGGCTTCCCTTCACCTAGGAAGAATCATTCACCCATGTAACTGTGCAGACAAGGTTGGGGGTTTTTTTGAGTCACATTTAAATCTTGCTAAGCACACAAAACAACTAACGATGTTAATTTTTTACTGCACCATGTTGGGTATTGAGAGAGACTGAAATTTGACTATAAGTGAGCATTATGAACAGACAGGCTTGAAAGGGGGTGCCTCCAAAGTACAGAGATAGGGTCTGTCACTTCCAATATTTCCTCCTGTAAATTCACTCTCTGCACACCAAAATGTTGATCCCCTGAAATAAGGAGTCAACCTCATGCCGAGCTCTGGGGACAAAACAAGTACCAAATAATTAGTCTGGTGGGACTCATGAGTCATGAGCAGAGAGCCAGCTCGGACTCCCACTAATGCTGGCACCCCTACCCCAGAAGAGGGGAGCAAGTCCTTCCCTCCTTTCCCTGTGGAGCAGCTGTGCCGGCCGCTGATGCTGCACCCGGGGTGCCCAGCGATTCACCCAAGAGCAGCAGGGTGACATCCTGATGGGCAGCTGTGGAAATGTACTGTTGATGTCAGGTTCCCGGTCTTTTTGAAGTTATTCCAGCTGGCTCACGTCCTGAGGACCAAAGATTTGGTCCCCTTCAGGGACCTGAGAAGACCAGTTGAATTTAAAATGCTTAAATTACAATACCTAAAGCTTTAAAGATATTTTCTGCCTATCAGTGCATGATTAACTGTGTGTTTGTACTTAAAGAGAAAAGTAGTATTTATTAAACACAGTTAATTTAGACATTTTGGCATTTGGTATGCAAAGATTATGCATTTTTCCCAGGAGTTATGTTAATTATTTCAGCATGATAACTTTAATTTTAAAAGGGTTTTTCACTGCTAAAGGGAGGGTTATATGTTCATGTGTACAAGGAGAACTTTAATTAAAATTTCTGTTCTCCATTGTTTCAGGAGTTTAAAATGCACTTTCTCCTCTGTGAGTCCAAAAGATTGCTTAAATTTACAGGGCTCAGAGGGTTAACGTATGAAAATGAAGACATTCAAGGTTATATTGCTGTCAGCACCATTGTTTTGGCAGAGGAAAAAGATGAAACACAGCCTCAATTTACTTCTCTTGCTAAATAGTATTTTGTTCTGTATTGTTAGAAGAAATCATTCCATATCTGGAGAAGATGGAAAACATGGAAATCATGACGCTGCCTCTGCTGACCTTAATATAATTTTATTTTTAACTATTTCTCCCTCAGACCTCCTGAAATAATTGAAATAGAAACAACTCTGTTTCTCTGAGGAATGTCTGAGAATTTGAAATGTGATCCTCATTTTTGGTACCTACAGCAACAGATAAAATATGGGAAGTTCTCCTAATGTGTGTCTGTACATCTGGACACTGAGAAACTGATGCTCTTAGATACATATCCCATGGTAAAGTAGGATATGTTCAGTAAGTTTGCAAAGCATTAATCCGTTGGTACATTTAATTTAGTCATGGTGTAGGGATTGTTGCAGTGTTAGAGAATTGAACAAACTGGGGCAGAGGGGGGTGCAGTGGGGAAAGGCAAGGTAAGAGTTTGTGTCAAAGCTGTCTGTTTCTTGTAGGTTCCTACAAGTTCTTCTGAAAACTTCAGAAAAGGAGAAACCCTAAAAATATATGTATATATCCGCTTCTTTCCTCTTAACAGATGTTGTTTATAAGACAGTTCTAATAAAGAAACAACTGCTGTAAATTAGAACTTGTCCAGAGCGAGCTCCAGCCATGGAGTGTAACAGCCCTCCAGAGAACCCAGAAGGAACACCAGGGTAGCTTCTCGCCTTGAAACCGAGGATCAAGAGGCTGTAATCATTCACTAGATGTTCACTTGTGCCTGCACCGCCCTCTCCTGTTGAAATTCTCCCAGAGAAGTCCGGAGGGAATAAGTGCCTCTGCTGCTGCAGCGGGTCACAGGTTTCCTTTGGTGGTGCTCTTGACGGGCTTGTCACCTGCCCTTCTGAAAGAGTTAGGATTTGCCACCCAGATGTTATTTGCTGAACCAGTAGCTCTTAAATATCATGTACATCAGCAATACAGGTCTGAGGAACCACATCACTGGAAACGGCTCATCTGCTAACCACCATCTGGCAAAGCAGCTCCTGTAACAACAAGAAAAGCAAATAAAGAAGAATATAAATGTTTTGATTCAGGAGTTGTATTTTCCTTTGAAGGTTAATAGCAAGGGGTCAGTCTATTAAGAAGGAATCTTTGGTCCCACTTAAACTCACTGCCTCAGTGAACCTTTGTTTTGTTATTTTATTTCAATATAAACGTTGTTCTTTTTACATTAAAAATAACAAATATTACTGATAGAAAATGGTCTGCTGAGACAAACATTCATCTGTAGCTAGTAGGAACACCGTTGCTCCTGTACAATGCACACATATCTTTCTATTGGGTGTTTGTGATCAATCTGTTTTTCTGCTATTTGCCAGTGCAAAGGCCCTGGCTCATTTCTTTCTAGTGAATCATATTTTGGTTGTCTCATTTCCCTACTGAAGTGAGTAAAGTTGATTTGGACGTACACAGACTGTAACTTCTGCACATACCTCTGCTAAGCTGCTATGCATATTAATAAAATTTCTAAAATTATCTTCTACTATGAACTTACTTAATGCACGAAAGCCTTCTAAATTAGTTCAGAATAAATGTTACGATTATCCACATTCAATACTTCTTACCAGGTGGAGGCAACATGCCCTGGCTTTTTAGCCCAGGTTGTGGGCCAAGGGGCCAGACTCCCAGGTGCATTGAGGAACAAACACACCTGGTAGGATGGACACAGCCCAAAGAGTCCTTAAGAGTACCTGTAAAGAAGTGCTGAAACAGGGCTGATGGGTTATGAACAATAGTCTGGGTCTGCATATGAGGAGTGTGTCCCTGCACATTGCTGGTAGATCACAGTCACAGCGTTTGGCAGGGACCTCTGGGAGAATCCAGTCCAACTCCCCATCTCCCCTGCCACCAGCTGGCAAGGAACATGAACACAGGTACTGAACAGCACACAAATGCAACAGGGACTGTAGAGACTGTGCCAGGTAGTGGCAGTGAAGATAGTGGATTTAGAAGTAAGCAGTCCTTAAAGCTGTAAACCTGTTCTTGCAGGCTCCCTCTTTGTTAAAGGATGCTTTTGGTTAGTTTCTTGATTGGGTGTTCATATCTGTGCTATCAGCAGTTAGAAGCAGAGCTTCAGCCACTTAGATGTGAGAGTCTTTCTTTCCTTCAGACTTTAGAAATTGTCACCTGTTCAGAAAATTTATAGCTTGTCTTTGCTTTGGTGGCTAATGTGAGTTAATCTGAAGTATTTATAGCTATTATAGTTTGACAAACAGGTTCAGCCTAATAAGAGAGAAATCAGCAGAGCAGATTACTAGCAGGGAGTCCTTTGTTTAACTTGGCAAGGTTCATCACAAGCCATCAAAGCAAGCAGTCGCTTTGTCAGTAGTATTGAATGGATGAATATTATAAACAAGGAGGTCACCGAGTCTTTACAGCCTAGTTTTCCTAAGAAACAGAAGGGCTTGCCAAACAGCTTTAGGATTAGAATATAGATGTTTTATGTATTCAAAGCATATGGGGTTCAATAACTACTGTTCCCTTTGGTATTGGTGAGTTTTCTGAAAATACAGGAAGGAAACAGGTTTTGAAGGAGCCCAGACATGACATGCAGCCCATCTGTTTTTCTGAACCATTTTTCTAAATTAATTCCATTGCTTCCCAAGTAGGGTTGATAACAGGATGTTGAAAACAAGAGTATTTCAGAACCAATTTTGAAAGGAGTTCCCAGTGGCCTGTTAGAGATGCAGGTATTCTGGTGATAATTCCCCATTCCCAAGTGAGGTATTCACTTAAGGCCCTAGTTCAACAGAGGCTTTAAAAGCATGCTTGTGTTAATCTCTGTTACTACGGCTTTGCCTGTGGTTAACTCTAGTAGTGTGTTCTCAATTAAACATGTTTCTGACGTGTCCTCTGCAGAAATAAAGGGCTGACTTGAGGTTAGAGATAATTTCCTCTAAGTAGCTACTGAACTCTGTTCAGGCTGTACCTGTCTGCATCTATTTAGCACAAGGCAAGGCAGTGACTTACATCCTCCTATCAGGAATTGTTTAAGAAAACAGCTGAAATCTTCCACTTGATTAATTCTTAAGAGAGGAGTTGAAGGAGCTATGCAAAAAGCAGGACTATAAAATGTAGTTTTGGGGTTATTGCTCTTTGTCAGGTATTGCAGGGACAATGAGCATTGCAAGTGTCATAGACATCTTTAATTATATATGGCCTACTTTCTGAAATATTCATAAGAAATGAAGATAAGAAGTGACAGTTCTGGTTGGAAGGTATAAAGGTTATTCTTAAGTATCAACAAGGTGATTTCCCCTACCAGGTTCTCCATCTAGCAAAGTAACTGAATTGCCGTGTTTACAGGAAAAAAATGTCAAAGCTGTTCTTTCACCCATGCATCTTCTTTTGCCCATGCCTTCCTTGCTATCCCACAATAATGATTGGTGTAGATGTGTCTGAAAGTCCTAAGCACTTCAGGTGTGAAAAAATCCTGGCTCCTGATGAGGAGCCGGGGAGTGAAGACAGTGATTTATAGGACAACATAAGCCTTGCAGAATTCAGAAGCAAGTATGCTCTTCAGTTTTAGGTTTGATGAGTCCTGTGAGCCCTGCAGGACTGGTGAGCCCTATAAACCATGTGGTTAGCAAGTTTTGCGAATTCCAGTCTGAAACAAATGTAGAAAGAGAACTGGTTTTAGCACTTTGGTTTTTACTGCCTGTGCTTACATTAGGATTGTGTTAGAAATAGGTACACTAAGTTTTTACAGCCGACAACAGGTGGAGGAGGATGAGCAGAAGGACTGTGATCTGGATGTGCAAGATGCAGATGATGGAACTTAGAGGTGCTGCTCTTTTAACAGCATAACTCATTTAGTGTGGCCCAGCAGTAACCCCTTACAGGCAGTCATCAGTCATTTCCACACACTCAAGTCTGCCACCAGCTCGGTATGTGTCCCACTCCCAGCCCCTCACTCTGCTGGTCACACATCTGCTGGAAGGGGAAGAAGGGTGAACCAAACAACTGCAGTGTCCTCCTAGTCCCCCCCATCTCTGGGGAGTGTCTTTCACTGAATTTCGTTTCTCATCTCTTACACAGGCAGGGAACAACCTCTCTGCACTACCAGCCTGCCCTACACACTAGCTGTTCAGACGTGGCAGCATTTGCTTGAACCACTGCTGCCCTGTCCCCCATTGTTTCTGCAGGTTGCTAATGTATTTCTCTGTCCCTGACACTGGCTCAGCTATATGTGACCCTGCAGTGCTTCCTCCCCCTCTGCTCAGTTCTGTTGTTCACTGCAGGTGCCCTTATTCACAGACACATTTAGCTGCAATCATACCAAGCCGCATTTGGCCATCTTGAATGTTATTTCAAGCCGGTTCATGGTCATTTTCAGGAAAAGATCCCAAACTTAAGCCTTGCTTTAACAGGATGACTTGTTTGGAAATTTACTTGCAGGAGGCTCAGTGTTTACTAATTCTACCTAGAGGCTGCTGTTGTCTTACCAGCAAGTAGCTTGGTGCACATGATGCTTTGGATGGTCTTGGAGACCGCTTCTTGCAGAAGGGTGACACACCATGACCCAGCAGGACCCTGATCACTTTTGGTGCCTCCAGCTAATTCACATGACCCTCCTAAAAGTGGGGTAAGGCAGTAGAACACTCTTGGTCTATGCTTATCAACACTACATACGTGAAGGGAACCACGTGGTCATTGCCTTCAGCCTTCTCTTATGGGAGACAACTGTGACAAAAAAGTAATTCTGGAAAGATCCACGAACCACCTGTCTCCTGAAGGCCTGATTCAGCAGAGGCTACAAGTCACTTACCAGCATTTTTTTATGAAATGTAAGATCAAAACTCAAAACTCAAAGGAAAGAGTAGGAGCAGGATGGGCCCTGCTAGTGTTTCTAGATCCCTAGGATAGAAGGGAAAAATCCAGTACAATATACCCAGATATCCCAGAAAACGTCTCCTCCAGCTGGGACCCCGTTTGACCTGAGTGTAGGAACAGAGTGTGTCAGCCCAATATGTGAAGGGTTTTAGTGCCAGGGTGTGCTGAGCTGTGCCCTGCCCAGCACCATCGCTCCAGCTATGGAAGTCTGGACACTGCAAAACCCATATTTTAAAATTGTCACAAGCTGGCATTTTGAGAGCTGCCTCCTCCCATGATTTGGAAGAGCAGCTGATTCCCAGCAAGCCTCAGCACATGACTGGGCAAATTGCTGCTTTCTTACCCATTTGCAGGCTTTGGAGTTCTGTATGAGGTCAAATTGCTCAGACACTTTCTCCTGCACCTCCCCCAGGCCTCATTTTAGGTGAATTCTTGCTGTCATGAGAGGCTGCAGAAGTGGTCTCAGGAAAAGAGCAGTCCTGAGCATGGGTCCTACCTGGCTGCATGGGATGTAAGCACTTGGTTACAGCTCTTAAAGCCTGAATGATGATGGACCATAAGGGGTTTTTACTAAGTCTCTTGGGATTTTTTTTTTTTTTTTTTTTTTTTTTTAACAATAAGAACAGTAGGAAATAATTGCTGGTAGTCTGCATCAACAAAGTCTGGAACAGACGATAGGGACAAGCTGCTGGATTTCTAATTTGTCCTTGATCTCAGCATTGCTCCAGACATCTGGTAATGGAGCAGTCAACATATTAGGTGTTGTCTGATCAGCAAAATGTGAAGGAATGCTGGTGGTTTATCCCAAATATCAGTCTTCTTCATGCTTTATGTGGCTTTAAGTATATATGTGCATATATAGGGACAATTATAGTTTCTAAAAGGTATGAATTCTCTTACTTGCTATGAAAGTTCAGCCTGGAGTCTGGCTGTTTCATTTGTACAGATACATTTAAGAGGAGGGAGGCTGATGTTACTTTCAAGTAAATGAGGTGCTCTGCTATTGTTGGTACCAGGTGGTTTAACAAGGGATTAAGGGTTTTTAATTTTGCAACCATAGCTGTGCTTCATAGAGAAGTTGGGATGAGTTGTGAGGCCAGAAAAAGATTGTGATCCTTCTATACGCTTCTTCAGTGGTGACTGTTTAACATTTATGCTGGTAAGTAAATCTCTCTTACAAAAAGCAAGCTTTAAAGGAGAAAGAAAATCTCTCTGTTTGCGACCTCAGACCTGACAGCACTTTGGTTTCCATTATTATTTATCTGCAGGCACCATTCTCTGTAAGAGATCCCAGTTTCTCTCACACCTGGTGACACATTACGCTGTCAGGAGTCTGTAGGATATATGTGTTTTAAAAAATTATGTGTATTGAAGTTTCACAGTAAAAGCATCACGTGTTATATTTTAGATGTGTCAACTAAGGGGAAAAACATTAAAAAGAAGGACGAAAGAAAAAACTACATCAGAGCTGAATAATTTTTATACTCTATTGTTTCACAGTAAAATGTAGTACAGCAAGTGTGCGTAATTTACCTCTTCTTGTTGACTCCCTTTGCAGAACTGTATCTGAATCATTTCCTGTTAGTGAATAAAATCAAGAGGTTTTCAGGGTTGTTTAGTCTGGGCAACTGAGAGTTGGTGTAGCTAATGTGTTCCAGGAGGTTAACCACTGTGAAGTCTCTTGTCTGAGCTGTTTCCCTTTTTTGGGTGGTTTTCTACCCATACTGTTGCCTTTCAGGTAGCAAGTTATCAGCTGTCTCGCCTGTAATATGAAAGAAATGAATCTGTGGCAATGTAAAATCTCAAAAACACGTATTGTCTGTCTCTGCTGTAGCCAGGGAGGGGGTGAAGGAGAAAGACTCGTTTACAGCAATGATTTTTACTCCCAGAATAAAGACATTCATGCTTTATGTGCAGTAGTTTTTGAAAGCCTCATTTTGTATTCACATGAAATCATGGTAACAGGCCGGGTATTTATCTGTGATTCACATCTTTAACTCACGGGAATGTGTTTCTTCTGAGACATTTTAATGGAAATTTTTATTTACAGATAGAATCCATAAATGCATAGGAGTTTTGGGTGATGCCAGCAATGGGGAGTAATACAGACTCCTTCTGATCTCTGTGGTGCACTTGCTGTGGAAAACTGGGCACAAGCAGTGTGGCTTTATGCTTTCAGAGACGTCTGGAACAGGTGACTACACAGTTTGCACCTGGCTCCTGGTGTCAAGATCCTCAGGCCACAGGGTTTCTTCATCAGAGCAGTTTCTCTGGCATCAAGTCACTAATCACGCGCGGGATGCCTGCAGGCAATTGCTGCTGGCAGTGCTTTCTTCAGCATTTAACCTGGGCGGTTTGGAACACCAATGCTTCTTGTACTTTTTTTATAAGCTACATTTGTGAGCTTTTCATTGATTTCCACCCCACGCCCCCTTCTTTTTTTTTTTCCCTTCTTTTAACTGCGAGTGATGTATTTGTAATTAATTATTTAGTGGACATAGTATGACATAAAAGGGAATATCACACAAATGATTGCATTTTTCTCCTTTGTGTGGCTTTTTCTCCGTGCTCTCTTGTGATCTCCCCACAGCTGATCTCATGGATGATGACAGTAACTGCTAATGGGCTTCCACTTGTCCGCAGTTATAGGTGTGTTACATTACAGTCTGTGCATGGAACATAAATTCTCAGGTTCCTTAATGGATATTTGGAGAGTATTTTTCAAAAGTAACAGAAACATGCTAATGGATAGCAAAAGCCAATTCCATTCTTGGGTTTCAAATTAATTTGTATAAAAGCTCTAGGTTTAATTCAGTTCAGAATGTAGTCTTAAATCAGTAATAGAGGAAGAATGGTGAATATGGTGAATATTAGAAAGCTGATGTTCATTATATTAATGTTTAGAAAAGAAATGCATTCTTATTTGTCATACAGTTCACATTAACAGGATGGCTGCAAACCATGGAAACTCTTATTGTGAGTAGCTTACAAACCATTTCTTTACAAATTTCTGTTTAACTTAAAACAGTATTCAACCCTTTTGAAGCATTTAAAAAATGCTACATAAACTGCTCCAGTATTTTGTGGTAGGCTCTTTAGGCTCATAGAGGACCCTAGATCTGTATAATTAAATGAAGGTGAAAGACTCTTAACAATTTTTTTATTTGCATGTTTAACTAATACTATACCAGGTCTTACTAGCCTGAGGGTCCAAAAGAAGCACTGACTGAATAATTTTATTTCTAAATACATGTACCTTGACAATGGCAGTTTTTACTGGCCTAAAGTTTCATTCTTTATGTATGCAGGTGTAAGATAGGAGTGCTCCAGTTAGCTTAACAAAACTTAATGAAAATGCTGACGCTGATCTATCTGTCGTGTTTATAGAAAGTTTCAGTTAGCTTCTGTACTAGTTTTCACCCTATGAAGTCAGAGAGGTCATTGGATTTGAATATTGGGTTTTATTAATAGTTGTTTAATGAATTTACTTTCACGTTTCCCATGTAGGTTTTACATGCACCCAACAGGCAAAAGAAAACATGGGAACTTGTGTGGCAAATGGCTGTCTTTCATGATTGTTTAGGGGTGGATGATCTCGGTGGGTGGGTGAGGATGCGAGGTGGGACCATGCTGTCCATCACATAGGGCTGTGGCCGTACCTGTTCCTGGGACACCTGCCTTCTCTGTTTGCTCCTCCCCACTTCAGAATGTGAATTGAATGTGGATGCCTATGGCGTCAGACAGAGGCAGAATTTAAGGCAGGAATTGAGCAAATTGGGGTAAAGGGAGGAGCGAGAAGAGACCCCAAAGCCACCTGGTGCAAATACCCTCTGTTGTTTCTCTTTTACAACTTCTCATTAGGCTGGGGAAAATGAGATAGCAATAGCCCTACTTCATCTTTGAGAACCCTGCCTGAATGTTTATTAATTAGAGATCGTCTGATACCTTCGGTTTTCTCTGAACAACTTTAGACAGCAGTAAGGGAGATGCATCCTCACTTGAAATCTTGTCTTCTGTGCTGTTTCTAAATGTTTGCTTTAGCTGCCTTATTTTGGCTCTTTCAAAAAACTCAAATGACAAACATTTCAATTATGCGCAGTGTATTTCTGAGAAAAAGGTTAAAACTCGTCCATTTGAATGATTAAGAAATGTACCTAGTGATGTTTCTTCGGAACCAGAAGAGTGTGTCCTTTGCTGGCTGCATTGAGGGCTCTGCTCATCAGCTTTCCGGTGTTTACAGGACACCTAGCATTTTTTCTTGCAACTTAGACCATAATCTCCTGAAAGCCAGGTTCCTGATTTAACCTGCAAAGTCCCCTGTTAGAAGGCTGCAAAAAATATTACTAGTACCAACAAGTTGTAGTGCAGTAGTGCTGTTTTCCAGTGCTGCCAGGTCATTCAGGCCACCTCCCCTTACTTCAGTTTCTCTGGCTGGGAAGTTAATGTTACTTTACTTTCTTATCAAGAGGAGATTCTCTGAAGATTCCTTTATGTTTGTAGCTTTCTGTATAGCACTTTTCTATGGTTCTGCTACTTGTGGATGGGTCTTTTTGAGAAGTCTGTAAAAAAAACTGGGCATATGGTTCTAAGTGAGTTTTCCTCCAATAGTGTTTGGAGTTTTTTGCTTTTTGTTTGTTTGCTTTGTTTTTGTTTGTTTATTTGGGTTTTTTAGTGATGTGGGGCTTTTTCTCTAGGTAAATTCCGTTGTTCAGAAATTGGCTTAAAAAGCATGAAAACAGCTGACAGGGGGACAATGTTTTTTTTTTTTCTTTTATTTATGTAACCTGTCGTAGGATGTTTTTACGAAGCAGTAAGGACTTCAGATCCTCACTCTTGTGCCATGTTTATTTTCTACAGGCTCATAGGATTCCCTAGAAATGGTTGCAAACTCAGGTGTGAAGTTAGGTATATTGTTGAAAATATGTGGATGGGTGTTCACCCAGTCTCGAGGGAGCAGGCCTGCCTGCTCAGTTTGCAGTGCAACAGAGCGCTTCAGCAGCCAGAGTTTTGCAGCTAACTAATGACACTTTGGGTAAGGCTAATGGAATCACTCTTGCACGAAAACAACACGTGCTTCAGGTGTGTGGAGGGTTAAGGAGTGAGGTGTTTTGCAAGGATGCATCCACAGGATTACATGAGTAGATAGAAAACATGATTTTTCAAATGCTTATTCTTAGGTGTGTAAGATAAGATTTTGTTCTTCCAGCCATGGCATACTGTTGGGTTCCTAAGGTCTTAAAAAGGATATGAGAAGTGCAAGTGTACTGAATACTACCAGGTCCTACAGTTATTTTCCTGCTTGTTCTCCAGCCCTCTTCATTTTTTATGATACTTTAACACAGCTTTTAATTTCTGGTACCTTTGAACCTGGGAAGTGGTGGAGCTTGAATTAGAGCTTTAAAGGTGAATAGTTTTTTACTGTCTATTGTAAATGCTTAGCATTTATGTATGCTGCAGTTACCTTGAGATAAATCCCTTCGTCACCTATGGAAAACATATGATGTTGCTAACACTCAAGGAATGTGGCGTGTTTAAATTAGCTGTACAGGGGGACTCGGTGCTCAGCACACTTGTAGACTGTGGTCAGAATCAACAGATTTCCATGTGTGTCACCACAGAAAGGTTCACTCTTGGCTTCTGGGGTGCCACAGCTTGTGGGGATGTGACCTGACTTCAGCCTACCTCTGCTTGGATCCAGCATTCCCACAACCTCCTATGGTGGGAGTGGGCATGCCATGATTAGATACAGGCAGGAAGAGGTCTTCAGGTCCCTGAGACTGGCTTTTAGTTCCTTGGTACCAAATTCCCAGGTAGCCAGGAAGGCCAGTGGCATCCTGGCCTGTGTCAGATGTAGTTTGGCCAGCAGGACAACAGAAGAGGTTGGTCCCCCGTACTCTGCACTGATGAGGCCACACCTCAAATACGGGGGTCAGTTTAGGGCCCTTCACTACAAGAAAGATATTGAGGTGCTGGAATGTTTCCAGAGAAGAGCAACGGAGCTGGTGAAGGGTCTGGAGCACAAGTCTGCTGAGGAGCAGATAAGGGAGCTGGGATTGTTTAGCCTGGAGAAAAGGAGGCTCAGGGAAGACCTGTCAGTCTCCACAACTTCTTGAAAGGAGGTGTAGTGGTGTGGAGGTTGGTCTTTTCTCCTAAGTAACAAGTGATAGGACAAGAGGAAACTGCTTCAAGCTGTGCTAGGGAAGGTTTATTTTAGATACCAGGAAAAACTTCACCGAGAGGGTTGCCAGGCATTGTAACCAGGGAAGTGTTGGAGTGACCATTCCTGAAAGTGTTCAAAAAACGTGTGGATGTGGCACTTGAGGACATTAATTAATGGTGAACATAGTGATGCTAGGCTGACAATTGGACTTGATGACCTCAAAGGTCTTTTCCTGTCTTAATGTCGTGTGAGTTAACAATCTGTCCCCTCCTACCTGGGCAGTGACAGCAGCATTTGAGCCACGTACTAGAAGCTGCTACCTTGCAGTGTTAGAATACACGGGTTTTGTTTTCTGTTCTGCAGCAAACCATGGTAAGGACCGTGGTTTTTGTTTTGTGTCATGGCCTTTGTTAATCCCGAGGTGCAGTTTCGACAAAAAAAGACATACATGAGATGTCAATAGTTTCAACGGATGTTTTAAACATGGAAGTGGTGTATCAGCAGAGAGCTACTAGAATCACAGAATGGTTTGGTGGGGGCCTTGGAAGGAGCTTTGAAGATCATCTAGTTCCAACTTCCCTGCCATGGGTAACAGGGACACCTTCCATTAGACCAGGTTACTCAGAGACTCATCCAGTCTGGTATTGAACACTTCTGCGTGACCACTCATTTTAGTTATCAAGGTTAATGAAGCCACAATTTTAATTCCAGGTCAAAGGTGCAGGAGGGTTTTTTCATGTTGCCATTGGGAATTGTAACCACTGTGCTACCATATGTGGAAGTCACTCAACTGTTACTTTTATTTTGTTGATCATCTGGTCTGCTGCTGCTGGGGACCTCAAACTTCGCAAGGGTACTTTGAGGTACCTTCCATTTCAAACCACACTCTTGAAACCTGAAGCAGTAAGATGCTTAATGAATGGTTCACTCAAACCACTTCAGCAATTACAGACTGGGAATGGCGTGTCTAAGTGATGGCTCTGTTAGGAGGAGCAGACATTTACAGAGTGTTCTTTTGGTCGTGGAAACTTGCATGGCTGACTTATAGAACAGGCTGGCCAGGCTTTTGTGCTCTGCAGACTGGATTAAATTGTAGAAAATTGCTCAAAGGTTACTCATTACCTTGTAATGTTACATGATGGTGGAAAATACTTTAAGGGTTAGATGAAATTGTCCTGTGGTCTTGAAGGCTGCAAGAATTATGGAAGAAAGAAGTAAAGCAAATGAAATTTGATATAATTCTTGTGTGTTTGGTGTAGAAGGCATTTTTAGTGTGAGGTGAATTGTTGTGCCATTCATCTTTCCAGAGGTAAAGGTGGAATTTCTATAGAAAGGATAATGTTGATGCCAACAACATGTACATTCACTATCCCATGTACTGTGATCCCTGTTAAATAAGCCTGAGGAATAGTGGGAATACTTCTGTTTAGACATAGATGCACTTTTCCTCATCTGTTTTGTTTTCTCTGGAAGCCACAGTTTGGCTCTGTAGCGTAATGTGGTTATCAGTATCACTGTGCTGCCAGGACTACAAATTAGTCTTGTGGTGTGCTTTAAATAGGACTCAATTCAAGTTTGAGGCAAGCTGTTTGTGTTTGCTTATGGTGAGAATGTTTTTGTTTTAAATAAATCAAAGCAAATAAAAAAGAAAAGTAAGTAAACCATTTACGTCTTTGTGCTTGGAACTAGTTTTACAAAGACTACTGTGATTTTAGAACAAAGCCATATAGAAAGCAAATGTACATTCAGCTTCAGTTAAACTTATCTTTTCCAACTATGGTAGGCATTATAACAGAAAGACTACTTATCATGAAATTTATGATACGGTCAAACCTTATTGAAATCCTTTTTCTTCACATAGAATTAAAAAAAATAAAAATCACAGAAGCAGAATCTAAACATACCTCATCTGTCCAACATCTCTTGGAGGCAGGCTGTTACAAGCAATGAGAATAGTTCTTGCAAACAGCTTGGTCTCCTTCAGGCTATTTAAAAATCCTCGTCTTTTCCTACACAGTCTTTATGTTTCGATATCTGTTACAGGATAGGATGCTTTTCTTCTCTCCACTGCCCTTGACTTGTGTGCTGGGGGTTTCTCTCCCCAGCACACACCGTGCTAACACATTCACGCCATTCTTTTGGGGATCTCCACTGACAACCTCCCAGCTATGTCGTGCCGAAGCTGCCTCGACCAGACGGGTTATTTACCAGAAAGACATGGGGAACAGCTTGAGGTCTGCGGTTGTGTCTGCACTGCTGTGTGTGAGCAGCCGTGGAAAGGGGCCCAGTGCCAGCCCTGTCTCTTATCTGTGTTACTGTTCCATGGGAGGGCACTGGTGGGAACAGAGTGTGGGGCTCCTTGCCTGTTCCAGCTGTGTCCTAGTATTCCATCCATCTTAAATGGGTACCACTTGACTTGAGTTTTAGCAGACAGAACGTACAGGATACTCCCCAGAAGGATCTCTGTGTTTCTTAAAGCAAAGACAGATGGGATTCGTGATTAGCTGGAGCACAAGCTAAATTGTGTTCAAACTGTCAGTACAGAGAAACATAAACTTGCAGCTCAGGTAAGTTGAGATGTTGCCATTGAGACTAATGAAACAGCACAGCTCAGAGCTACGTTAAACAAACTATCTTGAGATACTCACCAAATCCACTGATGTGGAAATGTGTGTTAAGAGAGTCATGTCTCAGAGGCTTGCATGCTGCAGAGGTGAGACATGCAGTTAGCAACTTTTGAAAAATAAAATTTCCATCTCAGTTGCTGCAGTCCTAACTTACGAGAATGGCAACATGCCACGCTCACACCTCAGCGTGGATGGGAACAGCAGCACTGCCAGTGGAGATGGGAGGGAGTGAAACTGAAATCCCAACACAGAAAGCAAAAGCACAACAGAAATTGTGTTGTAAACTGCTGTTGTCCTCGAAATAATTGTGTAAAGCCATTTTTATGACAGTGCACTATGTTGCTTTGTCAATAGAAGTTCATGATACAGAACCATTTGTAAATGTTGGGTTGAGTTCCTGCTTAAATAGCAAGGAGCTTGGAAACACTTCCACGTGCACATGTGTTCTTCTGACCTGCATGACAGTTGTAGAAAGCTGAAGTCTCGCTGCCATGGAACTCTGCAGAGCATCATCCCCTGCAGGTGTATTTTGAAGGTCAGTAAACGTGGCTTTCCATCAGTTCTGCTGGCTTAAGTAATTGTGATTTGATAATACACTATTTTAAAGGATTTCTCCAAATTTAGAGGAGCATTTTCTTGCAAAAAGGAACATGGACTGTGATCTTGTGGTACACTGGTGACAATAAAGACAAATCTTTCAGTGCTGGGGGTGGATTTCCTCTATTGGGGCTGCACCTCTGTTACAGGTAGTGCTAGGCTTCACCTTTTACATATGCCACCTGTGAGGAGGGAAAGAAAAGAGCAAGCAACTGTGATGTTTTCAACCAGCAAGCTATTAAAGAAGCACCATTATGATAACAAACCCACCATTATGTAGTAAAGCATGCATCACACTTCTCTTTTGCCCAGTATACTTGTTTCTCAACTCCTGTGTGTTCCCATGTCATGCTGTGTGAGAGGTGTCACAGCATCAACTCGAGACTCACCAGGTTAGAGCTCACCTTAGCTCCTTTCCTGTGTTACAAATCTCATTTCTATGGGGATTCACTTTTTTTGTTTTAACTGCTGGCACTTCAGAACCATTTGACAGGAATATTTCTGAGATAAATGTTCCTCCTGCAGATAAGGATAAATGTAGGTGTGTTACGGAAATAACTAATAGTGAACACTGTAAAACAGCAAGGAAGGAGGGAGGACAGATGGGTTTGTTTTTCCTCAGGGAATCTAAAATAAACTTGATCTGTCTTCTTTAAATCCTTACACTCAGTTGACAAAAATATAGGAAGTGATGTTTATTCATGTAATAGAAATATCTTTAAAAACAGTTTCCATCGGCTGAGGAAATTTGGCAGGTCAGGGATTTATTTATTTATGTATGTATGTAACTAGGTTTAAGGGAGGGCTGATGCTTCACTGTACTCTCTCTCTGATAGTACCATAATCTGTTTTATTTTCATAGATGAATCCAAAATCTGTATTTGGCATTCTGTGTGTTCTGCAAAGGATATTTCTCTCTCAATTTAGGTCAGATATTTTCAAAGGCACGTACAGCAGCTAGGCATTTAATTTGCACTCATGTTAATAGAATTTGACTAGTTTCTTCTTTCTTGTTTTTTGGCATTTTTCATGTCACGGTTTTTATTTCAACTGCATCTGCCTAGTAAAAAGGTGTAGGCAAAAGAGGCACATGTCTGCCAGCTCTACTGCTTCTTGTACTCTTGATAGACTATTGCTTTACACGTTGCTGTGCCCTTTTTTGTTTTGTTTTGTTTTTGCCTTGTTTTGGGTTTGTTGGGTTTGTTGGTGTGGGTTTTTTTTTGTTTTGTTTTGTTTTTATTTTTTGTTTGTTTGTTTGTTTGTTTGTTTGTTTTTTTATCTGCCACATTTCTGGATCCCCAGTAAGTGGGGTAAGCAGTAACCCAGACTAGAAAACTGGAAATCCAACAACCCAGAGCCAACAGCTGCTGGCTGCCAATCTGAGAGGCTCCAGACACATCAAGCTCCCTGCATCTGCAGGATGAATTGCTCCTGACCCACATGATAAATCTGACATGTGCAATGCATGGCAGAGCTGTTGCGCACGTGTGGATCAGATACACAGAATACCAAGGACATTGCCTTGATTTTGAATTTGTGGTAGAACACAGACCAGCTATCACCTTCCTTGCTCTCTAGGATTTTTCTTGCACATGTGTAAGGGTTCATATCTAAAATATCCACAAAAGCCTACATTGTAGCTAAATTTCTTAATCACACTTTTCCTTTAAGTGTGCTTCTTGCAGAGATACCGAATTACTCACTCCATTTTTGGGGATTTTTTTTTTTTTTTTTTTGGCTATTTTAGTTTAAAAAATAATTTCTGTAGTTGTCCAGGTTTTGCTTAGCCATCATGCCTGTCAGCAGTGTGCTGTGGTGATCAGCGCTATGCCTTGCCTGAGGGAGTGTTCGTTTGGATGTACAACTTTGTCAGTGTGGAGCACATTCTGGGCAGGATGCGAGCTTCCAGCCCCAGGGCCACGGCAGATGTCTCAATTGCTTTGGACTGAAATTGGTTCATTGTTGCCAGTGTCCTATTTAGACCAGTTAGAAATGAGCAGTAAAAGAGTAAATTGCTTGAACTCCATTGCAGTGAGGGTAAGTGAATTTTTACAAACATTGGTGTTAGTAATGCATTGTTTAATAATTGATAATTTTGATGCACAAAATACTTTTTACTTGTGCTTACTTTGCTTACTTGTGCTTACTTTATGTGACAAAAGACACGGTTAGCTGCCCCGGTGATGTGTCATTGGTACTAACATGCAGATCATATATCAGCATATGGGAGAACGCAAGGTACTTTCAGTGAGAACCAAAGCTTCTCATCTAACCTGTGTGTACTGTACCTGTGTATTTATGGTGCAATTTTTCAGTAGTTATTCCGTAAAGGACATGTAATAATCTCTCAGACCAAATTAGTAAATAAGTTCACTGCAAATATATCTGTGATGTCTTCAAAAATGATAAAAGGAAAAGCCAAGAATTCGACAGGCAGTGCTGTTTGCCCTTAAACACATTTAGGAAGAAGGAAAATAGATGCATTTAAAGGCATAGTATGTACAGATTTACATAAACATATGCAGGTATTTCCTGCAGTTACCACTGCTCTTGCTAGAGCATGAGGAGCACAGTGCAGAGGAGCTGCATGGCTGCACTTACTGCCAGTGGCCAAGTTCCCTTGCTGCAAACCAGGTTTGCTGCATGGTTGGTCCCTGGTGGCTTCTGACATGCTGAGCACCACTTGTACATCACAAAGGATTTGATAGGAAATTCCTATTCCTATCCATTGAATGAACTGAGTGTCCCATGGCCTTTTTGTGAGGCCAGTACAGCAGTAACCTGGGTCACTGTCCTCTTCTGTGTGAGAGACTGGGCCAACTCACCTGAGGCTGGACCTCCTGTCATCCCAGCGTCCTTCCCAGAGTCCATCCCAGGGAGGACACCACTTGCTTTGACTTACATCCACAACATGGTGGTGCCCACCCTGGAGCCAGTCACTAGGCACAGGCTGCCCTTCCTTCTGTCCTTCCTTGGAAACCTGCCTGCTGTCCCTGTCTGGAGACTCAGGGATGCTTGGGCAGATCACCTGGAGTGGTCAAACTTCAAGCAAATCTTTTTGTTAACTCATAGCGGAACACTGCTGGATTCCTTTTCCTGTGGGTGAGATGGAAATGATACAAAAATAGCCCTGTGACATCATATTCCTGTATTTCTGCTTAAAATTGAGCACCAAATAAAGGGTTAACTGTGAAGAAGGCTATGCTTGTTTTAGGAAGCAACAAAGCTAACAAAAATGCAAACTGCATTTGCTTACATTATTGTTTAATGTACAAAGGCTCAGTTCTCTGTGTCCTTAGCCTGAAACCCAATAATAGGCTAAATCTGATTTGAAATGAACATGTTGTCTCCAGTTTATTTGTCCATTAAAGTTTACTGATAAATTGATCTTTCTTTAATGCTTTTAGTGTAAGAGATAGCCTATAAATCACTGTTTTAATGGACACAAATACAATATTGATGCTAAGTTCTCACTAGCAAAACAATGGAAGATAATTATCACAATTTATTAATAAACCAAAACAAACAAGGATCTGGTGTACTATCCAAGAAACTTGGTTTCTTTTGCTTAATCAGATGTAGTAAATATGTTTTCATCATTGTTTTATAATAAGGTTTTGTGTTTCTGAAGTAATTTTCCCTTTGATGTATTCATCAAACTAGCTAATACAGAGATTGACTCCTATGCTGCCTTTTTCATTTTGGTTTTTGTGCCCAAGTACAGAAAATTACGTCACTTTTTAAAGATACATTTGTATCAAAAGTAACAAGGTGTCTGGCTTGGAGCAGACTGTACTGGGCCAGTGAGGAACCCTCCCTGTCCATCGTCTGGGCAGGTCCCCCCTCAGTGCTGCCTTAGAGGTAAGAGAGAGGACAGGGACAGCAAAAGGAGCAGGACTATTATAAAAGAGTGATTCAGACCCCAAAAAGCACTTTTAGTCTTCCTGCCTTGGGGGGTTTCAGTGCCTTAACTGAGTTTCTTATGTACATTTGAACCTCACATATATATGAAGTGTGGGATGGCAAAGCCCTCATTATAAAGGACCACATAAGTTGGTGGATTTTGTTTCTGTCATGTCAATGCTTGTACTTCAGATTGCAGCTCCACTATTCAGTTTTACAAATGCTTTACAGCTACCACCTTCTCTGAAAGTACCAGGAATTTTCTGATGATTCTTCATGCTACCCAAAGTGTACTAGAAAGGCTTGTCCTCTCTCAGAAACAGGCATGAGTGTGAAAATCACATCTGCTTGCCTATCTCTGAACACTTTGATGATGATTTTAATTTGAATTTAAGTTTTCTGAAATAGCCCCTTTATGTTCCTTGTAAAAAAAGCTGATAATAGCTTTTTGAGGAACCCTGCATAACCAAAGAAAAAGATGTTTAATAATTTTCATCTTAACACAATACCAGTTGAATTAAGCTATTTTTAACCTTTATGGAACTCACTCATAATTTCTGTTTTGTTAAGTGCAATTCAAAATTCCTATTTGTCTTGACTGCATAGTCACCAATGATGTACTTCGACCAGCCTAGACTGGTATGTTGTAGTACAAAAATGATTTAAAAATGGGGTTTATACCCACGGCCATGCATAAGTGTGCACAGAAATCAGAGAAAAATGTCAGGCCCTATTTCTTCTGCATCAAACTACATAGCATCCATCATTAAATGAAATTACTGTTTTTCATCTTCTGTCATTGTTTTTCTTGAAGCACCTTTTCTCATGTAGCTCTCAGACTCTCATTTACAGATGTACTGTGTGTGTGGAAAAAGGGACATGGGAACATACATTGCTAAAACTAAAAGAAGCTGTTAAAGCCTAAGTGATTACTTTGGAAGGGGATAGGATCCTTAAGTTTCCACTGCTGCCATAAATGAATTAAGAAGATGATGCTTAAAAGTCATGAAAGAAGATTGCAAAATGTCCAAAGAAAGTAACCAGGGCAGTCTGCATGGGTCTGGAGCTGATGTCCATTCCAGTTCCCACCCGCAGCTGTCTCTGCTGGGTTCTGGTGCTTACAGGGACACTGGAGTTGCAGTGATGATCAATACTGCACACTGGCACAACCCTCTATCCCAGATACCCACCTTTGCCCTGTCATTCCCAGTCGCTGGGTAGGTTGCAGGTTGAGGTTTCAAGGCTGCTAAAATGCCTGGGAAAAATAATAAAAAAAAATAAGCATCCCACTTTTCCGTTCCTCTTTCTTTCCCTGGCTTCATATAGTCTGGAATATCCCTCTGGTCATTTGGGTCAGCTCTCCTGGGTGTGTCTCCTCCCAACTCCTTGTGCACCCCCAGGCCTCTCACTGGTGGGGCAGGGTGAGAGGCAGAACAGGTCCTGACTCTGCATAAGGCCTACTCATCAATAGCTAAAGCATCCCTGAGTCATAGACTTTGTTACCAACACAAATCAAAAAAATTAACTCTATCCCCGCCAAAAACCACAGGGTGGTTGTGGGTTTTAATGCCGTGACATAAAACGAATAGTGTGTTTTCTCAAGGCACTCCAGAAGTGAGTTTGAAGATTTGGATACTGGGAAAGGCCATCTCCTTGCCTTTTTTTAACCTCCATTTTTGGAGTGAAGTTCTTTAATTTTTTATTAGTGTAGGACTTCTCATTTCCAAACTCAGCAGGTCTTTAACAGTGTTTGGTTATGCTACAAGACCTACATTTCTGATTTACAGCTGTTTTTTTCAGTGACATTAATACATCAACAGGGTGTAGCAAAGCTATCTGGCAAGGGTGAGACGCTATCTTTGTACCCGCTGCTCTCGTATTGCAAAGTTTATGATGCCTGTTGTAAGTCCCTTGAAAACTAAAAGCTTTTGAGAAATGTTGAGAAGTCTGTTCCTTTTTTTTTCTATCCTGCACACAAATCACCCACCCAAAGATAAAACTGGAGTCTGAGGAATCATAATTTAATCTTCTCTTGAGATAGCAATCCGCTTCAGCAAGTCCTTCAAATATCTCTTGCAGGAGCCTGCTGACCTTCTCTGAATGACATATTAAAGAACAATAGAGCCGGCGATGATGCCTCTGGAGCTGCTGCAACTTTGAGGTCAACTAATTGTCACTTAGGATGATATATCTGAATTTACCATTAGTTTCTCAGCCTACAAGGGACTGGGAGCAGGCATGCTTGCCTTGTACACGGCTTAAAGACCTTAATGTCCTTGATGCTGAAGTAAATTCGAAGGGCAGTGTCACACAGTCAGCTTTATAAACAGATTCTCCCGTTGAGTTGAAGGAACTTTATGCTTGTTTCCCAATGGTGTGAGACCTATGTGAGAGCCTGGATGTGGTGCTGTGTGGGCAAGTAGCAATCTGGTGTCCTGACCATTTAGGCGGGTGATGGGCTGCAAGGTATTATTTCAGGATCCAACTGAAAATGGGCATTTGCCCCCTGTTTTCCTTTAAAAGTGTTTAGAAATTCACAAAGCAAATACACAGCCCAATCTGAATAAATAAGGTTGTTCTCAGGAATTTCTCAATGCTAGTTAATGCCTAAAGATGGTTGAAAACCTCTTCTTGGAGACAGACTCATATATAAATAAGCTGGGGGGTTGGTGATGTTTTTCCCCCACAAGAAAAGTGCAGTTTATTAGGTCCATAATGCAGAAGGGTGAACCTGCACTGTTTCATAGCTTATCTCCCTGGACTGCTTCTGGGTTCTGTCTCTAGACAGACAGTGGCTGCTCCATATGTACTGTTCTTCTTCCAAGCTGCCTGACTGACCCAGCTGGCTTCCTCTGAGAAAAGGGTTTAAGCATGGCCTGGGTGCAGGCCCCCAAGGCTGTTGCCTGCTGGCAGCTGTGCACGTGGGGTCTGGCTCCCTCCTGGCTGTGCTGTGCCATCACCTTTCCCTGCAGCTCTTGAAGCCTGCCATGAGCCCAGGTCCAGGCTGAGCCTTGGTGACTTTTCTGGTAAATGCAGCAGAGAAAAAATAGACATCACTGTGATTTTGGAGCCTCCTATGCAGGAGCTATGCAGCATCCAGTCAGCATCCAGTGTTCCCCAAAGGTTTATCTACCTGACTGCTTGCTATGCAGAAGGAGCCTGGGAGAAGTTTTAGTTTCACTCACCTGTTTAATTTCTGCACTATGCTGAAGTAACAGCTCTGGCAATTTCAGCTACTACTTAGAGCTTTACTTCAGAGAATATATTTAATTACATTCTTCAGAGAATATATTTAATTACATCAGGTTTTTAACTGCTGTATTTTCTACACTTCTAATGTCTTAATATCACAGAGTATATATATTGAAGAAAAAAGGCCAAGTTTTATGGTATTCAGAAAAATTGGGAAGGATCTAGGAGCCATCCCGCTTGTTGGAAGTCAATCAGTTATTTTTAACATTATTTTGGAGTAGATGTTGAGTGTCTAGTACAGAAGGGGATTGCAGTGGTGATTCACTGAAATATGACTTACAATAGACATTGCAGAGGAATTCACAGTTCACTGTCCATGGTGTCTCTGCGGTGGTGGGTACTGCAGCCTGTGCCAACTCCAAGAGGCTGCTGTGGACCAGCATCAGATCAGCCATCCCCTGGGCCTTCCTCTCCTCGCTGCCTTAGCAGGGGCCAGCAGCTCAGCCAGCTTTCTCTAACACAGAAATACTTCCAGGCTTCAAAATTACCACTAACAGTTTGTTGTCACACATTTGTCTCATCTGCTGTTACAGCCTTCAGAGGTGAGTTAGACTGGGGAAAGCCTGGAAAAAAGTCTGCTTCACTAGCTAGTGAGCAAATGGCTCATGGTGGAGCTGTGCCAGATGTACTTTTTTCTACCCCCAGAAATGCTGAGGCTGCTCAGTTACCCTCCAGGTCAGGAAGGGAAAAACTGGCTTAAGGACAACAGCCGCTGATCCCTTGTCACCACAGGGAGGGCTGTGACACCTGGGATGCCACCCATCAGGCAGGAGGTCATGCTTGTGTCCCGTAGCCAACACCAGAGAACTGTCTCTGACTGTGACATTTGTTCTGGTTGTCCAATGGAACAGGCAGTGGATGGTGATTCTGTCAATATTGATGCAAATTGATATTTTGAGCCATTTGGCAAGAGCTAAGTGCCACTTGTGAAGGGTGTATCAAAATGAAAGATGAGAAACCTTTGGGATTTTATTTTTATAAAAAGTGGTGAAACACAGCAGTTGGAGTTGTCTAAAATATTTTGCAATGTAACACATATCAAATATTTACCAGATTATTTTTTAAATTCAAGTGGAAGTTGTGAATCCTTCTAATGATTCTGAAACTGCGTGTTTGACAAATAAACCCTTCATCCAAAAACTTCACTTGGCCATCTTGTTAGCACTGTAGTATGTTTGCACTGCTAACAAAATCATCCCACTCACTAATCCTAATGCTTGCACTCTGCCATTCTCTAAAGTAGCAGCTCAGTTTGAGAGGGGAGCAGAAGTGAAGATAGTTCAAGTTAAGTCTGCTGAAGGACGGAGCTGCACAGCACCAAATCCAGGCTACAGCTCTGAAAAAATTTGCTGCCCTACGGGCTTGTTATTCTCCAGAAGTACAGTCTTAGGGCATCTGAATTTTCTTGCTGAACCATTTTGGCTAAATATAAAACAAAAGTAATTACTTTGCATTGGTTGAAACATTTCCTTTTGACATTTTCAAAACAAGATCAAGTTAAATTCTTATTTTGAGAATGCCATTTTGATTGAATTAATGTGATTGAATTAATGTGAGTTGAAACTGAAGCAAAGTCAACCCCCACCCCCCCCAATAAATTTCTGTAACTGGAAGATACCCGTCCTTGGTCCCTGGCTGGGGAATCTGAAGAGTTATTATTGTCTTGGTGGGACATCTGATGGCAGCATATCCCTCCCTGATGTGATGATGCTGCTATTGCCACTTATCAGTGTGGACAGGTAGGGCAGGTGTCATTTGTGGGCCCTGGGGAAGGGTCAAACAAACCCCAAGCCAGTAGCTGGACCAGAGCTCATGTTTTCAGCCAGCTTATGCAAAGGGAGCTTTCAATTTCCTGAGGAAACATAAGTGTTGAGAGTGCCCAGCCAACCCGGGCAAGCCTCTGTAGTGGTGGTGTCACCCAGGTGCTCAAAAGGAAAAGGTTTGAAGAGGCTCCACTGCAAAATGTGCCCTCAGGAGAAGTTCTGATGTACAAGTGCCCTTCTCTCCCTGGAGCCAGACTGGGCAGCGGGAAGCTGCACCTGATGGTGTCTTCCAACATTTTGCAGCTTTTTTCCGTGTATCTTACTGTAACTGTCCTACTGCTGCTGCAGCATTCAAAGCTGGAAACAAACCCACCAGCCTCCCAAGCCCTGTCCCTGGATACTCCTGCCTTTCCCAGGGAGCGGGATCACTCTCTGCCGATGTTATCACATCCATTAATCACATGTTTAGAAGCCAGTCATCTTTCTGTAATGTCATTCTTTCTGCAGATGCTTCTCCATGCTTTTCCACAGCGGTTTCAGCCAGGCCACAGCACAAAGAGTCAAGAAATACAGCTGTTCTCACTCAAAATTTTGCATTTTTGAGAAGTAGGGGCATTTAAAATTTATATGCAAGCAGACATGATATGTCAAAGCTTTTTTTATGCCACGCTGCACTTAAATTTTTGTGTTGTGGTGTCTGCCTAGACACGATCGTAATTCAAGGAAACAAATGGGACCTGTACTCAGTGCAGGAGTCTCTCCAACCACCAACCAGTCTCCCTTTGCCCTCAGCCTGCAAAACAGGTACAAGTTCTGTTGCAACTACCCCAGCAAACCTTTGCATTGGAATTAAGAAAATTTTCTAAGGCGCTTGACAAATTTTCCCTCAGTCTCTGTATTAGGAGTGATGGGAATACCATGGTAACAGCTTTCCCTTGCAAGAAGGAAGTAATATTTTGATGGGGACTGCTATAGAAGATGGAAACAAAGCTGATACAAATGCTGGGATTTTGAAATGAACTTAGTAAATTATAGATAAATCTTCTCTGGAATGCATAATATAGTTATCTCTCTTCCACATATTTTATCTTTTTACAGATTTTTATAAAAGGAATGAAAAAACCAGCATACATAGGACAAATAAAACAGGAAAAGCAATAATAAAAAATAATAGTTGATAACTGTCATCTACAGAAGGACAAGATTTAAGGATTCTGCAAAAGACACTGAGATTGTTAAAAAGCGATGAAGAACAACCCAACCTTACTGTAATCCCTAGATACTGTAAATCTCTTGTAGTTTGAGAAAACAGATGACAGTCTCTTCACAGATAAGAAGAGCTTATTTGAAAAGAAAGAATACAGACAAATCATGGACATTAAAGGTTTTTAATTATTCTGGTACCAACTAAAGAAAGTAACTGAGAAAAAAAAATCTGTAGAAATAGTGAAGAACTGTTTTCCTACATAATTTGAATAAAAATCCTGCAGAGGCTAGTGAAGACATCGTTGAAAGAAGTAACAAAGCTCCAGTTACTAATGGTTTTCCACTGTTCCAGCACAAACTTCTCATTCTCATTCTCATTCAAGGCTACTGAGCTCTTTTACCACCTGTAATTCTTCCCTCACTGTTGTGGGTTTAGGACTATCCACTTTGCAGTTGGAAGGACTGAAGAGTGGAGATGTTGTCATTGGATTACATGGTGACAGTTCTAGGGGTGTATGAAGTCAGGCTCACGAAGCTGTATCCTGTTTTGATACAAGTGCCAAATGTGTTCTCATCGTGATGTATAAGAAGGGAAGGGATGCAGATGTTTTCATTCTCAAAATCTTTGTGAGTAATGGACTATATTAAGAGAATAGCTATTTAGGTTTTTTTTTTTCACTGCCATACCTAATGAACTGAGGCACAGACAAGCTTTTGCAAAACCTGAAAATTGGTTTGCTGTGCTAACCAATGCATTCTCTGCAGAGAAAAGGATTTTACAATTGCTTTGTAAGGGTTGGTTTTGTTAAAAGTTCAGTGTTAGTGACAAAGAAGTACTAGAAGAGGTCAGATAAGAAAGGCAATGCAGTCTGGAGTTGTTACAGGACTCCTGATAAGCAGCAAGGAGCAACGCTTTCCAAGAAGTACGAAAAAGGATGCTAGGAGTTACAGCTGGACAGTGTGCTTTGAAATACTGAATGTCTGTATTGTTGGCAGCCTAAACAAAGGAGTCTTTTATCTCTCAGACCCACTGGACTAACATAGAAGAAAGCCAGGGACTAACCTTTAGCCCTGAGGCCAAGTCACAGATTGGTTTGCACCTGTGTTGCTTATGGTGCGCTCTATCCAGAGCACACCTGGTGCATCCAGCCCACATAGAACTTAACCATGAATCTCCTTGGCGCCCCATGTGGTGTTTTAGTAGCCCTGAGGTATAAGCATGGTGGGTTTTATGTTTTTCTTTTCCATTTGGAGTTTTTTCTTTTCTGTTCGAGCGATGGTTTTATTTGATGAAGCTGAAGATGCATGTTGCATGACTTGGGACATGGCATGAGGCTGTAAGACCCAAAATGAACGTACAAAAGCTGTTGGGATAAGATTACAGAGCTGCATGGAGCACAGACAGCCATACCTGTTGTTTTTTTTCATGCTTTGGAGGAGCACTCCCCAGAGTGAGTTATTTCCTGGAAGGGGCTGAGGCACTGGCTCAGAAAGAGCTAACTGGAGCAAACAAACCCAGAAATCGACAGGGCAAAAAAGTAAGCGCTGGGGATGATCAAGGCTCTCATGACTGACTTCACTCTTAAGTTTAGCCAGAAAAAGGGGGAATAGATTGTAAATTGTTAAACATACATGATCAGGAAGGAACAACTGTTTTCATTAGTTAATTAGCTTTTGTATTCACAGAAGGGGTAAAGAAATACTTCTCCTCAGAAGAGGTTGGGATCACTCAGTGCTGGTCTGGAAGCATCTGATAGGAACTAGGGATGATCAGTGCCACACCCACCGCAGCCTCAAGCCTCAGGGCCAAGCCCCAGCTAGTCTTGCAGGGAAAGAGTGGGCTGCCACCACCCCAGGGCTGAGTACAGCTCCCAGCTTGAGACCTGTGAAAACACATGTGAGCACAGGAGCCTTGGACAGGCAGCACGTGGGTGCAGGGGGGGAACCCTGGGGGTGCGAGTGGGAGGTAGAGTCAGCCCAGTCCACCAAGACGTGCCTTCGCCACCCAGTCTCAGCCTCGGCCTGCATTTACACCTGCTTTGGGAAGGGGAATGGCTGGGAATGGCTGTTGGGTGCCTGACACGAATTACCCCTGTGGGCTGCTTCCCGACAATTTGGAAAACGCCCCTGCTCTAGGTGGGCAAGTGGTCATGGGGCCAACACAGTCAACTGGCCTCTCTGCCTTCTTCCCAATGCCAAAGTCAGGCTTTGAGGAGAGACACTGCAAGATACTAGAAATAAAAATAAAATTTCTGATGGAGTGCCAGTTATTTGTGCATTCCTATGCAGCTCTTAAATTTACACTTTCCATGGCTTGGTATGGTTGCAATGCAGTGAGAAGGTACGATGTCCAACGATTCAATGAGAAGGTACAATGTCCAACAATTTTTTTTCTTCTTTGCTTCGCATATGAGCTTCATGGTGGAGCTAATAGAAAAGCAATAGCCAGAAGGAAAGGAAATCCACTACCTTAAAAATTTAAAAAAAAAAAAAAAAAAAGGATTGGTACATTATAAACAGCCTTGAAGCAGATTTGTAGTGGGCAGATGGTAAGAGACAGTTTTTGTCACTCAGAATGGTAGTGGTTAATTGAACACAAAAGATAAGAAAATAACAGATGCATTCATCAGTTAATTGGCTTTTCTATTCAAAGACAAGAAAAATTATAGTGACTTAAAGTAGGAGTTGTATCCCTGTTACAATAGGAAAGGGCTTATTTGGAAGACAGCAAGAATAGAAGGAGTTATTAAAGATACCTCTTAAGTGGATGACAGAAAGCAGTAACTGGCTACATCTGCTGAAGTTTTCCATTTTTGTTGTTCTATCATGAAAAGTCAGATCCCTGTTGATGCAAGAGGATGCAATGTGTTTGTTAATTATGTTTGAATAAGATAACAAACTGTGATCTCAAAGCCATCTGTAAATGTAAAACCAGGTGGCTGAGCAGCAGAATGAAGATCACAAATAGAGGATCATAAAATTTTGGGGTGTAAGAACCACTTGTATGCCTGGTCTGTTTATGAAAAGATGCAGTAAAGAGTTTCTATATTCATAGGCTTTACACTGAGAACAGAATTTCTCTTGATTCCCTTTTGCTCTTTGGCCCTTCTTTCTATCGAGAAAATGATGTATTTTGCAGGCTGCACTGTGAGCGAATTCTCCCTGAGGTGAGCTTTCTTCAGTGTGCCCAGGTGTGTTATTACCCCCATGTGATCTCCTGTGCTTCGCCAAAGACACCACTTGAGCCCCTTTATGGAACATTCCTGTGGCTCCTCTCCACTGTTAGTGCCGCACATGCACGAGTGTGGCAGGACATGAGACCTTCACACAATCAGTTGTGAGGCTCAGGAAAAATGGTGCTTTGTATTTCTCCAGTTTCTTCCTCTGACCTAGATTTTAGGATTTACTTCCCCTCCCGCTTTGGTTTGGGTTTGTTTTACTTATTCCTGGAAACCTGCTGCGATGATCTGAGCTACGGAGGAATGCTTGTCCTTCCAAATCTGAAGTCAAAACCCACTTTCTGCACTGAGTGTGTTTTCTCAGTGTTTACCCTTCTCTCTTTTTAAAGACACCAAAATTAACTGAGGTGAGACTTTACACACCATAACCTTTCATAATACAGAATTAATGCTTTTCTGTAACAAGTAGGCAAATCAAATAGAATGAGAAGTACTTAAAGAAGTGAAAAATACTGTTTTTCAGGAACATTTGTGTATTTTTTTATTAATATGAAGTACAGATTCACATTTTTTAGAAATCCATAAATCTTGCCCCCAGATATTTCTAGTAAGCAAAAGCCATTTCCATACACTTGCCAAATTTGCATTCGGTTGATATGTGTTTAAGACATGTATATGTGAAGTATAAGGATACAACCACAATAAGTGTATACATGTTCCCTTTGTGAATATGATGTGCATGTGTTAAAGATGTGTTACCTTTGTTATATGAAGTATGTTACTGCAAACCTTTCCTCAGGGTTATTACCCTGACTCGTAAACAAGCAGGTAAAACTGGCTTGCAGTTAGGGCAGAAAAAGATAGAAGTCAGTATTATTTAATTGAACTTCTTGGGTTTGCAAATAAAAAAGTGTTCCTCTGCAGCATTTTAACACATTCTTTGGAAAAGGATCTGTCTTCATGAGAGCTGAGAGGCAGTGATATCTGGATATAACCTGCAAGAATCTTGCTCTGTGTATTGCAGGCATCTGCAAAGCTTATATCATTGCAGCCCTTCCCTGAAATGAGGAGACATTTAACATTGCCATGGTTAATGTTAACAGTGCTAGAAAGCAGCTTTTAGAATGAGCTCTGGAGTTTGATATGGAGGAGTTATAACTCTGTAGGAAACTTCAGGTAGTTTCTAATATAGTGTTCACTGTACCCTTAACCACAGCAGGAGCTTGTACCACAGGATCATGTACATGGCTTTGGCTCTGTGTCAAAAGTAATCAGAAAATGTGAGCTAATTGCATCATGTGAGAGGTTTACAGGAAAAGCGTGAAGGTTTGAGATGGAGTAAAACCTGAAACTTTGAAGGGATTTGATTTTTGCCTTATTGTGGAAAGTCCAGCTTTTCCAACATTTATCATAGTTTCTTGGAGTTATATAAGGTGTTTTCCCTTCTGAAATGCATAAATTAATTGATCAACCCAAATTCCAGTTTAATTAAGCTTTCACTTCTGACTTACTCTTTGATGTGTGTAAATATATTCTGTATAACATCAGCTTTTTTTCATGCTGATTTTGAAGTCCTTTAAAAAGTGAGATGGGGATGCCTCTAATGGAGGCTCTGTATCTCCAAAGTATTGTGCCTCCTAATTATTTATTACTTCCCTCTAGAGAACTATCAAAGTGATATTCTGAAAATCTGAAGTTCTGAATTTTCGGAATACACGCTTTATAAAAAATATGTTGGAAAGCTATTTGCAAGATTTCTTAAGCAATCAGAGCCCTTTAGGATGATTTCGGAATTGGCCGTTACAGTACACGACACACACAATGAAGTTAAATTGTCATTATTAAAAATTAGCAAGTAAAAATGAGGCAGAAGCATCTATGTGGAGTGTCTTATTGCTGCAGATTCAGAATCTGAAATGCCTGTCACATCTGCAGCTCATTATGACCCGAAATGGGAGAGCGCCTGGTACATCTGCGAGAACAATGCCTGGTGACTGCTGGCGCAAGTGGACATAGCTGGTGCGGGGTGTGCAGGGTGCCAGCGAGTCTTTATCCTCGGTGTCACGTCCCACATTGCCTCCTGACAGCTGGCACAGGAGGTCATCATCGCCTTTGCAGCACTTTGTCTTCATTTGTACTGAAAGCACTGAGAAGCCTCATTATTTTTGAGGAGGGCATTTTCACGGGCGGCTGGTTGTTGCCCACGCGCTGCCTGGGGGACCGTGGTCTTGTTTCCCATGCTTGCTTGTGGCCAGCAGCTCCTTAGCTGTCTGCAGCAGGGAGGCACGGGCACAAGGCCAGGGAGAGTCTGGCATTGATAGGGTGTGTGCAGTGGGCTGGTGGGACCCCTTTCCCTGGGTCTTCATTCCAGTGTCACAGACGTGGTGGAGGTGTTAGCATCCACCAGTGTGTGGGTGATGGTCTTCATTCCATCTGGTGGTGGGGCTTGGAGGGATTTGAATATTCAAACTCACTAGAAAGTTCACAGGAACAGAAAGAGATACATCTTACTCATACACACCCTCTCCTCCTGTTTTCAACTCTGAAACAAAAATTATTAAGATCTTGGAGTTAGTACCCACAAAAATGGTATTTTCCCCAGCCTTGTTTTCAGGAACAGAAGAATCGTTTTAACAGGCACATCCAACAAAACCAAAGCAAAGTTGCTGCCTTGGTATAAGCCAAACACCTGGCAGGGACACTGAAAGCCTGTCAGTTTAAGTTTGGCAGAGCACTAAGCAGCTGAGGGCGTGTGGGAGGCAGCACCCGGCTGCTTTTCCCAGGAAGGACTTGTGCCAGATCCAGTCCACAAACCTCCTGCAACTGAGGTCATGCCTGCAAGACAAGCAGCACTGCTGTGAAAGTTTCCACTTACCTGGGTCACGAACCCCAGACCTTGCTTCTCTTCCCTGTAGTGTGCCACGTGTGAAAGGCTGCCTGGAGGACATAGGTATTTACTTCAACCTGTTGCTCACCAGAGAAATTTAGGACGCAGCAGTACAGGTGGATTCAAACTGAGCTCACCTCCATTCATCCGTCTATGTGTAAACAGGAGAATAATGGCTAAATGGAATAAAAAAACCCCACCCAGCTTGGCTAGACAGAGTTTGCCTGAGCGTGTGTGGGAAAGTGGAGGTGGAGGAGAGGATAAGGGGGTTGTTTTGCTGGGCAGAAGGCAGGCAGCCGCGTTTGCAGCAGCTCACTTTAGTGAGCACAATGCACACAATTACTGAAGTAAGAGATGTCAGTGAACAAATGCATTTGGCAAACTATTTGTGCTTAATGTATGCTGATTTGTGAAGTCTCCGGTGGTGTTCTTTGTCCCTTGGGAAAAAGGATGGGGGGGAGAGAGAAAGTGTCCAGTTGCCATGACAACAGAGCAGGGCTGAGGAGAGATGAGACTTACCATATTTTCTTTTTTGATGCTCTGTATAAAATTATGTAGGTAATTACACATGTACTGATTTGCCATGCGGCAGAGCAACTTCTTTTTAGGACACTGCATATCATGCAACACCATGCTGATCCCCTTTTAGAGCAGAGACACAAATGTATTGACATTTTGCTGGGAATATTGCTGGAGAAATTACAGCAGCAGGAATGAAAGAGGGCGTGACAGCAGCCCTGCTCTCCTTTAAGGAACAGAATAAGAATCAATTAACAAGTTGCCAGTGGAAACCTGGCTATAATTATAGCTCTATTATGCTGGCTGTGTTGTTTTCCCATAGAAAATACAATTTTTAATTAATTTGTGGATTTGGCACTGACACCTACGCACTCCCTGGCAGGAACAAAGTCGGTGTTTCCCTGCCCAGGATTGGCACTTCATCGTAACTAAAGGTGCCCCTAGCACCCACAGAGCTGCCCTTAAGCAGGATGATCTGAGCATGGGTTTTCCCAGTCTGGAGGGAAGCAGATGTAACTCTTCTCCTCACATTGCATTTTGCAGATAAGAAAGCAAAAGGTGTTTTCCTTAGTGGAAATGTTATCCTTCCTGGAGGGTACCTGAACTGACTGGTCCGATGGGGGAATGGAGGGAAGGAACAGCTGGTGTTTCTGGGGGAAGAGTGGGCTGAAAGGGGATCTCTCTCAGTGCCCAAAGGCCGTGTCCTCCATGCAGTCCATGCGATGCTCGGTGCAGGAGCTGGGGAGTACAAATTCTGGCCAATTGCCTGAACAGTACTGATTTTGCATTGTCGGGAGAGGGTAGGGAGGTAGCCTCTGCCCCCTAGACCTTACCAGGATCTAATATGTTAAGTCCGTTGGGATTTTTTTTTCTTCCACTTCTTTGCCTGCCACTTTTTCTCAAAGGCAATGCTGAATTACTTGGGGGAAGTAAGAATATTTCAGCTGTGGCAAACATACTGCTTTTAAAATGCAAATGTGTTATACATGTGTACGCCAGGCACTGCTGATGCTTTTCTTCGGGCACCATTGCCTTGAGAGCAGTTCAGTTTTTGAGTGTAATGCGAAACCAAGAGGGGTTTTCCTGCAGAAATGCATTTATTTCACTGAGTAGCGTGTTTCTAACGGTGACCTGTGTGGGGTGCTCAGGGAATGAGTCTAAAATGGAGGATGTTTTTAAAGCAATCTTTCTCAGTGGTATATTCTGCCTGCTGCTGGCAGCCAGCAGCTTGGGAGTTTCCCAAGCTGAGCGCTGTGTGTAGTTTGGAGGTCAGTAATGGATTTCTCTCTGAAACACTCTGACAAACCTCTTATTTCTTTTCTTTTTTTTTTTTTTTAACTTTTCACATATAATTTTGGCTATTACCACATCCTGTAGCATTCAGATTCAATTATAATTATGCCTTCAGTAAAAAGATAATCCTCTAATTTATTTCAAGCCTACTGACTGATAATTTTTCACTGAACAATTTTTGTGCATTGTGAATACTCATGCTGCCCAGGCTGAGCCTGTTATGTGTCTTCTTCTGTGGAAGGCTTTCCAAGCCCCAGCCTGTCCTTATCCTTCTCAGACCTTTTCTTATTCCACTGTGTTCTGTCATTGCTTGGAAGCTCAGTAAACTCTGAGTCACCATGTAGGAATTAATGGAACCAAGCAATTATTTTGAATTGTGTGATGCTTAGATTGCATTTTTAAGACAAGTTAGAGGAAGCAGGTTTATCCATGTATATACAGTTTGAAACAGCGAGTTAAGAAGGATAATAAATTATACTGTAAAAAAGGTTTCTGAAACATTTCCTCAGTTTTCTTTGTGTGGCCAGTGAACTACAAAATTATGAGTCAGAGCAAGCCAATAGATATAAAAGGTGGTATGGAACTAGATGATCTTCAAGATGCCTTCCAACCCAGACCATTCTAGGATAAAAAAGTTGATGGGTAACTTGCTCTGTATTGAATGTTTTTCCACCTGGAATCCATTGTTTGCTTAATTTAACAAGTTTTCACCATGTGTCTTTGAGTTGTTGGTGTTACTTTATCATCTGTCTGTGAAAGAGATTACACCACTAATAAACAATAGCATAACTCTTGAGCTGTGGCCACACAGCAGGGATATCCCTGTGTCCTTGCAGACTCATAAACACTTCAAGGGTTTTTTTTTTCCCTTTTGTAGTGCCAGAAAACAAAGAAAATGCAGAATCTGCGCCATGGTTCTTCTAGGCAGGCGAAAGCTGTACCGTGCTTAAGGGATTCTCTGAAGCACTCACAAGCCTTGAGCCTTGAATGAGCAATGAGGATGGTCTGAGGATGAAAATAGGCAAAGACACTGGTCTAACTTCCTGGTTCTGGAGTGGGTGGGAAATCCACCCAGGGATAAAATACAGCAGGATGAAATAATGCAAGTTTATTTTCCCTCCTCCAGAATATCTCTGGAAGAAGTCCTTGCAAGGTGAACCTCTAGCTGCGCTAGACCACTGTCTTTCCTGGCAAGTCTTTGAGATTTGCTCTTTGCAAACCTGGGTGTGCTGTTGCTGGTTCAGGACTGGCCAGGGAAGAAGCCTACTGTGGAGTACTTTTATGGGACTCCATGTGGGATCACAGAACATCACTGGGAGTGCCAAGTGACAATTTCAGATGTTACTTCTGATTTCATGTTAGTAGTCGGGGCAGCCCTGAGATGTCAGTCTAACAAGGGAAAGGAGACCTGGAGAAAAAAAGGGGGGGGGGGGTGGTTTTCTTCCTTCTTTTTTTTTTAATTCTAATACCTGGAAATGAAAAGGAAAACTCACCATTTACAAGCAGCTAGGTGCCTTTAGATTGCATTTTGGTAAATCACCTGAAGTGCTGTATTTACTATACTTTAGCTGCGCTGATTTTTACTCTCACAGAAGGCACAGATGTGTTCAGAGCCTCAAGGTGATTTGTGAGCAGCAGGGTTGGGGTGCTTGGCCTCAGCAGCTCCCCAGCTTTTTCTGAGCTTGGCAAGGCTCATGAGAGTGATGGCAGCATGCTAGCTGCTAAAATTCTGTTTTCTTAAGGCATGCCATCACCCTGATGCTGTTTGGATGGGAATGGAGAATTGTGGTGAATGAAATGACTCTGTGGCCAGGAGGAATGGCTTGGGTTTTTATTTACAACAGTCAAAGAAAATAAAAAGGAAAAATATTTCCTGGTTCTGTTCACCTTGTTAGGGTTAATGCAGTGAAGCAGAGCAAAATACAGAGCTTTTTCAGAAATTGTTTTCCACTTGATGGAATCACTTCAATTTTTTAAGTCAAGGAAATCCTGTGTTTCCTCAGCAGCTGTTGCAGTAAAGATGACTGGTTACTTTGCATATATATTTCTATTGCTGGAGGTTCTTTTTTGCTTTATTACAGAATGGCCCTTTACAAATAGCAGATATCCAGCTGCTTAAGTGGCTGGACGTTTGGCATCGTGTTTCCTGAAATCTTGCACAGAAAGGTATTTGCATCAGAGATGCATGACCATTATTACATGGATAGAAAATTTACTAAAACAGCAGAAATAGTGAATAAAAATGGCAGCATACAGGCTGTAACAGAAGAGACTGGGATTCCAGCAAAGTTTGATATCGGTGACATTTTTGCATAAGACACAGAAGCAATGTGAAAGCAGACCACACATTCTTACTCTGAAACAAGCCACTAAATGGGTGATCACAAATATACCAGTAATGGTACAAAAGTGTACCAAAAAAGAAGAATCCTAATTTTGGTTGGAATATGGAAAAGTGTGATGAGGCTTAGAAAACAGGGGCAATTCATGTAAGGGAATTAATATGAAAGAAAAGAAAAAAGAAGAGAGAGGTGGAAGAATTAGCCTAGTGATTTTGCATTTAAAAGTTGCAAAACTCTCCCTCTCTCCTGGGTCTCTGGAAGGTACATGTCAGCAGATCTGTGTTTGTCACACGGTAGGGGACATGTGACGTGTTGTGCATGACAGGTGCAACCTTTACATCAAGCATCAGTGGAGAAAACTGGCGGTCTGTTCTGATGGTAAGATGTTGTCTGTATTTTTTAAATCCTGTTGATTACAAGAAGAAGGGCAAAGTGGACCTTGTCTTTTGGGCAGCGTCTCTTTTAAATAGGAATGGCACTGACAGAGTTCATGTACTTCTTTGGCCATTAAACAAGGCCCTTAATTCTGAGCTTCTGCTTCAGATCTTTTGTTAAAGTTGAGATGCTCAGTCCTCCAGCCTTTGCGTGTTGTACAGTTGTGAAGAAAGCTTGTGCTTTGCTTGTCCTTTTTCTGAACTTTTGACTCCAGATAAGTGAGTTTCAGGACACATGCCTTAATGCTTGTTTTTGTATTTACCATTGGCCAGTGATAGATTTTGGGCTGGCAGTGATTTTCGAAGTTGTTTCACTCCTCCTGTTTGACCTTTTTCCAAGGGTTTTGGGACTGAGCAAAGGTGACCCACCACCTTTGTAATTCCGCTTCAGAAATAGAAGATGATCTACTAGTAAAGTACCTACTAATTATCTAAACAGCTGTGTAATTCATCTTGGCTGTCTTCATATGACAGAACTACTTATTTGTGGTTTTGTGGGGTTTTTTTGTTTGTTTGTTTGTTTTGTTTGGTTGGTTTTTGTGAGCATTGTGGTGTTTTGTTGTTGTTTTGGTTTTTTATGTTCCTTTTTTTTTGGGGGGGGGGGGTTGGTTGATTGGTTTTCTGTTTGTTTGTTCTTTGTTTTGGGGTGTTTTTTTTAGCAGTGAACAATAAAAGGTCGAATTTTTGTGTGGTTCCTTGCATGAGGTTTCTGGCTCTTGATAGGCACTGTCAGATGTTGCCATAATAAAGCATAGGAAAGTTACTGAATTACTGTAATTTAATTTGAAATTATCAAGGTTTTTTTGCTATTCATTGCCTATTTAGTGGGTGTATTTTAATGAACTTCAGTGATAGGATAAATGCCTCTTGGGTCGCCGTGATATTAAGTGTATGAACCCTGTATGCAGGAAGGTATGGTGCAGTTATTTTTTTACTCCTGTTATGTGATGGATTTTGTACCTTCAATTAGGAAACAGAAGAAGCTGAATTACAGCTGTGAACAAATGGAATTAGAGCTCCTCAGGCTGCTGTGTTCTCTGGGAAGACACAGCAACAATATAGCAGAGAGAAGAGGGTTGGTGAAAAAATGCCTTTCAAGGAGAGAGGAGAGAGAAATGCCAGGAGAGAGGGCAGCTACCTTTTAACTCTGGGGGATTTTCCAAATGGGTCTAGTTTGCAATGACCACACAGCAATTTAAACATAAGCTAAAGTAAATTGGTTTAGTTTATTATTTACCAAAAGCTGCAGCTCAGAGTAAAACAGAGCTACAGAATTGGTTCAGTGTTTTCAAAACTGTTTATAGTAATAAAAACTAAATGATATAAAAAGGTTAAAATATAAAAAAGAAAGTAAATTGAATCAATTTTTTTAATTCAAATGAAGAATTTGAATAGAATGGAATTTTGTTGCTCTTGTTGTATTTTTGTTTGTTTTTGGTTGTATTTTTGTTTGTTTTTGGTTTTTTGTTAGTTTGTGTTTGTTTTAGTTTGGTTTGGTTTGCCTGTTTGTTTGTGTGGCAAAGGTTCAGCCAGAAAAGAAGACAGTTAAGCTCTGTTTAGCTGTTTTGGTTTTTCTTCCCCCCAAGATATTCTCCCTTTCAGGAGAAGGCTGGGTTACCTGTCTACCTGGAAACACTAATGTACACAAATGTATTACAAATGCAGTACCCAGATCCATCAGTCTTATTCCACTTAGGTAGTTTGTTGTTGTTGAGGGAAGGGCTCATGATCTCATTCTTTCTTCCTGTATTCTGACTTCTCTTTCTCAGATGAAACAGAATTTCTCAAATCATACTCATGTCAAAATTGAGACATTCGTGTATAGTACTGTCAGCTGATCAGCATGAAATTTTCTTCTATAAATCTAGCTATAAGTAAATGTATATGAATTACTGGAAAACATTGTACTGTAACAGTGTAGTGCTGTAAAACACCACAAAAATTCTTCAGCACTGTGTAAACTAGAGGTGGGACGCTGTATTAGACTGAAGTTGTCTGATCCAGATGTTATCAGAAAAAAGTTAACCCTGGCTAACCCTGAGATACAGAGATACAGTATTTTGCTGTGCAGAGAGGTACTTTGTATGCATTCTTCTCAAAAATCTGGCTCAGTGTTAAAATACCTTCCTGCTCTTTCATAATAGAAACTCAAACAAATGTAGCACAAGTCTGTCACAATCTCTTGGAGGTTTTACTCCTAGGAAATGTTTTGCTCCCCAGAGGTGGGTGGGGAGATGTTGGTGGGGGCTGTTTCAGAGGTCCTTGTAACCCCTCTCTCTGCTCAAGTGATGTTCACAGTCAGGAGCCCAAAGACCTCCAACTTGGTTCTAATTCTGAACAACAACTGGTTGTGCTGCAAGTTTTAAACATTTCATGTAAGCAATCAGCTGCTGAAAAACATGCTTCTATTTTCCATTTTATCACAAAATGAAAGAGTAGTTGGCTCTCTGTCCTCATTTTTGTTTTCCTTTCCACAGTTGTGGATTTGTGCTTTGTCCACAGGCCAAGTCTATGTGGTTCTTGGCAGGCTGCTCGGACATTTTTCTACTGAGCTTTTATCAGAGCATCTTAGTCTGGGTTATACATGAAATAATGCAGAAAGGCTCAATAAAGAGAAACCTTTACTACAGCCTTTAATTAACGCTCTGTGAGTGCGTGTGTGTGTAAGTGATAGGCGATAGGCGAGCCGCAGATGCAGTGTTTCATTTTGATGCTCTATCGCTTTTTTGCTCCGCAGTGACATTAATAAATAGATGCAGGCGAGCATTTTAGATTCCATTACTGCCTGAAATGCCTTTACTTTTTGGCTTGCCCCAGTTCATTTATGAGGCATCATCATGCTCAAATTAGAAAGAAACTAAACTGTGTGTCACTGCTGAGAATTATTGGATTATTCAATTACTGTGAACGGTGCTCACGGAATAAAATATTCAAGAAATATTGAAGGAAAAGTCCCTGGATAACCTAGCTACATAAAGGTTACATGTTCAGGCGTGGTTATAGTCCAGATGTGAGGCAGGGGGGTGAGTTTAGGGCAAGGGGCAGCTGCAGGGGTGTGCATAGTGGCTGGTGTTATTTGGAGTGATGTACGCTGCCCTGGCCCTTCTGGTGAACTGTCAGTGTCATTTAACAGAGGAGGGGAAAGTGGTTCATGAGGCATTTTGGGATGAGATCTCCCCAACAGTTTACTAGGGTGCTGATGGGTACGAGGTGGTGTTCCCAGCCAGCCAGGCCTGGGGACCAGGAAAAATCCCATAAGACTGCATTGATTTCTTTGTCACCTGGCAGTTTGGGGAAATGGAAAACAAATGGCACATGGATACGTTCAGTGTGCTTCACTTTGGAAAATGAACCTTTTTCTTTAGCTGAATGGCTTAAGGCAGAAGCTAGTCACAGTTTCCATGCTGAACTGAGCTCTGAGTTACCTAAAGCTGAATATCTAAATTATTTATACTGCCAGGCCTGCGTTGGCATCAAGCATGGGATTAGGCTGTTTTGTTCATGTGTAGGCTAGAGTCACTGGTTTGAACCAAACATAACCTTATTAGGATTATGTCTGTACTTGCACTTCAGACTTTGGCCATCTTTCTCCCGGGAAATCTGTGTTTGTTTTATTTTAACCACAATGCCTTCGTGGTAATAAACATTCCTATTTAGTGAAGAATTTTAGGTAACTGAGACTACTCTGGATGGTGAAAATTTGCCTTCTGTCTAATAGACAGTACAGAAGTAGGTAAGTCAGTCAACAGCAAAATAAGTATTACAGGAAACCAAAGCATGAATTCATTAATTTTAACGATAATGTTGCTGTTTTACACCAAGCTTAAGTGAATATAAATGTAACTTATTGGAGAGTCACTGGCAAAAACCATCTGTGCAGGTTTTTCGGATCACATCTGTGCTTAAACCAGCTCTGCATTCTAAGAAGCAGCAGCAGCAGCAGCAGCAGCAGCAGCAGCAGCAGCAGCAGCCGACCTTCAGGTGACTCCCAGCAGCATTTCCCCTTTGAGCAGCAGCAAGGAGCGGCCAGCGGCTCTGCCGGGGGTGTTGGGGATGTGCTAATATGTCAGACCTTTTATTTTTACCCCTAACACGGTCTTCCCATGTTTGTTATCAGCGGGTGGTTTGGCAGGATGGTTCGGATTCGATGCCTTGAGCAGAGAAATGGTGAAATGAGCTAATTCTTAATAAAGCTAGTTATCCCTTCACTGTTATTTGCAGTACTGTGGTTAATAGGGCATCAGGAATCGGTCCAAGAAGTTGAAAGAATGAAACAAAAAGCCCATTGTCTCCCTAGTGATGAAGGTAATTAAAAGAGAATGGGACTGAGGGGTTCCATATGATGCAAATCATTATCTTTGGGATTTTCTTACACCTCAGACCTTTTCCCTCGAAAAGGGAGTCGACAAGTATTTCTGCTCTATAAATTTGGTTCACATCTCAGTGATGGCTTTTTTGCTCATCAGTTGGCACAAAAGGTTTTTGTTATGGTCACTGATTTTCCAAAAAATCTTAGTATTTGCAGACATCTGCATCCATTTAGATGCAGAGAAGGAAAAAGACCATTTCATCTTCCTTCTTTATTTGTGGTGGATCTCTGTTTTTGTTTAAAAAAAAAAAAAAAATGCACCCAGGGAACAGATCCTTAGGGAAATCACCGGAAACAATTCCATGTTAAATTTATAGATCCAAATATGTTATCCTTGGCCTGTCTTGAAATGCTCCAGTGGGATGTCTATGTGAATAACTCCAAAGGTAATAATACTGATGAAGTTGAAGTGATATGGGAAACTGGCTGGTGTAATTATTCATTAAAAATTTTTAAAGCTGCTGTGAGCATTGAATCCCAAGTCATGCTAGCAGCTGCAAGACAAAGGGGAAGACATGCCAGTTTCAAGAGATATTGTATAAACCGTATTTATTTGACTGAGAATTACATAAGTCAGAGTTGTCAGCATCTTCTAAAGGATCTTGAAGTCAGACTAATTGTATTTTTTGCTACAGTTATTACTAAACTTGACTGAAACGGGCAGAGATCATTAAATATGTTTTTAATGCTGTTCTCAGCCCCATACACTTCCAAGCCAAGGTCAGGGGCCAGCCAGATAGTGATTATTTCATCTCCCACCCTGCTCCACAGACAGTGTATTAGAGCAGCACTAATGTCTGTGCTAAGATTAGTAGCAAGCCACTTTTAATCTTAACTTGCAGTTGGACATATATGACCTATAAAGCGTAGGTGATGAGAAGTGATGTCAGATTTAGTGGCTTTCCTCTGCTAGAGTGGAGATTGTCAATTTTGTGGCATTTAAAACTGTTTCTTCTCTGCTGGGAGCAATGACTTAAGGCAGCAACTAAAGTCTACGAAAATGCAAACTGACCTGCAAATACTCGTCAGCAACCAGGCAGTTCCCAGCCTTAGAAGTGAGCACATTAAAGGAGGAGGCAGTCCACATTCTCCAGGGCAAGGAAGTGACTCTCTCTGCTTGTGAGGATTAAATTTATCAGGGTCATTAAATTCTGATGTCAAATGTGACTTTTAAGACGTGATTTTTTGAATCAGCATGTCTGTGGAAAAACTTTAAAGCATTAATTTTTTTCTAGTTTCATACCACGGTCATAACACATTTCTTTTTTCAAATGGTGACACAAAATAATATGTTTGAGGCCAGTGAGATCTTTTCATGAATGCTTTCTTTTGTACTCCCTGTGTCCATAAACTCCAGGCTGCAGCATCTGAGATCCAAGCAAAAATGCAGAAGGTGTGTTTTGACATGACTGACTTACAAAAGTCATGTGTCTCCAAACTAATAACTACATTAGATACAATTTTTCATGTTAATTTTGCAAAATATTGCTGTATAATCCTATGGTCTTGCTTCTTTTCCAAAATACCACCATGGTACGCATGATAAAATTTCATCCTGTTACTTGTTTAATGGTGTCACTTGAGTATATGGGGATATTTCTCAGTGTGCTACTAGGACTGAATCGTTTGCCAATAATATATCCCCTCTTTAGTTTAGTCCTGCAGTGATCTTAATCTTGTTAAATTCTGATGTTGGGGGAGCTCCAAGCTTCACAGCCCAGGCCTCTCTATAGTGAGCTGTGTGTTAGTGCAGATACACCTTTCACATGTATGTGCAAGTCTGCACAAGTGTTATCAAGAATTTTCCACAGGAAGCCTGTAAAGCTGTCAGTGGCTCACATGGTGTCATCTACTAAAAGATGGCCTCTTGTCAAATATCCATTTTATTTTTTTTAAAGCCTGAATATAGAGCCAGATTCCTAGCCTGTCTCAGACGTGATCCTGGTTCCCATGTGATGATGCTGGCTGCAGGTAATCCCCTTCTGAGCGAGGAATTCCAGAGCATGTGGTGCTGGAAAGGTCAAACTCATTTGCAGGGAGTTGTGTTTAACTGTGCGATGCAGAAGCGAGCTTCATTACTCGTAATTAATCCTCACGGTTCTTGAATGTCAGTTTACAGACACAGCCGTGAAGGTAGTCCATGGAAGATAATTAATATTTGTTATTCCTGACTTTGAAAAGACTCTGCATAGCAGTGTTTATAAGTCCTTCCTACTGGGAGAGCCTATGAGGAAATTCCCTGATTAAATCATCAGTGCTGTTGTCTCTGCCTTAAACTGTTGTTTTACAGTAATTACTGCCCTTCCACAACAGAAGGGCACGGGGTGATATGGTGGAAGACACACGTTGGCAGATTTTCAGAGTTTCAGAGAAAATGTCCTTCAGGGAAAGGTTAATGCAGTTATCGGGCAGGTTAATGCTCTGGAGCTCCCTGAGGGCTGTTCATTGATATGGATACGGGGGGGTTCCTTTATAGTATTTTTATTTTAAAACTATTAGGCTGCTCAAAGAGAGTGAATGAAATCTAAAAATACATGTTTTATTAACAACAGAATTTTCTCTTAGGAAATATAGGTCAAATTCTTCACAGTTGTCAGTGTGAAGTTAGAACAGCTGGTTGTAGCTGAAAGTAGAAAATATTCTCAATTCTGTGAATTTCACCTTGGGTTCAGATGAGATTTTGGTTCCCTATTTGCATGGCAGCCTCTGAATACAATCTTACAATTCTTTTTCTGTATTGTATTGTAGACTTAACTGAAAGATTAAAGAAGAGTGATTTTCTTGCTTTGCAGCTCCATTATCAAACAGAAGACATAATTTATGATTTGATGTTGATGTGAAGCATTTTTCAATTTTATGTAAACTCTACAGCTTAAAAATATGAAGATTGATTTTTGTGCAATTTTATGATCAGCAAAATGAGAGATTATATAGTAGCTCATACAAAATTTTACCCTCTATAGTCCAGTTCTTTCATTACTTCATTTTTGTCATCTCTGTAGGAGAAGCAAAAATACAAAAGGCTTCTCTGCATAGAGAGTTATTAGAAAATATTTCTGGATTAGTGTAGGTGCTCACTGGTTTTTGGCCAGTTCTTAAGATACAGAGTTTTCTGTTCTGAATCACAACTTTCCCTCATTAGTGACTCTAAATTACTGTAGAAAGAGGGAAAAGTAAGTTTTGGGAAAATACTTGTTGGTGAAGAGGCTTCTTGAATATGAAATAGCCTATTTGATATAATGCTGGTATTTTACTGGTTTATGAACTAGGGTCAAACTTCTTGCCTATGAATTAGAAAACTTAACTGCCTGGATTTTAGTGCCATCTTTCTGGCAGGCATTCAGTGATCCAGTGAAAAAATTTAATCTTTTTTCTACTTCACTGGTTTGGCCATCATAAGCAATGTTATTAATTATGGACTCTAAAGTAGCAGCTTTTTGTCTTTTGTGACCTAGTACTCACATTGTCAGAAGTGCTGCATTTGCCACCTTCATGGTACTAATTAGTATGTTTATAATGAGCCTCCACTCCAATACTGTAGTCCTCATCAGTCTACACACCTGACAGCAGCTTGCATGTCTCAATGGCAGACACAAAGTCAGGGAGCTAAATTCTCTGCCATATGGAAGTTGGCTATGAAAATCCACTTCTCTCTAATTCAATCCCAAATGTATTTGTGTTTTGAAATGTACCATTTCTTTATGGATAATGGGTTACAAACATTGCAAAGTTTATATGCAGAGGTTTTAAGAAGAAAGGAATAATAGTTTAGAGCAAGAAAACAAAGAAATGGATATATAGGATAATAGTCCTAAAAGCTAGTGAATGGAAGGATTTGATTTTCAAGGTTTGCTGTAAAGTTTGCTCTCAGAGTCATATGACAACCATAAATGGCACAGGGTGCAGAGTTGTAATTTCTACAAGGAAGTCATGTTTATCAGGAGTGGTTTGTTTGCCAAAGTGTCAAAAAAAGACAAACTAAAACCTCATGTTGTCACACAAGGGATATGGTTGGAAAAAGTGCGTGGTGGAAAGTGACTGAAAAGCAAAGGAGAGAGAAGAAAAAAGCTTTACCTGCAGTATACTGGGATACCTCCATCCAGTGGTAGCATTATGGTTTTGACAGTCCTCATTACAGGATGGGTTGTCTTGCGGTGAATGCAGCATCACCCAAGCAAGGTGGAGCAGGTTTGGGCTGAGCATTTGGGACCAACAACAGTTGGACTTCTGGGGTCCCCCTGAGTGTTGATACATGCCCCTGGCACTTCCAAGTGCTGTGGTGGTGTGGTGCTGTGTCCTCTGCGCCAGCAAGATTTATTTGGATGTACAGAGATGGCTGGTCTAGTACCACCCACCACCAGCCTTCTTCTGCCACCTCTCAGAAATTTGTTTCCACTAAGTTTGGGACAGTGATGTAAAATATAAACTTCCCATCTGATTTGTTTCTGTCTAAGGATTTAGAGGCATAGGACCTTGAATTTTTTTTTTTGCCTCTGGCAACATTTTTATGCTTGTCCTGCCAGACTGTTTCTAGGCTGGGAGTCCCAATCTACTTACCCCGTGTATTGCTCATGTATCCCTCTCCTTTCCCTCTCCTGCCACTGCTGGCGTTTGCCCAGCTGCATGAGGGAGCAAAACCAAAGGGAAATGAATTATACTTCATCACAGGTTATTTTTCATATGGGTTAGTTCCCTGACCCAGCTCACCGCACAGTATCCAAATATTCATGCTGGCAGGAGCAGACGGGAGAGGAAAGAGCAGCTGCAGGTGGTGAAGAAGGCCAGAGCATCCTCTCCAGCAGCAACGCTGGTTTACACGGGGGCTTTGTGCTCCTCTGTCACAGCATGTCAGACAGAACTACCTCAGGAGGGGGGTTGTCACCAGGGTGTTGCGCCGAGGGCTGGGACGGCCCAGACACAGAGGTTGCTGCCACTCACAGAAGGCTGGCACTGTCCTAGCCCACCTCACCATGGACTGCCATGATCACCTTCCTTCCCAGTTTTCGCTGATTTCTGGTTTTTTGAGTCATGGAAGATATAGATAAATTCTTACCTTCCAGGCTTTTTTAAGGGGAGCTGCACTTGGGAGAAACTTCTCTTAATGCAGTCCTGTCACTTTTCAAGTTCTTTTCAGAATTTCCCAAATCCACAATAAAAAGAAAATCTGCGATTTCCTCTAATAATAACTTCTATATGTACTTAATACTAGGTTATTATTCATGGTTTTATGTTCTTATACTGTGTGTCACCTTTTATAAGAAAATCTACTTTTTCCTTACTCTTTTTGTGAAATAATGCACTGTAGTTCTTGAGTTTTATAATTCCCTGGGGACTTTCTGAGTATTTAAAAGATGAGCTTGCTGTCAGCCTTCATACCTCTGCCTTTTTATTTGAAGAAACTATTGGCATCTTAATATCTAAGCTCAGATAGAGGAATGCATTCATACAAGTTTCATACAAAGCTTATATTAATGTATATTGCATATGTAATAGTAATAGGATTTCTTTAGGTAAATAATATATTTACCACTTGCAAAGCTCAGACTTTGGGGGAGTTTCTTAAGGAACAGCTATAATATTGAGCTCTTGGGATTAGGTTGCTATTTTTGTTCCTGTCTAAAGTGCAAGGTGTTTTGTTTTAGCACCAGGGATGGGCTGTGTGCAGGTGCGGTGCCTGGTGTGAGTGCTGCACTCTGAGATGTGGCGTCTGCCCCAGAGCATCCTCCCGTTTTGACTGGTTACCAGCCCCAGCGCTGGTGAATGTTCACCCTGGGGCAATGGGGGACAGCAGAGGCTCTCTGAGGTCCCAGTGCCCACTGAAATGGGGATGGGCTTATACAGTGGCTGGTGGGGCAGGGAGCTGGGATGAGCTTCTGTAGCAAGGGGCAGGGCTGGAGTGGAAGGAGGACCATCAGGAGAAAGGATCATATTGTTGGCCACCTCCCATTGCTTCTGATGGATGGTGTCTCTTTATAAGTCCTCCTACAATCTGTCTCCTCCTGGGTTTGTGTACATACATATCTTAAAGCCTGGCTGGTTCACAGAGACTCTCTAACTTATTTTTTCCTGGCCAGCAGTTCGTTATTGCAGAGTGCATGCTTGGGAACGCAGAGGGCTCTTGACCTGCCTGGTGCCTGGCAGCGAAGTTAAGCGAGCATGAAATCATTAACACAAGACTGCAGTTGTTTGGAATTGCAGTATAACAGAACCCTCTTGCAGTGACCATAACGTTAATGGACATAAAGAGGTGCAAGTGCCCAGTGGAGAGGCATTTTTGAGTACATGCTATGCCCCGTGCAGGCAGGGCTGGTCCCTCAAACCAGGGAAGCTGGTATCAGAGCATTTTCTTGAAGAATCTCCTTTCCACCCACATCCACCGTGGCAGTTTTTCACTAGGTCTGGCAGCTCTTTGCTACTTTTATTCACAGATGAATTTGAAACATTTTGCTGAGCATCTACTCTTTTATGCAATTAAAAATAATGTCATTAAAATAAAAAGTCTTCATCATGTTTTCTGTTGGCGTTTGCTCTGGGAGAAGCCTTGTTTAAAGCAAATCCTACAGAGGGTTTTACAGAGGTCTGAAGGATGAAAAGTACTTAGTGAATGTTTTCCGCATTTAAAAAAAACTTCTGTTGGCTTGGTATAACTCCGTGACTTGGCGTGAAAACTCTGAATTTATTTGGCTCTGTTGGTCTTGGCTGCGGCATGCGTCTTCTGCTAATCTTGGGGAGTTAATGAATTAAGTGCAGTTACTTATCAAAGCCGCTGCACAGTGCTGACAGTGCAGGGAGCCTTGCAGCCCTGGTGCTGGCCTCAGGAGGCAGTGGGGCAGCGGCAGCTGGTGCTGGGATTGTGGGGGCCAGTGTGGGGCAAGGGGAACCTCCCCCAAGGCTACTGAGGACTATTCCCCAGCATCCATCTCTTTTTCACCACCACCAGCACCTCCTTTTTGATGATTCCTCTGGGTTTCATCCTTGCATCTGTAAAAGGGGGCTGTGTATGCCCAGAAGTGTGCATGTTTTTTTCCCAAAGGTGCATCTCTCTACCAATGTTCCTATCCCATATCCTTAGACGGTCGTGATTACAACAGAAGAGTTACTACTCAAAAAGGTAATATAATAAGCACTTAAGCTACCTGCAAGTCTTGTGTTACAACTGATGAGGTTTTGCAGGAGCAGTAGCTGAGGGCTGCAGGACATCCCCCTGCATGTCTTGTTCATCTCTGCTGTACCCCTTCAAGGCCTTATTACATGGTGCTTGCCTTTTCTTAGGAAATCGATCTTTCAGCCAGATGGTTTAGTCAGCATCGTCCCTCTGGTGAAGCCTCAAAGAACTTTGTGTGTCTATAAGAAAGGAGGTTGGTTTATTTTTAGTTTTAATGTCAGGTTTTTTATGTCTAACAGATATGTGCCCCCTACATTGGTGCAACCCCCTCCCCCGCTCCCTCCCATTTTTGTTGAGAACTGCAACACAAATGAGAAATTCTTTTACCTAGGGAAAGGTCTTGATATGTTAAATACAGCCTTTTAGTCTGAATCTATATTTGCCATTAGATATTTCTATGTCTTTCCCCCCTAGGTTAAAGCATACTTTGTGACTGGAAACGTCTTTCCTCTGTAACAACCTAAAAGTCGTAAACGAGTCACTTCTGAGCTCTCTTGGGCAAATAAGAAAGTCTTTTGGTATTGTTTCATTTCCTCAATCTCTGATAAGTTTCGTATCATTTTCCTGAATCCGAGACCTCTCTAATCTGTCAGTGTTTTCTCCTGATGGATGGGCCGCTGTTGGGACAGAGTACAGTACTTGCCTAAGGACTTCACTGCTGCTGCAGATCCTCATCCTTTATTCCATAATCCTTGCCACTACACCTGTGATTTTCATAGGGCTGCAGGGGTTTACTGTAGTTCAGAAGAACCCTCCTTGTCAGACAACTCAAGAGGACTTAAATAATTGGAGCATCCACGGTTGTGTTTATCTGCCCCCCCCTCCCCCCTTGATTTTTGACTCTTCCCCAGCTGTTACCAAAAATTGATTGGTATTTTCTTTCAGATCATTCATGAAAACATGAAGCAGTTTTGTAACCAGATCCCTGTAGGCCCCATTAAAAAAGCTACTCTCAGATGATGAAGCCCATTTATGGTAAGAGGGGTTTCATTCATGTGTATGAACTCATTGTCAGCTGCTTTTTAATCGATTTGCATCAGCTGCATTGATTTTGTATAAGTGCTTTTAAAAACAGTCAGGGTTGCTAGTTATGCATGTGTCTGGGTGCTGCACAGAAGTCTGTCCTGGGATTGCAGATCACTTCTGCCCATTGTTCTGTCAGAAAACAGCAGCAAGTTTGGTTGACTAAACCTGTTTCTTGTAAAACCATGGTGATTAGGGTTAATTAATTATTATGTTTTCATTAAGTGTATAACTTTGACTTCTGTGTTTAGAAAGTAATGTTTCATTTGTTTTAGAAAATACTTAGGATCCTGAGTCCAGACTGCAGTTTATTGTATATAGGAAATATGGTTTATTTGTTTCTCACAGGCTTTCATCCATAAATTCAAGAGTGTGTGGAATGATGAGCTGTGATTTACCAGCCAGGCCATTCCCGAGTGTCTGCGTTTTCTTCATTTCTCGATTCATGTCCTCCAAAAAAATAAAAAGTCATGATCCATTATGGGTTTTAAAAGGGTGTTTGTGTGTGTTCATTCCCCTTAGTTCTCTCTTCTGTCATCTCTCTGCTTGAGACCTTGACAGACTGTTTTAGCATTACTGATTGCAATAACACACCACCCAAAATTCATCCATGAAACAGAACTACAGTGCTGATTTCAAAAGCTTTAACAAAACCCATCCCATCTGGATCATTTAAAGCTCTCGTATGGTTTGTTTCAGAGTGTGAAAATTAAAATGCTCCATTCTGAGAACCCAGAAGTAAAATTGGGTTTGATGTATAGCGAACTCAGCAGTTGTTTTCCAACACACTTATTTTTTCTGTTCTTCATTTTTGGTTAGTGTTATAATTCATAAACAATTGAGGATGCCATTCCATTCCCTACAATTTTCATTTTTGTTACCTTGTTTATACTGTATTAAACCTTGATTGAGACCAATATTTATGCGGTGATGATAACTCTGGATTTGATACTGCTCCAGACTATTTTATTTTATTGATTTATTATTTCTGTTTCTTCGCTAGTTTTATGATTACCAAAGATATTTTCCATTTAAAAGGCTAACAAAGTGCATTGGTGTGGCACTTTCCATCCACTGATCTGGAAGAACTTTCCTGACATTCCTCATGGATGGAGGAGACAAATTTGTTTTCCTGATCCTACCGCAAGTGAAAATTAGGCACAGATAGGATGGATATGGGACTCAGCAGAGGAAAGTGCTTCAATACCCTTGCTTTTACCTTACTTATCCAAGTCTGTGACCTAGCACAGGGGAGCTGGAGAGAACAGACCTCTCCTGTGTCATTAGACAACTTGCACCACACTCATGTCAGTTAATTCTTTATATATTTTTTAACCATAGAAAAGGTTTAAACAGTTGAAATTTCGGTGCTTTATTCCAATAAAGCACATTTAGTCCAATGGCATGTACTTCAACCTGAAGGAGTAACTCCCTGAGCTAATACAAATCAGGGATGTTTCTGCAGGCTGAAATGGTGTTTTGGTCATTGAGTGGTATGCTTTGTGACTTAGGCTGACAGTAAAACCCAACAAAAAGAACAGTTTTATATTTGAAGTGTTCTAAGCTTGTATTCCCAGCATGTGAGGAACAGAGGAGTTGACAAAGCAAGCTGTGGACACATTGAAATGTCAACCATCCTTCTCTCCTGAAGTTTACAGAGTCAGTTTTGGGGAATGGACTGTACAGCCACAAGTACACTGAAAGTGTCAGTCAGTATGTTTAGTAGAGAAGTCTCAGATGGCTCAAATTCAGGTGACAGTGAAGAACCTCAATATTGAAGCAATTAAACAGTTGTATATTTTTGTTAAACTTACAGTAGCAAAACATTCCACCAGTCTGGGACATGAATCCTGTGATTTAGTTTTCAGAGAAAAGAGAAATGAAAAGGTCACTTGGCAGCGCAAAACTACTTTAAAGCTCATTTTGTGGGTTCTATATGCTTGCAATGAGTGAGTTTCCTTTGAAGTTCTGCTTCAGGCAGGGAGTTGGGGAGGATGTATTTGTGCAGCATGGCTTCTCCCAGAACTGATAAAGGTAAGCAACAGCAAGGCACCAGCATTTTCCCACAGCCAGTGCTGCTGCGACTCAGTGTCTGTGCAAATTTGTGCTGTCTCTCTCATTTCTTAATGCAACCCTGAAACAAGGGGAAGAGACCTGTGATGTGGCAGACGTACCCCTGGTATGAGTGGGAGCAGCACTTATTTCAGCAGTACAGAAGTATTTCTGCCAGCTCCACATCTTTCCCTGCTGAGCTTTAGTTTTGTTTTGCAGTGCACGTGGCTTCATGCCTGTTGAAAAGCCCTGCTGAGGCACCCTCCCTGCTGATGCTTGCTGGAAGCATTTTGTGGTACTTTAGGGACACCCTTGGTTGTCATTTTGGTGGTAATGCACAGACAGCACAGGAAAGCAGGAAAGAGTTTATCTGAGCATGCAGTGCTCAGACTAGTTTAGTTGTCTAGTTTCTTCTTTGCTAGTACAGGAAACGCACCAAAGAGGTATGGTGACACTAGTTTCTAAATTTTTTTACTCTCATTCTAAAAGGAGAACATTAGGTAGATTTGTGTCAATATAAGATCCTCCTGAGCATGTCTCCTTTTTAAAATGTTAAGAGCACAGGAAAAATATCATTCCCCTAAAATAATGTATCTAGTCCATTAAAGCAGAAATTCAAGGTATTTTGTCCTGGACAACACTGAAGGAGGTGTGTCCCAAAGAAGAGATGACTTGCAGTGTCATTTGTATTGCTGTCTTAGTGGATAGCCTGAAGAGAAGATCTTTTTTGTGTTAAGGATAGTTGCTCCCACATAGTAATATGGTGAGTTCAGTATTTTTCATGTTTTCTGCAAATACAGAAGAGTTGTTAATACCATTCTTGATGGAGAAAGAAGCTGATATTACTCATTTATGCACAGATGACTCTCCTTTCTTCACCTCCCCTTTACCAGAAGAAGTATATGAAGTACCACTTATGTGTTTTTTATATACAAACTTACACATGGTCTTAAGAAGTGGGGCATTTCTATACCTTTTCATCTATTGATACCAGTGAGTGGGTAGAACTGTGGTTTTTTCCCTACCAGCTAGCAGAGAAAAGAAATTGAGGAGAAGAAAGGTCAGCGATTAGAGAGGAATGCCTTGACCTCTATTGCAGACTTAAGTGAAAAAATATGAGAAATACCTCCTAAATGGCCAAAACCACCTGTGGATAAGTGATGGCTGTGGTAGTTAAGCTGTCATTCACGAAAATTGAAGAAAGGCAGAGAGATGGTTGTTTACTTTAAACATCTGAGGGAGGAGAGGATTTCCATGACATCACAGAGTTAAATGCTAACACTGTATAATAACAAAAAAAAAGTCTCTTTCAAGATATCTTGCTGGGTCTCCTGATGGAGTTCCTCTGTCACTCAAACAGTTTGAGTTTACGTATGAAAGGAGTTAGCAGAAGATCTTTGAACCTGTGGAAATGTGCCGCAGCATCAGTACCTTGCCTTTATGGTACAGAAAGATCAAGCATTTTTGCCAGTGATTTGCTGTCTGATGTGGGCATTTCTGTTCCAAGATCTACCCCTCTGCAGAATGCATTAAATGCTTCCTTTACAAAGGCGTTGTGCGAGGGTTGATCAGGCATTGGAACAGGGACGAGGTTGCCTAGGGAAGTGGTGGAATCACTATTCCTGGAAGTGTTCAAAAAGCATGTAGATGGCACTAGTGGCACTAGGGACACGGTGTGCTGCTGGATCTGGCAGTGTTAGGATAGCTGGACTTTATGGATCTTAGATGCCTTTTCCAGCCGTAATGACTGAATGATTCTCTGATTTGTGTCCCACACAAATCATAAACACTCTGTGAAATGACCACTGCTTTAAAAAGAAATTCCCAGACGCTTTTGTGTAGTGGTTTTGGAGACATCACAGCCATGTTTTTTTGGGGGAAATAATTCTGAGATAGGCAAGGGAGTTAAAATCCACACAGTGCAAAGTAGTCTGGTATGTGCTGTCCCTCCTGTGTCATTCATCCTGTCCATCCTGTGCCATTAGCTGTATGGGAACAGTTATTTTACAGGAAGAGTGACAATAGCCTGATCTGTGACATATAGTTTCATTTTCCTATGACAAATTTAATTAAAAAGATGAGAAGTTTGGTGCATTTCCAGGTTCTGGAATCCTGATAAGAATAAGGAAAGATATTGCTATTACACCTCAAGGCAAAAGTATTTTCCTGCCAATGTTTTTGCATGCTGTTGTTGTCAGCCCCCGGACTGAAGGAGTTAGGGGAAAGATCTATATTAGACCTTGATGAACATCTTTCATTCACATATCAGTTGTGGGAGAGGTAGTGAGACCTGGAGATTTTGGACTAATATGTGGGTGGTCAAACTTCACCATGTGCAGGGTACCTTCCTCCTTCCCAGCTGTCGCAGGCTCTGTCCGTGGAAACCTTTGCCCTGCAGTTGCTCTCCTGATACAACCACGGTTTCACCTTCACATCTGTGAAGATGGAGGCTGTTAATCTGGGTCAAACACCAGAGAGCTGCTCGTTTGCTACACATTTAACCACCACCATACCATTACAGTGGTTTGACAACTGGATAGTAAAAATGTTGTCAGTTGCTAGTTGTTTTTCTGTCTGCCAGTTGTTTTCATCCCCTTTTTCTCAGGGAAAGATTTCCTGGAGAGTGAAGGGTGATTTCACTTTTGCAGGTGGTTGCGGGGCTGTACAGCCTCTTAACTCCCTTTTTGCCTGTCAGGTGGGTGCTGCATCTGGCCCTGTCCTCTGCTCTCTTCTTCTCCTCTTTCTTTTTTTTTTTTTTCCTCCTCTTTCCCATTTGCTACTTTATTTTAATAGTCCAGTGTAACTCGCCAAGACCAGCAACGTGACTGGAATACAAGGACAAATTAGAAGCAGTGCTTTCAACTTTCTACTCGTGAATTTTGCCAGGTCTTGCTGAGACAGATAAGGACACATTAGCTCTAATGACATTTACTAAATACTAATTTGCAAGAGAGAAAGGTGCCCAAGGAAAAGCAGATATTCCTCTTTCTGGGCAATTTTTTTCCCTTTGTGCTTTAACTTAAAGGACTTTCTAAAACAACTTAAGGTCAACCTTTATTTGTTCCCCAAAAGAACTGTATTATCCTTAAACACCACTTGAACTAACTGTGGTCTGTGGATACATAGATATATGGATAAATTATTTCTCCTTTAAAAACACTGTCATTAAAAAGAAGATATTTAGCTTTTTTTAACTTGTGCTTTTAATAGAACGTAATTATTTTATGTGACATTTATTTGTTAATGTACTAGAAGTTTTGTGTGTGTGCAATGCTTGTTTAACAGTGAGAGAAAAAACCAAAGAGAGCTTGATATAAAATCCCAAGCTGTGAATAATAGCACATTTATTCATTCTTTAGTTCACTGACAAAGAGCAATCAATTGTGAAAAAAAAAAGGTTTAAATCAAGAAAAAGAAATTCTTTCTTGGCCCAAAAAGAAAGAAAAACCCCCATGCATCTTGTTCCAGTGTTTTCTCTTTCTCTGTGTTACATTTCATCTTCAAGCTCTGAAATAAAAGCAAATGCGATAAAAGCCTGGGTTAGAAAACCAAAGAGGAAGGGTGAACCCGTTGCCTTTTTACTCAGTTGAAGATAATTATACCACTAACCCGAGACGTGAGAGGCTCAATTCCCTTTACTGCCTGGGGGAACTTGAACCCATTTCCAGGAACAGTTCCTATAAACGTGAATGGGAGCGGCTGATCCCAGAATACCCTTTTCGCTTTGCCAGTGGCATTCCCACTTCCCACAGCTTGCTTAAATATTCATTAAATGAGGAAAAAAGCAAGCTCTCTGCAGCAGAGGTGGATGTAGAGAGGTGCTCAGGGAGCCTGTGGTCCTTGGCTCCCCAGCTGCTGCCAAACTGCCGCCACTATTGCGTGGGGGCTGCGGCATCACCCGGACCCCAAAGCTGTCCCACTCTGGGGACTGGAAGCAATATACTTCCCTGTGCCCACAAGACTTCTCTATTCCATGCGAGAAAACTTGGGCACTGTAACACACAACCATATAATTGTGAAAGGATGCTGCAAGAGTAGTGGTCATGTATTGGCCCATTTCCTGTCGAGAGGGGCAGCTGTGCTGCGGTGACGTGCAGCAGGCTGGGCAGATGGACGAGGCTGAGGTCTGAGCTCTGCTCCCTGCACAGGCTGGTGCTGCCAGGCCACAGGGTCTTCAGCTGGGGGATGGAAGGTCCTGGCCGAGTCCTGCTCACAGGCACGGAATTGGCCATTGCTGCTGAGAAACACAGCTCTGGTACAGAAAGTGCATCTCCTTCTCTGGCCTTACCCCATGGCATTTCAGGAATCTGGATCTTTGCTGGCTTTGTTTTTATTAAATGTATCTGAACATCAAAGCATTCTGAAAACAGTGCTGTGAAAACACTGGGTGGGGCTTTTTGGCATTTTACAGAAGGCACCTTGAAACTTCATTTCTCAGTAAATTGCTGCATGTCCTAACCCTAATTAACTGGCTAGTGTTGCAACAGTGGTCAAGGGCTTTAAAACACTCTGGGTAGGAAACATCTCTCCCGGCTTTATCAGTGCAGTATATCATCTAAGTCTAACCTTATCTTCGCACTGCTCTTAATAACTTCTTATCTGCTTTACCCATAAATGCACAACGCTTTCCATCTATACAGTCCCTTTTACTTGGCGGGGGAGGAACAGTGAAAGAGAGTGTGTTGTTACTTTGTAAGTCCTTTATGGGACTGAGACCTGCGAATTATTACTGCTGGTTTCTCTCTCTGGACAGGTGGTCACTTCTGTCTCCAGGGACTGCAATTCTATATGAGTACCTTGTCTCACCATATCATTATCCTCATCTCTGTCTGTTTGCCTTCTGCTTTCCTTGAGCAGGAAAGCAGAATTTTAATTCTGCTTTTAATCTTTCTTCTTGCTCTTATTCTGTAGCTAAGGGGAACCCAATGCCTACTTTGGAGTTTCAGATGTTACATCAGTAAAAATATTTTCTAATGTGTTTTCTATTCTGAGTACTTAACACAGGGAGTTATTTATTAGCTTTGTGTTTACACACAATCTGTAATCCCTATGGAAATAACAATGGCTGCTAATGTCATTTATAGATAAAGTGAAAGCATTAACAAAGTTCATAAGCAGTTTTGCTAGTATAAATAATGTAAATTCATTATTTACATGCAAATATCATGGGGATGTTTCTATTTCTTATAATACTATCAGTATTATGTATACTTTCAGGTGTTCTGTGCTTTGATTTATGATTGCTGTCTTGGCAATGTTAAAAAAATAACTATTGCAAAGCATTTTGCGGGGGACAAAAAGTATTGTTTACATATAGAACTTCTCTGTCTTCCTTTGAAACCCATAGAATCAAAAACCTAGTACAGAAGCAAAAACCCAGTCTACTGCAATCCATACTATATGCAATTATGATTTTAAAATAAGTTTGATACTGGAATCAAGTCAGATGAAAGTAAACTTAATGCACCAACTCATAAAATAAGTAATTAGCAATTCTTCTGTGAAGAAAAACGTTTTGGTTTAGTAGAGTCACTCTGCTCTCAGTCAGCTGTATTTAAAATAAAATATATCAAAATCAGATTTAGAATCTTTGGAAACTGAAGTCAATTTATTCAAGTCAATGGAGCCACCTACAGATTTGACCCTGAATATCTGATAAGATATACAGACAAATTTTCACAAGCATGTGTTTTAGAAATGTGTGTGCAGTGCAAATAATGTTTTGTAATAAAAATTGTTTACTGGTTGAGTGGATTTTTATAAATGCAGCCTTCAAAGAGGTAATACCTACTCCTATGCTTTGTCACCCCCACACTGCTCACTTCTCAGAGCCTGGCTCTTACACAGCCAAAGACCTTCATATGCAGTACTTGGTTTGGCAGTGAAGGGTGGCACTGAGATAAACCTGGCCCTGCCACACCTGAAGGAATTTCACTCACTAAGAAATGAGATAAGCTCTATTGCTTTTCCTGATACTTGGCTGCAGGTAGGACACTCTTAAAAAAACCCACAAACCCAAAAGTCAGTGTTCTAACAGCTCTGTGGAGTGTGGAGATTGCCATGATAGTTCACTCTGGGGGTTAAAAAGCTGGGTATAGCCATGGAGAGGTAGGTGTAAATTCAAAAAGCCTTAGCCGGTTTTTTGCAATTACAGATGTGAACAAGTACCCTATGAATGGTTGCTGCTCACTTTTATGAGGAATTTGGAGATCTATGGAGACTCCTCGTTGCCAGCAGATGAAATCAGATCTAAACCTACCCACTGGCCAACCCAGACTGATATCCTGCCCTTCATCTCTTCAGGCTGGCTCCTCTGTCCTCTGCCAGAGGCAGTTTGAGCACTTTGGAGCTGTGAGGAATCCTAAATATGTAGTCAATACACTAACTGTGCTCAGCCACCAGCACCGTGTTTTCATTAGAAAGAGCTTTCGTAGCCAAAAGTGTGATGCTTTGACAGCTCATCACCTAATCAATTTCTCATTTTTCGAAGTAAAGCATGCAGGCGATGTTCTTAGTTCCTTCCCACTTTGTATAAATACTGTCAGTTGTCAAAAAAAAAGAAAAAAAAAAAAAGAGAGAGAGAGAGAGAAATATATAAAATGCTAATGCCTTGATTAGCATTTTTCACTGACCTATCTGTAGTGGCATGAACAGCAGAGGAGCTGAAGAGTGGAGATCAGGGCTCAATGTACTCAGCTCCTGGAGCACCTCCTCTCCATTGTGTTTGAATTCTTTCCACTGAGCCCCAACAGGGTTTTGCTCTTTAGTACAGTTTAGGCTTCTGTCCAATCGGTCCAGATTGGCAGATTTCAGTCCAGATGGTTATGATAGATATGGTACCCTCTCTTTTAATCTCAACTAAAGAAGTTTTGACAAAGGCCTGTGAATTAAGTGGGCTATGAGTAGCAACAACTGAGTGAATTTCACATTTTTGCCTAGTCCATCTGCCAGGCTGAAAAGAGGGAAGGCAAGCAAGCCATTTCAGTATAAATTAGTGTGCCTGAATTGCACAAATCCAATTAGTTAACAGGCAGGACATTTCTCTGCTATTACTACTATTAAAAAAAAAAAAAAAATCTCTTTGGCAAAATGCACATTGAGTAGTAAATCTTTCCTTTTCAGGCTTGCCATCCATTTGGTACCTTTGTCCCACATTTACATGGAAATTTTACTCCCCTTGAACACAAAGCTTTTTCTCTCAGCATGCAAGCTGCATTAATTGTCAGTAATGTGGGCAGAAATATATTCTACCATTATATCATCAAAACTGAATGGAATTAATAGCCTGTCCCGTGGTTATAAGGAGTTTGGCACCATGCGTTTTATCTGTCAGTGAGATGACTATTTATATTGTTTTGGGGTAACTGGCATAATAGCCTTTAGTATAATTGCTTATCTGAATGCACACAATTAAAACTATTTTCTGGGGGGACTTTGTGCTTGAAACTCACTTGGGTACACGCTTTTTTTGCCAGAAGGGAGAGGACAGCTCAGTGGGCTTCATGTGACGCCTTAGCACAGCTCTGCCTGCTGAATGTGACCCTTTTTCAGTGACAGTTGTCTTGCATAACAACAGGTCGCCTTTCTTTTAACACTGCCCTGCCAGTCCTTCCTATTTCCTCTTGAGAAGCTGGTTTGCAGCCCTCTGAAGTCAGTGAAGTTCCCATGGCTTTGAGTCACGCCAGGAGCCCAGATCCTTCTCCTCGCTGCCTCCTCTTAAGCACAAACATCCACAGCTCCTAGTCTTATCCTCCCAAAAGATTTTGGCACTTGGTTCCCAGAAGCACTACTATGGACCTTCACTTTTGTTCTTCTGATGTAATTTTATTTAGCTTCTTTCGTAGAACTGTAAGTGCTGATGGAAGTGTTTTCTTCAGGCATGGTCTATGTGTGGATCCTCCTCCATGAAAGCATTTTGAATCTGAGTTTCAGCAGATGAATTCAACCAGCCTCTGCATGGTGGAAAAGAAAATCAGTAATACATTCTGGTATTTATGCAGATTTAAAAACATTAGTTCAAATGTGTATTAATAATAAGCTATAAGTATTTCATTAGGAGAGTGAAAGTGGGGAAACAATTTACATTCTGCATTCAGCACTAGCATTGCAGCTGAAATGCCAAAGAGATTTCATGTTGGAGGTCCATTTTCACACTTTATGAAAACTGAGGTCACACTAATAAAGCATGAAGCTGGATATGCTGTAAATGTGATAAGTTTATTGCAAGTCTTCAAAAATTCATGTGTGTCCCAGTGTCCATACTGAAGCTTATTTACCGTAATAGGTTTTTCAAATAGAGAGTGCATTAATTTGTCTGCTTAAAGTTTCTTAATCCCCTCCTATCAAATGCTTTAAGAAAGTATCAACTTAAAAATATTTACTGTCAAAGTGTTTTGTCAGCCCTTTAGATTCACTACTGGTTTTGAATATTTGAATCTCCTAGTTTGACAAAGTGTTAAGATTATCTAATGCAGGTTATTTTTAGATTCAAAGAGAAAAATATTGATTCTTTGTTGTCTCCTCTACCCCTCAGTCATGCACAAAAACCACAGAAATATAAGTATTAAATAGTATTTTAAGCTGTCAAACATTAATACAGAGCTTTTTAAAAATAAATTGGAGATCAGTAAGAAACTTAATTTTACGAACATTTCTTGACCATGTCAAACTCTTTGAGTTTGTTGATATCTTAATGGACCCTAATGGAGACATTTTAAAAACAAGAATAACTTGCTGAAGTAGTTGGTTATTTTTAACACACACATGCACTGCTTGCAACTGTTTTTTATCGCTATGGGAATAGCGGACAACGCTAACAACAACAAAAGATCAAGATTCAACATGTTTGTTAAAAAAGAAAGTTGTTTTCAAAATAGAATTAGGAGATGGTAGAGTCTAACTATACATTTCCTGTAAAGCAATTTTTTTTCAATTACTTAATGCAGTCTTGTTTCTCTGAATGTTATTTGTTGAAAGCACATGATTATCTACAGAATCTTTTTGAATTAATGTTGATAAAATTTTTAGAACATGTAATTATTTGTTCTTGATACTGCATGCTGCGTTCATGTGCAGTTTTTAATTGTAAGGTACTCTTTGCTGTGTTTACAAATCTATGCTTGGAAAAGCACGTATACGAAGGGGTAGGTTTTCAGAAGGATTTACGGACAAGCCAAGGTGTGTTCTTGGGCCGTGACATCTCTGCTTGTGGGAGAGCCATCTCCTTTCCCATAAATACTGCCAGACATGCGGGTTTGTGCAAGCGTCAAGCCAGGCGAGGCAGTGCTGGGTCAGTGGTGTGGGGACACAGCTTCATGGGACAATGGCAACATCTGCATGGGTCAAGCACCTTCAGTTTAGACAGTGCTTTCTCCCTCTGTCCCCTGTGCCCGAAACCTGAGGGGCCTTTTAGGAGCACGCTGGCCACATCCACAACACAGAGCCCTCAGCCCTAAATCTCCTGTGAGCCCCAAATAGTCGGTGGTGGTCCTGAGACACAATGATTATTTGTTCTGCATCTTCTTAGTTCCAGATTTCTGAAGGCGTCAGCGTGGTGCTTTTCTAACATGACACGGAGGACCTGTGTTCTGTACCCTGGGACCATGGGAGGAAAGCACATGAGAACACCACCATGATGTAATGCTGATAAAATGTTAGAGGGGGGATACTGTAAGGAATACACAGACAAATGTGGAATTGTCTTCATCATGTCAGCCTTTGGGGATGGAGCAGCATATCCCAGGACCATGTCCAGGGACTGTCTTGAGGAGACCAAAACAGCAGGCAGCAAAGGGGAGTGAGCCATCAGGAGCCAGCCCTTGGCCTCACTCCCTGGGATGATTTTCTTTAAAAGTACAGTCAGGCAGTTCTGAATGCCAGCAAAGCAAATGTATGTAAGTTCTACTCTGTACAAAGAGAGAAGCAGGAGAGAGCAAGGAGCAGAGGATGTTTGACATCTGCATGTTAGGGCAGGGGAAAGGTTTGAGTAAATGTGTGACAGGTTAAATTAATTTAGGTTTCTTCTATCAACATGTCTGGTCAAAATTGCTGAGCTAATGAGGCTAGTTCTTTTACTTTTATCTCTGGTCAAAGTGACCTCAAATGTAAAGAATCACATGGTTGACAGTTAGGTATCACTTTAATGTTGTATTGCAAGGTGAGTGTGTGCACTTAATGAAAAAGGCTGAAAAAATGACTTCAGAATAATTTTTATCAAAACAGTGGGATTTATGAGGAAAACATCTGCTTTCACAAGAAAATGAAGAGAGAAAACCTTGAAAATTGAAGCCAGTTGCTCCAAAGTTGTCCTGCAGTGCTGCAGAGCAATGGTGGTTTGGGTGCTTCATGTTCCAGTCCCTTCATGAGCTGTATTCCTGGCAGGGCTGTATTTCCCAGGAGGTAGCACAACTCTTACAATGTGCAGGATTTGACTTCTTTTAAGGACAGGACTTCTTTTAAATACCAGGTGATAATGGTAGTATAAGGTGTGTTTTGATGCTCTCAGTCTGCAAAGTCTAGTCAAGTCACAAGTTTTAGTGCTTTTAAGCACTCGAGATGTACAGTCTAATAGCACAAGTCCCTAACAAGGCTTGGCCCAGTCTACCCTGGGACTTGGTGCCAGCATGACTTTGTTGAGCTGAGCCATGATAAGGTACAATTTGTAGCTGGCAGGGCTTTGCCAGCCAGAGCTTCTGGAGAGGGCACAGCAACACTGCCAAACCTGCTGCTGGAGGAACCTGGCCTGGGACTAAGGCAGCTTGGCCCCAGTGCCAACCACATCTGGGAGAGAAAGTTAGTAGTTTGGGAGAACAGTGCATTCCACACCCAGCTTTCCACCAGCACTGCAGGGACAATGATCTGTCATATTTATCACATCAAATCATAGGCTGTTCTGGCCTCCTTGATCGTACTTCCTTTCAAGGCAGCTGCAGTAGACATCACTAGCACTGGCAAGTGCAACACCCAAGGACACTTGAGGTGGAGGCAGGAACATTAAAAACAACAACCTAGTTGTTGTAATTTGAAGTCTTATGCTTTTTTTTGCTCAGTAATGTCCCTGACAGATCCCATACACTGTGTACAGCTGGCCATTTTGGTTCTATGCCAAATGAGAATTTCCTGGTGTTAAAAGAATTCTCAGTTGTCTACTTTCTGGGCTTCCAGAATAGTACAAATCATGTTTAACTTGGCTGTAGAGCTAACGCTGAATACCTTGAAACAAAACCATAAAATAATAAGTGAAAACTGGGTCTTATTGTCCACAAAATACAAAATTTCAATTCAAATTACTCTTTTATTGAGCCGTATTGCAAGGATGACCGTTATTTCTGAATGGGGTGTTAACGTATATTTTTTCCTCAGACGCAAAATGGTCATGCTTCCCTATCTAATTCCCTCAGTGGAAGAGCAGAAACAGGCGAGCGTCTCTTCTCCTGCATCGCTGTAAATCCAGGCAGACTTCATTTGCTGGAGCAGAATTAATCCACTCTGTGCAGACTCAACCCTAGTCATGGTCCAGCCTCTTATCTACAATAATGGTTTCTATGTAATAGCTTGTGGAGAAGTAGAATAGAGGAACAGAGCTTGATAAACAAAACATCAAGCCATAAAAGTTTTTGCTTATATCCTTCTAAAACCTCCCCAAACAACAATAACAACAACAAACAAAACAAACAAAAAACAACACAAAAACAACAACAACAACAAAATTGGTTTGCAGGCACAATTTTCCAATTACAGCAGTTCAGACGCGTTTCCACACTGGATTTTGCTCCTCCACTCTATTTTGGCAGCATCTCTGAGCGAAGGTGCCTATTTCCTGAACAGATAAAGCTGCACTGCCAACTTCGGGGTTTGTGGCTTGGCAAGTCCCGTTCTGGCTGCAAGCTGCCCTAATGAGTCTACTTGGAGGTTCATTTGCAATGTGGGGAGTCCTGGGATGGGAGAAGTCTTGCCTTTAAACGTTGACTCTTAGGTAGGAAACTGCAGCAGGCTGAACTTAGATGGCTCTTGGGCATTAATCAGTGCTTTATTGACACAGTTGACTGTAATGTGTCATCACTACTGTCATGTCCTTTATGCATGATGCTGTATGCCCCCCTTGCACTGGAAGATGTCCCATCTTTACAAAGGATGTGCCACTAGGCAGCCTTGGTCACAGACTGTGTCATACAGGAGTCTGTGTTACATCTGCCAAAGGGCCATGAAACAACAGCAGCAAGCCCAGACATCCCTGAGTTTAAATATTTTGGATACAAAATCAAAAGCCATTGATGGTTACCTTGATGTTTGAAAGGCAAACGTCAGCCAGCTGCATCTCAGCCGTGCTGCTCCTCAGCCCTGATCCTTGTTAAGCACTTCACAAAGTGCTTTGTGATCTGTGTCGGAGCACCTGGACCCATGCCAACCAGGTGCTTTCAGGGGTACTCTGTAATCCATGCAACCATCTGACCAAAGTGATGAAATATCATCTATCCTGTCATGACCATTGTACACATCAACAAGGGGAAAGCAGAACATTTTTCCCCCAGCACCCAGTGTTGTATCAGACTTTCCTTTAGGATTGCCTTGCAGTCAGACTGGCATGTTCTGCCTGTGAATGAAATAGAAGGTGAGTACTGGGAGGCCCTTCTGTGCACCCTGGCCATGACTAGAATGGGCAGCAAACTCTTTAATTTTCCCAATCTGAAACCCTCTAGCTGGAAAACTACTGCCAGTCACGGAAACATCTTACTACAAATAGAGAGAGAGAGTCACAGAACTGATGCTAAGGGAGAACTTGTGGAGAAAGGTGGCAATGTCCAGACCTACCTATTGGAAGGTAGAAACAACATGCCTTAGTCTGATGAATGAGATTAGAAAGATCTGACTTTTCACACTCTTCTTAAGGCCTTCATTCCTTCATCCATCTATCTAGATCTCTTTCATTTGGCATCCCAGACTGCACACTGCTAGATACCAAAACAGTTCAGTGTGGTCTGGAGGTCCCCATCAGCACTGGTTCGTGTGACAGGGTACCACGTGCCTACCTGTAATGACCACTGCTGGATGATACAGACAGGTGGCTCCTGAGACCTGCTACTGATGTAACAGCGTGGTTAAAGGAGACGGCATATTCAACTGCGATGGGAAAATGGTTAAGGGGTTGGCAAATCATATAGGATTACCATAATCAGGAGATGTGTGTTGATTCATGCTTTCTCCCCCGCTGCCCATGATCAACATACTGTTTCTCTTCAGATGTCTTTTCAGTGTGTCCTGCTTCAGCTCTTCCACATCTTTCTAGGTATTTTATTCTCCTGGCCTGAACCATGAGCCTTGATCTCCCAGGGTCCTGTGTGGGTCCTGCCTCCACACTGTAATGCTGGACTCACCTTAGCACAGCCAATACCAGGTTTTATAGAGCACTGAACAGTTTGGTAAGCACCAGTTTGGAAAATTGCTGGCAGGAGATCATATCTAGGACCCTTCCCTCAGACCTGAGAGACTGATACTCAAACACCTGGGCTGAATTAGTCAGAGCAGGCAACTATACCTGGCTGTTCCTGTTCTGATTTAACAGCCTGACTACTGAGTTGTTGTGGAAAACACTAAGCTCCTCAGTTCTGCTTTAAAATAGGATGGGGGAAAAGGTAGATGCTGCCTGCTTTCCTAAAGAGACAGTTTTCTCAACAGCACACTACTGATCTTACTGTGGGCAAGGGTGGGAACATTTGCTTCCAAGCTGGCTCCTGTGTTCAGATCCCTGAAGATTTTAAACATCCTTAACAATGTGTAAACAAAATTTGCCTAAACGTAATCCCTCCTTTGTCATCCTGACATCCTGACTTTCACTCTCCTTCTTCATCTGACACATGCCCCCTTAGTGGTATGACTTTTCTCTTGTCTGTGGCAGCAAAAAGGTTACCTATGTCCTGACAGGACAGAGAAATGTTTTGAAATGTGTTGATCAGCCTGGAGGAGCTGAGACCTCTGCAGTGATTTTTTGTTTGTGTGTGTGTGCATGTGCACAGAACATTAGAGATCATGAAAATAAGCAAAATGAGAAAGGATCTGGAGGCATCAAGCAAAAGGTGACCGTGTAAAGGTCAAAAAGTACATGAGCTGCAAAATTTCTCACACCACACATGAATTTCCTTTTTGCAGTCCTTCCTCCCAATGAATTTTCAGTGCTGAGCGAATAATGTTTCCAGCTGGTTACAGGGGCATTTTTTCATTGTAAACCAATATGCATTTCATTTCAGGCCACCTTATGTTTTTACAAGATACGGTTTTTCTTCTCAGAAGTCTATTTGATAGTGAATTTGAATAAGGGTGTTCTAATAGTACATTAAGCATGTGGGTGGCTTTGCTCGCTGCTTGCTTTTAGAGGAAGCTGCACCTTCAATTTAATGGACAATGCTGTGCTTCAGTAGACCATTATATTAGTCCACTATTCCTAACATAGCAGTCATATTGAAATTGTATTGCTACATTATACAAGTATGGTTAATTAAACCCAGTTATCAGCCCAAGTTCACACAATAGCTGTGTGTGGGTAAAGGAGAAGCAATGCGTTAGAAAAAAAGTGTATGTTCTAGAGAAAAATAAAGCAAAAAAGAGAGGTAAGGAATGGGCACAGTTGAAGAGAGAGCAAGCATGTCAGGAGAGCTGCTGGATGGAGACTGCCAGTGCTGCAGCCTGACCTGTGCTCTCTGCCCTGCAGCCATGCTGAGAAATTAGGGAGTCTGTTAATTTTTTGTATCATTATTACAGTGAAAGACATACCTTACCACATGGAACTAAAGAGGGATAATACAAATGAAGCATAACTGACAGTTTTTTAAGATAGATGTTCGTCAAAGGCTTACTTAATGTCTCTGAAGTACAAAGCATAATAAGGCTGTGGGTTTAATGCGTCTGGAGTAAAAAATATGTATATCCTCTGCACTATCCTTCTTTCCTTCTCCAGCTGGCTTTTAATGTACTGTTGAAAACAATCAAGTATAAATAGTAGTGCTTGAAAGAAAAGTTGATATTCAGACTGTTACTGTGTGGGACTACAAAAATTACTTGTTGGGTCTTTGATCATATTCCAGGGAGGCATGAGAAACCACATCAACAGTGCCTCTTCCTGTTGAGCAGGGCACCCTCAAACACAAGAAGGGCAAAGCAATGTGAGAATCCTCTGCAGACCTTTGCAGAAATCAGGGTCCCAGTATGTTGCCTGATGTGGAGTTGCCTGCTGTCGATCAGCACACTTTTATCATTTGAGTTTTCTTTTTAGTTGTCTCATTTAAGTCTAGTACCTGAGCTTCAGGGAATAGCTGGCACTTTTAAGTGGCAGTTAAAAAAAAAACAAAAAAACAAAAAAACTTTCCTTTGTACTCTTTTTATTGGTACCTGTTGACCATAGACCTAAAAGGGAGAGTTCAGTCTCCCACCAGTCTGTTCTTTAATACCCCATTCACAGCATGACAAATTTGTACTGAAAATTAATCCAAAGAAATCCCAAAGGCACAGGTGATCTTTTTGGAGGGAGAAGGAAAAGGCTTTCGTACACTGAACTGTTTCATGAAAGGACTAACATCGACTGGATCATAAAACCGAATGAGTGTAGCTGTGATGCCAGCAGTTAGCATTAAAGTGCATTTATTCATGGCAGGCACTGCCAGTTTAAACTCAGCTGTAGGTTGGTGGGCTTTCATTTACCACAGAAGGCTTGTCATTGTTTACATGGCATTAATCCTTGAACTTCTGTCTTTGAAGTATCAATTTAATGTAAGTTTAATTAATACACTGAGAAAGTGAGTTTATAAATGGACATGTTACTGCATGATCTGTCTAGTTTGCTCAAGTGGGTGCTGGTCATTGTCTAGGGTGAGCTGTGGGTCTGCAGGAAGGAGGCTGTGGATGTAGGAGCCATCATGTCTGGCATAGCTTGGTCCTGGGCCATGCTGCTCCATGTCCTCTGTGGGGCTGGGTCTCCTTGTTCCAGAAGCCTGCATTGAGACACCTCTTGGTAGGTCATATATGAGTGTGGCCAAAAAAAAAAAAAAGGAAGAAACTCATTTTCAGGGAAGGACACTGTATTTTGCGGCCTGGTTGCTTCAAAGGCAGAACATAGGATGGACAATTTTCAGTGCCTGCCGTTAGGTTTTAGGCAATAGGGCAAAAATTAACAGTTAAAACTTTTAAATGGATGGCAAAGACCTGCGAAGGACATTGCTAAGCAGGCTGGGGAGACTCTCATGGGATAATTTCACCTGTTACCAGAAACATTGCAGTCTCTCTGCTTTTCTTAATTCCACTGACAGAACAATAAACTCTGACGTAAATATCCTGAATTCTGGAATAAGTGCCTTATAGATAGAGCCTATAGCAACATGTTTCACACTCAGATCTCAGTTTAACTCACAGTGACATTGCTCAAGTTCACATTTGAATTTAATTTTCATTGGTTGGGACACTGTCCAAATTTTTTTTTTTTTACAGTATTTGGATCAGAGTAACATTTTTTCTACTCTTCAGCTTCACTTCCCCTCTTCCACCCCACCCCCTCCCTTTATTTATTTATTCATTTTCCTTTCCTTCTAGATCAAAAATTCAAAAATACACTAGATTTTAGTGCATTTCTTTACATACCTGTCCAGGATGCTTTTTGACTAGGCTATACGGATTGGTGAACTACTTGGAATCAATCAGTCAGCAGTTCTGTCTTGCTCCCCACAAGTCCTGAAGTTGTTTTTATTCCCTCTGTGAAAATGACTATGTCAGCAGAGAGTATAAAAGGAATCAAATTATACTTCATCTTATTAGAAAACCACCTGAAAGCCAGTGGAGACATCCCACTCCTCTTTGCCTTCCAGGTCTTTGATCCACTTGAAAGGCCTCATCCACTGTCAGGAGGGCTTACCTCCCTGCATACTCAGCACTACAAGAAAGTATATTTAAACTGAAGGTTAATATTGAAAATGCCCAGCAGAGTTTTCCCTACATTTCACCTTTTTCCCAGTGCTTTATTTGGTTCTTCTAGTCACAGTCCTAATATTGCCAACTTCAAGTCTTGTGAATCCAAGAGGCAGCTTCCATTTCCCTTCCTCCTCTCTAGAAAAAACCTACAGGATTTACTTAAATAACAGGGTTCAGCAAGCAACTAATATTGTTCCATCACTGGATCTCAGAAAACTCTCCACAACTGGCAGGGTTGGTACCACAACTATCTCTAACATGTCATGTTGCTTGTGGGACTTAGGGGCTTGGACTCCTTCCAGAGCAAGCCCAGAGGAGGGTCATAGAGGGGATCAGAAGGATGGAACATCTCTCCTATGAGGACAGGCTGGGAGAGCTGAGGTTGTTCAGGCTGGAGAAGATTCCGGGGAGACCTCATTGAGGCCTTTTAGTACCAAAAGGGGGCCTAGAGAAGAGATGGAGAGGGACTTTTTGCAAGGGCTTGTAGTGATAGGAATGGCTTTAAACTGAAAGAGAGTAGATTTGGATTGGATATTAGGAAGAAATTCTTTACTGTGAGGGTGGTGAGGCACTGGGAAATGTTGCTGAGAAAAGTTGTGGGTGTCCCATCCCTAGAAGTGTTGAAGGCTGGGTCAAATATGGCTTTGATATCTGCCTGGGCTCGTGGCAGATGTACCTGCCCATAGCATTGGAACTAGATGGTTTTTGAGGTGCCTTCCAAACCCAAATAATTCTTTCATTTTGTGATGAACAGCCTATCCCTGACAGTTACTTAATCGGCACTGTGGTTGCAAACAGCGCTTGACCCAGTTCTTCCCCTTCCTGCTTAGGGCTCCTTACTCCTGGGGCAGCTAGGAATGGTGGGAATGTAACACAGAGAGAGGAGGTTTATGGGTTTATTTACTGACCTTCAGGATGCACCCTGCTGTGAAGAGTCTCTCGCTCAGGTACGCGGAGGCACATGGATGCACACGTGCACATTAAGGCTGCCGCGCTGCGATCATACAACCCCCTTTCAGAGCCCGTGCTCATCTCTTTAATATTTGATAGCTATTTGGCAGTCAGCAGAGAGGAGCAGAGCTTTGTGTTATGTAACTCCTATTAGAAGTTCGGGGTTGATAAAGCGTAAGTCGCATTTCTCATTATGAGAAATAAAGTGTGTTTCTCACTTCTTTGCATCCAAATGCCTGCCTTTGATGTCTGCACTTGGCCCTCACTGCAGCTAAAATCTCTTGTGGCATGTACTTCATAGCAATGTAAAATAGCAGTGTGTTCTTTGCCCTGCTAGTTAAGGAGATGCCAAATGATGTCAAGTTGCGGCTTAAAGTGCTTTTCCGCTCTACAGTCAAATAGCTGAGCTCTGGAAGCATATTACTGCTTTTTTAAGGATCTCCAAACCCAGTTGCAATGAGATTACTCCGTTCCTATTTCTTCTTCTGCCTTCCTCATAAACTTACAACTCCTTGTTTGCTTGCTCTTAGCGCAATGCAAGAGAGGGATTAAATGGACTTCATCTTCCCTTTTTACCTTGATGCTTTAGTGCATTTCAAAATGAAATAGGACTGTGATAAATTGCACCTTGAAGAAACCAGCTTAGAAGGAAGTATAAGTTTTAGGAAAAAATTAAAGTGGCTAAAGCAGCAGGCAAATAAAACACAATTTGAAAGCTTATAACTCCCTCCACTTCTGTGAATCTGAGATTCTCTCCTGGACCTGTCCCCCTCCTCATCTACGTTCTTAAAGAAAATCTCTCGTTATTATGCTATTTGCTATTATGCCCTGTGTTACCACAACACTATATTCAGTACTTTAAACTTTACAGGGTAGGAGAAATGTCTGGTATGACCTTCAGTCTTGGCTATCTTTCTTTCTTTATCTTTTAGAATTACTTCCCCAAATAGTCTTTATTTAAGCTTTTTGTTTCATGTGGTGTTGAAGCCAGTCCTATGATTTCACATATAAGATTTCACATATATTTTTAAGTTGATAGATTGAACTGCAGATGACAAAGACTCTACATTATCCTGTCAACCAAACTGGGGTATTTTATTAATACCCCAGGCTTAAAGGCTCAACTTTTTTCTTCCTCCCTGTTAGAAGTGAGCCTGTTGTTTGAGAGAAGCAGCTGGAAAATGGTGGAAAATGTCTGTCTCTCCCCTACAGCCCAGATGTGCTCAGGAAGAAGGGGCTTCCAGGGAAAAGGGGGCAGCTGGGTCTTCCTGCCCATGCAGCACTTGGTGGTTTCTGTGATGTGCCCACCTGTGCGATGTGAACTGAATTGAGACCATGCAATCATTTCCCAAAGGCTGCTGAGCAGCAGTTGCCTGTGCTGATGGCTTTTTGTGTTACTGATGTAGACTGAAGCTGAGCCCTTTATGGGTGTTGTGTCTGGGGATAATGGTTAAGTGTGGTAACCAGTTTCCAGGTTACCCAATTAAATGGTCTTGCTATATCAGAAAGTGCTTGCTTTTTACAAACCTGCTGAGTGGAGCTTCTGTTTGCCAAAACCCACTCACTTAGCTCTATGAGGAAGACCATGAAGACACATCATTTTGAATAGCTATTACCAGTATTACAAAGAGCATAACCTGATGTGCACAGGGAAGTTTGCTTCCTTGTTTGCACTTGGGGAAGGATGTAATTTTGGAAAATAGAAAGGCAATATTATTTTAAGGTACAACTGTATTAGATATAAGATGTGCCTAATTTTATGTTTTAATAAGCATTGACTAATCAAAACTGAAATTAATGTGTTTGTAAGGAAAACATTTCTACAACTTCTTTTTCCAGGCACCAAATTACAAATATCTTAAATGGTCTGATCTCTAGAAGTTTCTTGTTGCTTGATCTTTTAAAATCAGCATTGAGATACCCTAAAACTGAGATTTTTAAAAATCATTTTTGACAAATAACTGATTATGCATTAAAAAATAAATATATATTTTGTTGAGGTAGGAGTTGATATGTCCCCCCCGCCATTCATTGCAAACCAAAACTATATGTGAGAAAATTAATTTCTAGTTTTTACAGCTAAGAGATTTTTTTCATAGCAGAAGGCCCATTTTTTTCCAAGAATATAAGACAATACTGTGCTTTTAGAAGTGGGAATTTTTGTGACTTAGGACATACATACAGGCTGTTTTGAAGGTAGTTTTGTACACAGTGGATTATGATACAGGGTTGGTGTCACAAAGAATAAACCCATGCAATTCGTCATGGGATATAATTGAAACCATGTCTTTAGCAGCATGAAAATGGGGCTTGGAAGTTTGTAGGAAATCCAGCAAGATCAATCAAGAATATTTCTAGTACCTGCCAAAACAGATCTGAAATTCCTGTTGAACTGCATCCTAATATGTCAAGGAATATAATACCAAACTAGTTAAAAGTACTAAAGTTTTTGAAATTGTAATAATATATTTTGCATGATTTGCAGAATATACCAGTATCAGGCATAAAAAGCCACCATAAATTAGGTACATATTCTTATGCGGTGTCTAATATATTAGGCAGAATATGCTTTGTAGTTACATTAAACACCTCCAGCATCAAAATTTAAGCTTAAGCCGAAGGATGAAAGTGGCCCACCTGTGCACTTTCTACACTGCTCTCATGAGAACAGGCGAGCCACCAAGTCAGGCAGAGCAACTCCTCTCCCCCTAAAGATTGCAGGACTCTGCTAAAGATTTTAAGATGAATGAATGGATATTTAAGGGTAATCTTGGGTATTCAAACTGACAGATGTAAGCAACTGGTGAATATGCACTTGACTCAAGTCAAGTGGGCAGTAACACAAAAAATGTAATGTCCCCAGTAGCATCTTGTAATCTCTGGGAGTGGCTAATGTTTGGATATAGAAACCTGGAAGGAAACCCCATCTGGGATATCATTCTCCTCTGAATAAGTAAAATTGAATAAATATTCATAGCATATAACGTGCACTGGGTGGTAAAACAGATGCATGTTAGGAGACTAAATTTCTGGAAGAAATAAGAAAAGTACCGATGTGACAAAAGGTTATTAAAAAGCAAGTGATTGTTAAAATAAGCTATGAAGAGACTGCCTCAGTAAGGTCTTTGTAGCTGTGGCTGTCTGAGGAGGTAAGAAAGGAGGTAAAAAAGTCTATAGCAAAACATCTTTTTTTTAAGTGAAAATTATGTCCATCCCTTTCAATTCTATCTGGGAGTCTAATAAAAGATATTATCTTTCAATACAAACCTTGTCTTTTGTGGCAAGATTTACATGCCTCTGTGACATGAAATCCATTAAGCAGATCTAATTAGACATCCATGCCAGAATGTCCTCCGAATTAATGAAATACATTGCAGTCAAAAGGAAATCTCAGAGGAGCACCTAAACGGGAATAATGCCTGCCAAGTTATCTTTGGTTACCTCCTTTTCCTCTGATAATGAAAATGTTCAGGCAGCCAGAATTAATAACATCGTGAATGGCAAATAATGAGTCCCAGAATGCTGGAAGTAAAAAGAAAGTTGGACTTGTAGCCCTTTTACAAAGCAACCAAAGGAGTAAAACTGAGCATCTCAACCAAAATGATTGAAGCCTAACTCTGTTTGGTACATAAATATCATCCTTCTATTTTCATACAGCATTATTTTTTTCCCATTTTTTTTTAGTATTCAAGGTTATAGCATGTCAAATATAACTAATGTAGCAATTTAATCAGGAGTTGCCTCTCATTTAAGGCTGAGTTATTTCTTCATTTTTGAGAGATAGATAGGTAGATAGATAGATGGATAGACAGATAGATAGATAGATAGATAGATAGATAGATAGATAGCTTTTTATAGATGTTATTCTCCTACGCCATATAGAAAATTAATGTCAAAGCAGTTAACAAAACCAGACACTGCTTCCTCTTGAAATAATGAAAGGAGAGACAGGCAGGAGAAAAAAATCATTACTAGAGAGTGGAACATGGGTTGGACAGGTACACTGTTCACTGGGTAAAAAATGGCTGGATAACCAGGCCCAGAGGACATGGGTGAATGCAGCTGCATCCAGCTGGTGGCCAGTCACTAGTAGAGCTGCTCAGGGCTCACTATTGGGGCCAGTCTGGATTAATATATTTATCAGTGGTTTGGATGAGGGGATCGAGCCTACTCTCAGTCAGACGACACCAGGCTGGGCAGGAGTGTTGATCTGCTGGAGGGCAGGAAGGCTCTGCAGAGGGATCTGGACAGGCTGGATCAATGGGACAAAGCAAATTGCCTGAGGTTCATCAACACAGAGTGCTGGGTCCTGCCTTTAGATCACAAGAACCCCAAGAGTTGTTACAGGCTGGGGCTGAGGGGAAAGCTGCCTGGTGGAAAAGGACCTGGAGGTGCTGGTGACTGCAGCTGAACATCAGCCAGTGTGCTCAGGTGGCCAAGAATCCAATGGCATCCTGGCCTGGATCAGCAATGGTGTGGCCAGCAGGACCAGGACAGGGATTGTCCCCCTGAACTCAGCACTGATGAGGTCACACCTCAAATCCTGTGTTCAGTTCTGGGTCCCCACTGCAAGAAAGACACTGAGGGGCTGGAGAGTGTCCAGAGAAGGGCAACAGAGCTGGGGAAGGGTCTGGAGCACAAGTGCTGTGAGGAGTGGCTGAGGGAGCTGAGGTTGTTTAGCCTGGACAAAAGGAGGGTCAGTGGGAACACTGGGACTCTCTTACAGCCATCTTAAAGGAGGTTGCATCCAGATGGGTATCAGTCTCTTCTCCCAAGTGACAGGACATAGGACAAGAGGAAATGGCCTCAAGTTGCACCAGAGGAGGTTTAGATGGGATTTTAGGAAAAATTTCTTCACTGAAAGCATTGTCAAGCATTTGGACAGGCTGCCCAGAGACGTGGTGGAATCACCATCCTTGAGTTGTTTGGAAGATGTGTGGACATGGGGACATGGTTTAGTGTTGGACTTGGCAGTGACAAGTTAATGGTTAGACTTGATGATCTGAAAGGTCTTTTCTTAATCAAATGATTCTATAAAAATTACTGTCAAGAGGAACAGAAGAGGCATGAGGAAACTTCCCCTCCATTTTGTGCACACATAAGCCCCTCTGCATTAGGATCCTTTCACTTGGGGACAATCCTGTCCCTGGGACCTGCCACCCCAATCTGAGCCAGCCGCTCCCTCTCCCCATAATCAGTGGGTATCCCTAGGGGAGCAGGTGTGGCTCTGCCTTTGCTTACTGTCACCTGTCCACTCCCCTGCAGTGGGCTGCTCTAGAGCTGGTTTGGAGATGTGAGCCCTGAGGAACACCAAGGGGGGTCCCCACTGCCCCAGGGGGCTCAGTGCCGTGGGTGACAGCCTCTGTGCACGCACATTTGCAAGGCTAGCCTCCAGTCATGAGTACCACAGGTTTTCATCGTCTCGCTCAGTTGGTCAGGCTCCTGGACATAGCCAGCACCATGCTGTGTATGGTTGTGGACATTTATTTAAGAGCTCCTGTTCTGAATTTAACTTTCTTGCATGTGATGAAAGGGGAGTTTCTGCCAAATACTGTAACAACAGAGAACACAATTTCTATTGCTTTGATTGTTTTTTTATTCCTGTGAAAAGAAGCCATATCTGCTCTAGCATCAGCAAATATGCAGCTTTTTAATGGCTTCATTCCCTTGCAATATTTGGCCTAGATAAGACCTGGTTGCTAATTATTCTGGCCCTGGTCCTTCCTTCCTCACCCCTGCTGAAACATACCCCCTGTCACAGCTTTAGTCAGCACACAGAAAAGAAGCAGTGTCAGGCCTTCTAGCTCTTCCATTATTTTTGACTGACAGCCTAAATTAAAATCCTTTACTTTGCTGACTTTCATTAAAAAGCAACAACAATTGGTGTTTGGGTGGAGGAGAGGAATAAAAAACAAAAAAATCAGCCTCCAAACATGAACTTTGCAATGCTTTTTACGCTGCATAAATAGCATTGCTCCTTCAAATCTGTAGCTGATGCTGCAGAGATTACAGCACAGACAGAGCTCCAACACCATAGCATGCCAGCTGCCCCGTCCTTCCCGGTTTGCACTGCCTCTGGCCACCAGGAATATGATGCCTGTTGGATAAGCAAAACAGCTAAGCCTGGGGAATGTTAGTCTTTAGGGACTCATGCCATTTAATTTTATTTTATCATGGGAAGGAGAAGATGAAGACCATACTCTGAAGTTTTCTACATTACTCTATGTGTGCATGTGCAAATGAGCATCTGGCTATGTGCTTTTTCTGTGCAGTTCTCAACCAAATGCAATGCCAGCTTTCCATGACCCTTCAGAAGTCTCCAGAATGACCAAGATAAAAGATCCCACAGCAGCCACTGGCCCTAGCCAAGGTCTTCTCTTTGAGAAAGTTATTTTTCTGCCTAAAATACTCAAAAGGGACAAAATTGCTTCATGCTATCAAAAAAAATTTATAAAGCAAAATGCCTAGCATGCGCAATTGGTTGCAATGTGCAAGGCTGCATATACATTTCTGCTATTAAACTAGGGGGTTAATTTAGGCTTGGCACATAATGAATCAAGGAGATTTATAAATAATTGCCTTGGAGATAAGTCATAGAAAGTCTTGCATCTGCTTCTTTGTTAGTGCTTCTGGAGTGTAGTCATTTTGGGAAAGACTAAAACTAGCTGATGTAGATATATTCCCCCTCCATAAGTGATCTTCTTGTGGACAGTTGATTTGCTTCAGAGCAGAGGATGCAGGGATTAGGATTTGCATGTGATCCTGTTGTCTGAGGGCTGTCCAGCCCCTACGATTCACAACTGAAGTTTTCATTGAATTAATGGTAACTGTGGATCTGTTTATGATGGCCAGCCCTGTCCTGACATGAGAAAATAATGCTTTCAACTTGCTTCTCACTCCCAGAACTGGGTAGCATCCTCCAAGCCCAGTTTCTGAGAGCAGTAAATGCACTTATAGCAAATTTCAGTGTCTGATAAGAATATTTTTTCCCATCAAACTAGAAGTGTGGGCTAACAGGCATTGGCTGGCCCTACTTCTCTCTGGAGTGAAGTGAGTGTAGCTGGAGCAGAACCCTGGCTGAAGGGTGGAGAAGTGTCTGTAAATGCACCAGATTCTTTGTTCTCCTCCCAGGGCTGTTCTGAGGTCCCTGCAGAGTCTCATAAATCCCAAGCAGCAGCTTGAGGCTCATGAGGGACCCACTGACATGAAGCCTTTTAAATCTGCCCTTTGGAGATGTAGGAGGAACAACAGTAAACCCACCAGAATAACAGAGCCACCAGAAACTGCTAATGTTTGCTAAGTCCAGCTTCTGCTTCCAGATGAGCCTAAGCTGTTTTCCTTTCTATTTTTATCTAATTATTTCTTCTTGGTTCTCAGTGTTTCCAGAGATTACTTTGTCCTTTTTTCATAAGCCATCAATTCACACTGTGATCTGAGACACTGAGGAAACAGAGGATCTGATGCCAAAATGTTAACAGGTTTAAGGTATCAAGAGGCAAGTCACAGGAAATAACTCATTTGTTCAGGCATTCAGAGCAAATGTTTATAAATTTCTTCAGAAATAATTCCCACTTCCCAAAGCTAAAAGGCAAAAGGCAGTTTTTTCTGTATGTATTGAGACTCGTATGGGTAACTAAGAATAGCCTGGAGAGCAGGAAAGGAAAAAGCAATCTGCTTTGAATTTGTAGAAGAGCTACCTTAGACATTAAGTAAAGAAGGATGCATTATGTCTAGGCAAAAGGACCTGGATTATGAGGACTCTGGAAAAAAAAATGCAGGCCTTTCTTGACTGGATAAGTTTACACTAAAGTGAATGAAATGCCAGAATCAGGAAATGGAAAGCTGAATGCTTTGGAAAGAGTCTTCATCATAGATCTCTTAGGAAACACTGGTTACTAAGCCTAATCGAAAAATATTTGCTCTACTGGAAAGGTGTGATCAGAAAGAGAAATGTTTAACTGAAAACAGGAAATCAACATATTCCTTTTTTTTTTCCATAACAGTTGAAACTTTTATTAGTTTAAATCTTATTGCACTAACTGTAGTCTGTTAAAAGATTTGAAATAATGTGTTTAAGCTTTTGTTTTGATTGGTGCAATTACATTTATTTAATGAAGTTAGGCCTGATATGCACAGATGCAAATGACAGCTGAACCACTCACATTCTGTCTTTTTATACATTCACCACCAGGTCCGGGGGGAAATGCATGAGTGACTGCTATATTGATCAGTGTAGAATGGGAGTAAACTTCAAGCACTCTTAGACAAAAATAGCAAAAAAGCAAACCTAATCAACCTACTTTTATGCAAAAGTTGTTTATGGTCTTTCTCAGTTTGGAATAAGAGTGGGTGGAATTGAGAAAAGCTCTGTGAATTTACACTAAATGCAGCGCACACCTTGTGCACTATTTGTGAATGGACTAGGACACCCCACAGAAAATGGACATTTTGCAGCTCCCATCCTCTCCTGTGGTGTCTGGCTGTTGCTGGCTGGTCGTTGCTGTGATCTGCTGGCAAGGTGCACCTTGCACTGAGGTTCTGGGGACAGGGGAACCCAGTGGCAGGTTGTGGGCTGTCCCTAAAGCCCCAACATTTAGTGTACCCCTGCTCCTCTTGGCTCATGCAGTCAGACAAATACCCACTAGATTGTCGCATGTACTGGACATGTAGACACTCACCATCAGAAGGGTCTTGATGTCATGCATAGGGGAAGCCGAGAGACTTGAATGCCAGGTTAAGACAATGATTGATCTAGGTCATCACGGGTCTTTCCATTAACATTCATATTTTCCTGGGGGAGCCATTTGTTCTGGTGTAGCTGGGTCCTGAAGAAAAACCCTAATACTATTCACAACTCTCTCTGATGACATTGCACAAAAATAAGCTGCTTCCACATTGCATTAAATTTGTCCTAAAACCAGTTTGGAATAAATATGGTCAAATCAATGCATATATTGACAAAGCATTATTCTCTTATAGTTGACAGGATTTGGGCCACTTTCTCATGTATTTCCAGCTTGAATTTCTTTGGCATTTCTGGATTAGCAAAGGCACACTCTTTGCCAGGTTCAGACCAGGTAGGATCGTGGTGCTGGGGTCTTTTAGTGCAATTAGTACTGAGGTACTTTAAATTCACCCTGCTGAATGCAAGCTTAGGTTAAAGCCTTAATGTGGTTTTGAGTGTTGCTGCCTTACGCTTTTGGCATGGATTATGGTAGTTATTTTAGCAGTGTGGAGGGACATAAAATGATAGTTTAGGGCAGAAAAATAATGAAGTTACAATACTCTGTTGTAACTGCTGTAGAAGTAGAGGCAGTAGGCAGGGTCTGACTGTTTGCGCTGAACTCTGACCAAACAACCAGAAGCTGAGCGGCAGGTCTTCTTGGCAGAGGCAAGCATGTGGTTTGGTCCTCTGGGCAGAGCTGCACGGTGACCCCAGCAGCAGGCTGAGGTGTGGGTTTGCTGCTGACTCAGAGGCACAGGTGCCAGGAACATTTTGGGCAGCACGTTTGGTTTCATTTCAGCGTTTCCTGTTCAAAGACCACGCCGCCTCAATGTGCTTATGTTCTCAGATGTGATACAGTCACAGTGCAATGTAGGATGGCTCCAGGCAGTGAAAGCTGTAACTGCTTTGCCAGTGAAGTGGAAACTATGTATAATGCACATGGTATCAGTGACTAGTGTTTTATTCATTAAAGGCATCCTACTTCTGTACCGTGATGTCCTCAGCAGACCAGGCAGAACTTACACTTTGAATTGTGATCCAGAGGTTTAGTATGTATTTCAGAAGGCCTGACGTCATCTCCAACTGCACAGAGTATTAAAAGATTTTACCATTGGTGCACAATATCAATAGCCATGTGTATGAAAATAATTCATACCATCATTTAGAGGCACTTGTACTCTACTGAGATGCTGATTAAGGGAAGAATACAGTACACACCCAGTGTCAGAGGTCATGACATTACTGAGATTTTGCTCATCAAGTTGCACCTGGTCTTGGGAAAGCTTCACAGTTTTTCACCATCTCTTTCACAACCAGTTCTGCTGTCAGTGGCAACACTTGACTGTACAATGGTAAATATGCCTTTACCAAGTCAGGTTCATATATATTAAAATATCTGTTCTCTCTCCATCCTAGCATTTTTGCAAGCCCGAGTCTGCAATGTCAACAGATAAAATAGAGATGGAAAGCTATAAACAAAACAGAACAACACAAATGCTTCCCAAAAATCCTTTCTTACTGCTGCTAGCATTTCTATTTTGCCTATGATCACCTTAAAACCAAACAAATGGAAATGTTTGTGTTTTTTCTGTAAATTTCGGTGCAACATTTTTCATGGTTTCTTTTTAGGCTCCAACCACATATGAGCTCTTGAAGCCCAGACTATTTTTTGTTTAATCTTTTCATTTTTCCCTCCAGCTTTGCTGGCCAGTATTTGTATAGCATGTTGCTAGGCATACGTGTAATTGTATCTTTTATGGTTCTTGATATTTGAATGCTAAAGAAGAACTACACTATAGTTAAGTACTGTAAATATTATTATGATCAAATAGTAATACCTGGTTCAGATGGCAGTCTTTTAGGTCCCACCTGTGTTGCTGCTCCCTTGAGTAGTCCAGCCCATTTTGGTGGGCTAAGTCCTGCTAGCAGATCCAAACCTATTGTAAGAGTGTAATGGTCTGATTCAGAACTTGCAAATAACCTTGTCACACCCTCACTGACTCCCAAAGGAGTATTCCTCTGGTAGAACTGGTGGCATGCTGGCTCTGTGCATACAGGGAGGAAATTTCTGTGGATTGTTTCTCCAGGTTCTGTTTCAGTTTGGGGAGAAAAGGACTTGAGGCACAATTTCATGTATCGATGTGATTCGTTTTTTGATGCAGTGTCCGTCCTCGCGCTTGCCAGCGTGGCCACAGGCCAGCTCAGTTTATGCACTGCAGCAACGTGGATGGGTCGGGGCAGCAAGTCCGGCGAGCCGCCTCCTCCCCGTGGGTTCGCAATTCCCCCACGCCGGCGACGAGCGGATCGATGGAGAACGCAACCGCGGCGGCCAAAGAAAGGGCGACTCCTCTAGGCAGGGTATAACGGTGTTTATTGCAGGGAGGGGGAGCACGGAGCTCGGCACTCTCTGACCCCCTGCCCAGAAGAGCCCCGGGAGCAGGTGTGCACGAGCTTAAAAACAGGGGAGGGGACCGGGGTGGCGACAACCGGTCAGCCAGTTACAATAATGAGGAGTATAACTGGGGGTGTAAACCTAATAACTGGGGGCCAACCAAAAAACGAAGAGAGGGGATTGCCAGGGCCCCAGCCTATCACTCGACCCCCTCCCTGGAGCTTTCTAGAATCCAGGGAAGGGTCCTGGGGTGACAGACAGGGCGCCCAAGGGGAGAGAGAGGAGATTGACAATTAGGTATAAAAGGGGGAAGAGATGACGGACATATAATGGACTTTCTCTAACTCCGGGCAGACAGGTTACAACCAATACTAAAAACAGGGGGGTACAAGGAACAAACCATTACAGAAAACTCAATATAAATTACATTAAATAGATAAAACAAACGCACACCACCACAGTTTTTTTTATAATGACCAAGGCTCTTCCTTCCTGCAATCCACCAAGGCAACCAGACTTATGTATTGCTCTCAATACCTCAATTCTGAGGTATTTGAAAAAAAATGTTTTTCCTGACAGATCAGAAAGATAAATTGCATCTGTTTACTTTCAGTATGTCTTTAAGACAGAGTGCCTCAAGTGCCAGAGCGGGCTGTGGGAGGTCTCTTTCATTGGTTTTAATTAACATTACTTTGCCTCATTAAAATTGCTTTGTTCCACCTGAAGTGGAATAAACTATCATTGAAACAAAATATGCATTTCCAAAAAGGAATTAGCACAAGTTTTAAATGAAAGTTATGAAAATCTGCATTACATTTAGATATTCTAACTTGACTGTGTAACAAAAGCATGATGCTAGCCTTGTAGATGTCAGCTTTGTAGGCTTGCCTGCCTCTATACTTGTATTTAGGAATAACATCTCTTCTTGTTGTTATTTATAACTCCCCAGACTTCCTTCTTGCCTCCTCTCACCTGCCAGTACTCTTGTGGCTGCTCACTGATAAGAGTGACCTTTCCCTCCCCACCCACTTATTCTAATCTCCATTCCAGCTCTCAGTGGCTGAACAATGTCTCTCGGGCATGATCTTTACATCCCTCCTTAGAGGACAAAGTGCAGTTTTTCCTTTTGCAATCCCCAAAAATGTATAGAGATATTTATGTGATGAACTGCCGAACAATTGCTTTCAGTTCACCATTAGCAAGGCACCTTGCTTTCAGGTTTTTAACATGTGACCTCCACATATCAAAATGACTTTTTCAGACATTGGAAAGCTCAACAAGATGTGAAAAGAAGTTCAAGTGAAAGCCCAGGACTGTGTCATAATGACACTTAAAAACTGGCCTCATGGCAGCGCTCCTCAGGAGAAGCACATTAAGACTGGAACACCACACAACCTCAACATTTTGTAATCTTAAGTTACCTTAGTACTGAGGCGTTGTTAATGCATCAAATCGCTGGTTGTGTCTGAACGGGAACACAAAAGCTGCCTGTTAGAAAAATTCACAACTAAAATAGCTCTTTGGAAGGAAGCTGACCAGTGTATTTTGGGAAAATACTGTAAATCAAAGGAAGCAAATATTGTCAATTTTCTCTAGTATTTGCTAGCTCTTGACCTTTGTGAGAGACCAGCACACCTAACTCTTGTTGCAGAGGCCCCCTCCATACGGTGAGGGGAGAGGAATAATCAGTTTCTGGAAGGCAGTTTGATTTCTGTCTCTTTTCAAGAGAAACTCCATCTTATCATTCTTCATTGCCTAAACATGGAGGCAAAGGTGATTGCACTTTCAGTTTGGAAGCCTCAGGTAGGTTTCTGAAGTCAGGAGGGCTGATTCTAAGCCCATGTGCGTAACTGTAGCTAGATCCCTTGTGGTTTAATCCAGACATAGTTTACAATGACATATCTGTGCTAATCTGCATAAATCTACAGGTAATAACCTAAATGACTCATTCATCATTTATTCTCCAGAAGTCCTAAATGAACTAGTTGTGGTCTCACAGGGTGATACAGTTTATAAAATGAGAATGGTCAAATACTATGTAAAATATAGCCAGAGACATAGCAGTGGTTATGCTAAGGAGAGCTCAACCTGGACAAGGCAGGAATTGCAGGCTGCTTCTGGGTGAAGAGGTGAAGAGGTCTGCCTGGTGTTTTCCCAATGCATTTGCCTTTGCACCTTTTCCCTATTCTTTGTTAAGTTATCTCCGTCTCACTGTTCTCTCTGTGATTGGCAAAGCAAGATTCTTTCAAACCTCTTGAAGACATCTGAATGTTTTTGCAGTGACAGGTTCAGTGGACCTCTGGTGAGTCCCAGACTTTGGAGTTGCTTTCGAATGACTTTTCTTGATAAAATGACATTTCTGGTATATGAGTGCAAGTGGATCATCAGCAAAGGAGAACCTACATGATTTTAGAAGCCTGGGTGCTGGCAATCAGCAGTATTTGAAAGAAACACTCTTGGACCACCAGATGTTGTTTAAATACTAAAGGGAAGAATGTGTGAAAAGGAGAAAAGGAAAAATGAGAAATTTGAGAAATATGAGATGGTGGAAGCAAACCAGACGACATGCAGCCTGATAGAAATACCAGCCCTTTTTTAGATACCCACTGAAAAAAAAAGTACAGGAGAAACTTCCTCTTGTAGCGCAGAAGAGAGAGCCACTGGAAAGATAGCCCCTGGAGAGATACTTGAGGGGTTACAGCTTGTAGAATTGAGGATTTAGTCTGCTGATATGAAGTTCTTCAGTCATCCCAAAGTTCAAGTAACATGGGCAGTGCTATGTTTAGGCGAATGAATACAGAGAATTTAGCAAGAAATCTGTCAGCTGTCTCCCTAGCATAAAAAAATTTGAATGAAACTGTAAGATTGGCAAGTTTCCACCAATGGTTACTAACAAAAGAGGAAATTGTTTGAGTAAATGTTGAATTATGCAAATTATGGAAGACTTTGGGCAAGGACATGGAGAAAAGCCAGTTTGGTTTTCTTAGATATCATTTCAAGTGAATGAAGGAAAAAACCACAGAAGTTAGGAGACACAGGGTTTGGATAGATGACTGCCCCTCTGAGATGAAACTGGAAGTTAAGGCTCTATGGGAGATTATGCCTGACATCTGACCCAGTTCATAGAGTCCTATACATACAAAGTGCAAGGAAAAGGAACTAGATAATTCATCAGAGGAGACATGAAACAAAAGAGAGAGCAGTAAAGAGTTCAAACCTCGAATTTTTTTGCAAAACAAAATGAGTCAGTGTGATATAGAATGTCAGATAAAGAGATCATCTTAGTGCTTAGGAATTGCATTAATTCTTCAGACAAGATGTAGGAATGAAACATTATCCCTGAAGAAAAGATGCAATTATGGTACAAATGCCATTTCTAAAAACTAATAGGTTGGTTTCTAACACTGAAATATTAAGGTCATTGCTTTCTATCTTGGTTATGAAAGACAGAGAGGGCAAGAAGGGTGGGGAGAGAGTGAGGAGAATCTACAGTACAGTCTGCGTAAAGCCAGTGCTGCCTGTTGTATGAATATGGATAACGTTGGGATCCTGAAAGCATGTGGGTCAATATTAATCAGCAGAGCCGCAGTGAGCAGTGTGGTGGTGGATGTCCTCAGATCGCTCACAAGGTTAACAGAAAGGGTAAAATCCGTAAGGTGCTGCTTACATTTCTGTCTGATGGGTGGAAGGAAGAATGGCAGGGATATAGGGCATCACAGTGGGGGACATGCTGCCTCCTGAAGACAACGATAACACCTTATTAAAGTTTGAATAAAAGATGGATGAGAATATCCTACCTCAGGAAGCAACTGCTTTCTAAAATTTTCTTACAATGGATAAAGAAGTTTTACCTGAGTGACTGGTGAGGACCCTGTAATCACAGCCTGGTTACATTCAATATGGGCATACAGGTGCCTGGCATTAAAGAACAAGTAATAGACCTGCTTTGCTTCTCAGAAGCATCAATACACAAAGCGGAGGAAAACGAGTAGTAAAATAGACTGTGGGAAAATCTTTTGCAATAAAAATGCAAAGAGTTTTTAAAATGGATTTTATTGGTTGAGGAGATATATATTCTATTACAGAGTGGGACATTTTTTGTCTAAAAGCCCATTCTGTTTCAGGATTATGAAAAAGGCAGTGATTAGAAATGAAGAAGCACTATCATAGCTAAAAAAAAAAAAAAAAAAAGCTTAGGAGATGGTAATCAATATAAGTTAGAAGTTACAAAGTGTAGATAATTGATGAGGGAAGCTAAAGACATCAGGGAAAAATCAATGGTTAGCAGAGCTGGGGACAGTAAAGATTATTTAAGTATGTTAGAAAAAAAGATATCGCTGCAACAGTATAAGGCATTACTTGATGGAGATGACAAAATTGTTAATGATGCAGAAAAGAGAGTTCATCAATAAACATTAATGTTCTGTATTTTTTCTGGAAAAAAGTGAGGTTACGTGTATGAAGCAGATGATGCTGGTAATGTACTTTCCAGCTCATTGGTAACAAAAAAGGACATCGTGCCTTCTAAGTTAGGGCAGACTTACAAAGCAATTACTATGACTTGCTGAACTGGCCCATTCATTAGGAATGCCTCCTAATTCAAAGAAATGATGTAAATTAAGGTAGCAAATGGAGAACTTATCTCTGTACATGGGTGGAGTTTTAGAGTATTGACGATATTATAGATGATGTCGGAGATCATAGTTACTAGATTGCAAGACATTTAGGAAAGGACTGACTTCCGCACTCCACATTCAGTTCTTATGCTCAGTGTGCTTGTATCTTCTTGAAGAGTTATATGAGTGGAAGTGGAAAAGGGCTTTACTCCAAGTGTGGAAGACGTACATACAGCCACATCAGAATAGTTAAGGGACCAGATTATACTGAGAAGTTATGTGAAGAATAAGATGACATAAAACTCTGAGATGGCAATATCAGAAGTTCTCAGGTTTTTGTCTTTTTTGCCCATTGATTTTCACATGAACCATTCATATGAATGGTTTCAACAGTGGATATAACATATTGCATAAAGTGATCAGTACCAATGGTCTTGTTTTGATAACATTTAGGAAGGTGAAATAGTGGTAACAGAGATGAAAACCACTGGCAACAATCCCTTTTCAGTGATAGATCTCTTCAACTTTCTCGTAATCATCTGTACTTCACCACAGAGCTACTGATACCACAGAATGGAGGGAAATTCTCTCTCCTGGTTGTGAAGGTGACACAAAAAACTTGTCTGCCTTTATTGTGTTTCATATTAAATAACGTCAGGCCAAAAATAAAAAACATGATAACAGTAAGGTAAATTAACAGCTAGGAATGTTTACAGTTTATGACCCTCCTGGGGGCTCCATGTTAGAAGAATTGTTATTCTGCTGGGTCTTTTCATGTCCTGCAGCAACCCATGAAGAGCCAACATTGGCTCCCCACCTCCTCCTTCTCTCTGATATGGCTTTGCAGCCCCCAAGACCTTATGGCTTTTTCTTCTGAACCTGTTTCCAGCAGAGCCTTATTCCAGAATGTCACTGCAAATTGCAAACCTGCCTCACAGGGCTTGTGCTTTTGCTAACCTCACCCTTTGGAACTCGGGCTGACTTGCGAAGTCTTGAGTCAAGACACCATCGTGGTAAGATTGGCTGTAAAATCTTCCAATTTGGGGTTTTGGGGGCTTCTTATCTGGGGGCATTAGTGTGCAGTTACAACATGTTCTGAAGCTCTGTCATTCAGTGACAGCTTCTAAAAGTTGATTTATATGATTCTTTATCTATAACTGCTGTTTATTACATATAAAGGCAGCAATTAAAGTAAAGTGGTTATTTTAGGTAGCTCTCATTAACCTTAAACCCTGCATTATTTCTACACGTAGCTTAAATTGTTGGGGCTTTTCCCTTAACTTGGCTTCCTTTTCTGTTATTTTGCACTCTTCTTTTTGCAGACATTTCTTGTATAAATCCATGTTCTGCCAATACACAGAAGGACTTTCTGAGCAAGATTCAATTGTAATGCCATTTACATGTGTATTGCTAAAGTAATTATGAAAAGGATTGCTACCTTTTATGTCTCCACAATCGAGTGTATCTTATCAGTGAATGAGTAACTTTCCAATTGTACAAATGGGTGGTCTGGAAGATTATTTCCCATATTGACATGTTATTTCAGTCATTTCCTTCCATATGGGTTTTCTTTTTATGCATTTTCAAAACATTTTATTTCCCTTCACACTGGGTATAGTCTTGATGAGTCTCAAGATCTCAGAAATTGATAGACTTTCCACATGGAGCTTTCTCATTTGCACATCATGTGGTGATGGTAATGAGGGCAGTCGTGAAATGCCAGTGTGACAGCTGTGGGTGACACTGAGAGGCTGGACAGGCACATGCCATTCCTTTTCAGCATGTGCAGCATCTGCAGAGAAAATGAGCTTAGAGGTAATAATACCTGTGATGTGAAATAAGACAAGCATTTCGTATCGATTGGCAAATCAGAACGACTCTACTTGTGCTCCTGCTAATTTCATGCCCATTCATTTACAGTTAGACACAAATTATAAATCTTCTGGGTTTGGGTTTATTTTTCATTCTTTCATATTATATTGTGAACTCCACCAAAAGGTGATTTTATGCCTGGGACACAAACATGTGGAAAATTAACAGAGCTTGAGAAAGGCAGTAAAGCTCTGCCAGTGCATTAATTATCTGGCAAGTTTATCTAAAAATCTGGTAAATCACCCATAACGTCAGCAGACAGAAGAGAGATTCAGATTTAGAGAGACTAAATTAGCAACTAACATTTTAGATGTGATGCTTACTTAGACATGTAAGTAATAAGAATGGTTTCTGTAATAATCATCAGAATTCTGTTACCTGACAATTAATCCCAGGAGAGACAATTCTGATTTCTTCAGCTCATCCTCTTTGATACCCTACTTAGAATGTATGTAAAGAGCAGAACATAGAATGATTTGACTTTTCTCAGCAAATTGTACATCCATTTAATAAAATAAAACCCTGCATTTTAGTGTACTTTGCTAAAGGGAAATTCAAACGTCATAAAAAACTTCTAGAATATACTATGTTTAAATGACACAGATTATATATTTACTAGTGGAAGATAGGACAAAGATGAGGTCTTTCCCAGTGCCTTCATTTCAGTTATTTTTCTTGTTTCAGCTTACAGAGAAGTCATTATAGTGGTTGGGCGACAGCACAATTTCCTTGGAGAGCACTGGAGCCCATGCAATTCTATGTAGAATTTTGACTATACTCTGGGTTAAAGTAAAAACACAGAAGAAGAAATAACAATTAGACACAAGTAATCCACAGTAACACTACTGAAAATAAGAGAAAAACAGCTAATATATTTTACTTCACAGTAATGGTCTTTTTATTTGAGTTTTCCACAGACTTAGATTCTTCTCTAAGTGACATATTAGGATGGTATTTATTTACAGAAGAACGTATTTGTTACTCATCTTTGGCTCTAGAAAAACAATTTTCTCTGTATTTCTTTTAGTAAATGGAATTGTGCCCAGACACACTCTCAGGGAGAAAGCACTAGGTAATATATGCATTTTTTTACTAAAGTGTACTGCAGTCAGGCTGGATGATACTATTCTACCTCATGCCAAGGTTTAAATCACTGGGTTGTCTAAAGGTAAGCCAACAGGGGAAAAAAATCTCAGCAGTAATAATTTATTAAGAAAACTGTCCTCAGGGCAACAGTGGAGAACACGTCAGTATCTGGGAATATGGCACCTCCTTGCCTGGTTCCATACAGATGGCCCTGGTGGTGTTTCTTTTCTCTGGGCTTGATGATGGAATGAAAGGGATTCTAACCATCAGCAGCCACTCAGGTGGGTTGCCAAGAACAAGCATGGGTACCCATGAGGACTGTCAGGCAGGTGCAAGGCCTTTTGGTGCATTTTGGTGCATGCAGGCAGGGCGGCAGGCAGGCAGGATTGCCCCCACAGGCGTCAGCAGTGGCCAGCACCCTTGGAAGCGGTGTGCTCGCAGGCAAACTCAAGTAATCCTCTCTCTTGTTGCTTCTGCTCTGCTGCCTCTTGAAGACAGTGGTGGTGAGAAGTTTATTGAGATTTTGTGCTCAGGTTTTGGGAAGGGAGGAAAGGTGGCTGTTCAGCAGGAACATACTGTGAATGTGGAGGGTGTGGGGCAGGCAGACTCTCTTATACAGACTAGCAGAGTTCACTGCAGAGCCTTTAAATGCTATGTGAAAGGTGACTAAGAAAAACAAGCAATAGATGCAGGAGCACCTGCTCCTCAGGCAGAAAATTGGAGGTGAAGCACAGAGAGGTTGATAACTGCTCCTTTTGCTGAGCTTCAGCTGGGAACAGGTACTGTGTTCAAGGCATTTGAACTCAGATACACAGAAATAAATGCAATTTTCCTTGTCTGAGTTCTTCTGGTGTTCATGATGGAGACAAGGGTGAGGAGCTATAACAAATCAGCATTTCCATGGTGATGCTCACTTGGAAATGGGAGCTGTTTCTCCATGGGCACTTGAGAATGATGCACAGAACTGTCTAAGTACACTGCAGATATGGCCAGTGTTTCCCAGTTAAGGGCTATGAGAGTTTTTGGTCTGTGCTGGCTGCCAAGGCCAGACTCATTTTAAAACTAGACATCTACCCTGAAATGCAGTCAGCAAACACTCCCTCATAGTCACGTGCTAGTGGTAGAACTTCCAGAGGTATGTTCTCCTCCTTGTTTGAGACACCGCTCCCAGAATACGATGAAATACTTAATTGAGCTGCCTGTTTCTCTCAGTTGCCTAGAGTGGAAGCCCCTGCACTGCCAGAAAAGCCAGATGCCTACTTTTCAGGGTGGGTGAGATACATCTGGTCTTCAGAGTCGGCATTATGCTGAAAAGTCACCTTGTGTGATGATACCACAGCTGCTACAACTGTGAAGTTGGGTGATTTTAAAGACTCGTTGAGTCCCATTGTCATTCATGAATTAACATGTAAAGGCTGAGTTCCTGTATCTTAGAGTAGGGGATTCTAAGGAAGCGTTTCTAAATTGGAAGAAAACATGATTAATCAACTTCTAGGTATTTCTGTTGCTATTACACTGGGGTTTTTTACTTACCAGTAAAAAAAGTATTTGAAGTACTGAGTACGCCTTCCTTATATTAAGAAGATTTTGTAGAATATCAGATGCTGATTATGAAAAATGCCCACTGAGCAGAGGATAGAGAACAACGGGCATTTCTGTTTCACAGTGTCTGTGAGGAAAAAAGGGTGGTTTCATGTCAGAGTGAGAGTGAATTAGATGAAAATTTCAGTGAATTGAGAGCTAATAACCACTGTGCCCCACAGACTCCGAAATGCTTTGAGTTGAGTGAAACATTTTGTTTGACGTGGAATGAAAGATTTTATTTTGTTTCAAACAAATTCAAATACTCTATGAAATAAGGAAAATTTGTATATGGAAGTAACTTCAAATGAGAAAATCAAAACCTTTCATTTTCAAAATGTCAAAATGAAGCCTTTCCATTTTTCACTGATTTCTTTTGTCTGAAGCTAACAATTCAGCAAATTTGATACGAATTCATGAAATATTTATGTGATGATGAGTCTTCATTTTATTTCAACAAATAGCTTACAGTTAAAAACTGTGCAGAGCTTAAGCATTACATCATGTTGTCCAGCCAGCCCCTTAACAAGACCAGGTTCTTCAGGTTTTAAAACCTGAATAAAGTCTGTTACAGACACTAATAAAAATGACAAATATGTATCTTTCTTCAGAAAAATATAGACTTTCTGTTAAAATGTAGAGTGAGATACCTTAACTCATTGAAAAAGACTTAAATTACAAAACTGGGCAAAATAAATAATTGAAATGATGGAGCACGTCACATAAAACTTAATCCATTTACTGATAACTGAGTATTTTTAAAATCTGCTTCTGAGAATATGTCTTTACAGCTTTTTCTGCAGTTCTGCTGTGTATGTCCTTTGATTTGGCCCTGCTCTGCTAGAGTTTTTTCCACCACAGTTTCACCAAAGGGGCTGGGTAAACACTGAGCACATAAATTGCAAATATATATGCATGACTTGCCCTCAATTTGCATGATTATTGCAGCAAATATAAACCTGGCATAAGGCAAAACAACAACCTATTGATAAGGCTGATTGAGGCAGGCTTGGGTGCCTAACTCTTTTTTGGACAGTGTCTTGATTTATGCTATAAATAATCAGGGTAGGGTTTTATGTTGAAGCCCTTGTGGGGGAGTTAAATGGGATGGTCTAACCTTTGAACTACCTTTGGGCTCCAGTTCAGAGGGATGGCACTGTGTTCAATGTCACAGTAAACATGAAAGGGACTCTAAGGGATGGGAGGAGTGATGCAGTATGCCCTTGTTGCAGTTGATTTTTCCTTGGGGATCTTTTTCATGTTTCTTTTTGCTGATAGGCTTCAACTGTTTTTGGGAAACATTTTCAGAAAATGATCAGGAGAACATATGCACATACAAAATTTATAAGTAGCAAAGAATATTTTCAGAAGGGGGAGAAGAGGCACTGTTAACATAATACATGCTGGATTTGTTTGTACATGCATAGTCATATACAGAAAGAAGAAATGTTATTTGTTCATAGCATAGGTGGAGTACTTAATTATGTGGAACCTTTGGGTTATGGTTGGAGGGCACATTTAATACCTAATGCAATTAAAGAAGTAGAATCTATAGAGAGTACAAGATAGTATTAATGTAATTGGAGCACCTTTTCTCTTTGCTAAAATGATTACACAAGAGTGCCTGTGCCAAGTCTAACATGTTCTTCATGAGTGTAATCCTACTTGGTTTTGGGGACAGTTTGAAGGAGTCCTTTTGTATATGTCTGCCACATCATTCTGTGTACTGAGGAGTAAATCTCAGTATGAAGCATGTGCTTCTGTGGTTTCTGATAAATTGCAGTGCAGCCATGGCTTTGGTCTTTTTGTTTTCACTTCTGGCTGCTTTAATACCCTGGGAATTCTGGCTTTATAATATTAAAAATGAGCAGAGTGTAGAAAGCAGCTACAAGTCTCAATGCATATTGTTCTTGGAATTTACAAGTGGCATCAAAATGCAGTCAGAAATCACTCATCCCATAACTGGAGCAAGAAAAAAGCAAGGTACACAAGTAATTCCTCTCCACTGATGGACAAGGTCAAAGCTGGGAGGAGGGATGTCGAAGCATGGAGAGTAGATTCATGGAGCAAAGCCTTCTGGACTTGGCATGCCTCTTGGTCTTCCTGTGTACTGATGAGATCTCTCAAATATAGATGCAAATTTCCCATGTCACACCTTGCTATCGAGTGCAAATTAAGTCTTATGTGAGGGTGGCAAAAATAAACAGTTAGAAGGTGTATTAAACAGTCTTTGGGTTCCGTATCACATCTGTGGGAGACGGGCATACAAATGCTTTCTTTGAAATTAAAGCACGTGCAGCTGATAGTCTTCAAAGTTTCATTTTGGTGGCTTACTTTTTATTTTTATTTTTCTCTTAGAAATGTAAAGCTATAATCAGCTGGAGTAGTAGGTCACAGAATTTCATTTTCATGGAGGAGGGGAAGGGTAATAAAGACATTTTTCATTCACAGATAATGTTAATCATGCAGCATGAATGGGAACTGGAGCTCATTTAGCCTTTCTCTGCAGCCTCTCAGAGCTGTGCTTTACAGAAGAACATGTTAGAGTTTATGAAAGTTTCATTACTAGATTTGTCAGGCAACATTTGTCTGTTGTGAAAAAGACAAACCAGCTTAAACTGTGGAGATTAAAAGGCACGTCTCCTTACTCTTAGGTGACAGACCTTTGTGTCTGCAGCCTGCCCGAGGTAACAGACTCAGGCCTCACTTCTGAAATTAGGTATAGATTTCCAGCTGGCAGTGGGGAAACAGGGCTGAGGTCTCCTAGATAGGGATGTATTGACTGATGAATATTCCCTGTGTGGAGCTGCCTACCACAGAGTGCAGAACCCTGAATTTTAGCCTTTCTTGCCTTTTTTTCACTCTACCAGAGATGTTGCCTGCTGCAACAGTGTAAGAAATGGAGCAACTTGAGGTCTCAGCCCTGTGACAGATGTCTCTTGCTCCCCTGGCTGTGGAGATGCCTCACTAACTAAACCCAGAGTGTCAATTTTCAGGTGACAAGAAGTTTTGGGGTGTCACTCAGAGGGCCTGGTACAGCAGAAGTGTCCCAGGCTTAGCCCCAGTGCTCAAATCTTAGCCCTCAAAGCCAAAGGCAAAATGTGCCCAAATATCAATGTACATTAGGATGCCCCAGAGGGTTGGAGGAGCTCTGGTGGCTGATGAAATAGGTTCTGAAGGGTCACCTGCTAAAGGAAAAACTCAGCAATTTTTACCTTGCTTAGAAAATAATGTATGTCAAAAATAAGATAAAAATCTTGCCTTTGCTCAGCAGCTGACATTTTGAAATTAGGTCTTTCATTCTCTTGGGGGAAAAAAAGAAAGGTTTGCAAGAGGAGTTGTGGAGAGATCTGCCTCTAAGTGATGACTGTGGCAGAGTGCTGAGGCAGCTTGAACTCCTGAAGAAATTTGGGAGGCTACACTCAATACAGGGGATATGAACACAGCTTCCACTAATTTGGCCCCTGTTGTGTCCCCTCTAGAAGTGATACTGCATGAAAGGGTCGAAGCAGGAAGATAGGACACACTGAAAGACAGAGGAACACAAAAGAGGCACACACTTTCCCCAGTTTCCCACACGTCTAGTTCCAGATTGTAACAAATCGACAAGCCAAATTCCGTAAATCAAAATTTAGAATTTTATTTCAAGACTTAAATTCAGTCTCCAACAGCCACAATTAAAAGGGACAGCGTTGAACCCCGGGGTTTCGGGACTGGGTGAACGTGGTAACAGACTCTGTCACTCCGTATCCACTCTGTTCACAAAGTGTGTCCAGCACCGCTGGTTTTTATACAGCTTTTCGCTGAGAGTGGACGGCGACTGTAGAGCTCTTGCTTCGTGGTAGCTTCATTAGGTATTCATGTTCAGGTCCCGGGTCGGTTGAATAGGTTCTCAGAGTGGAGAGTGCCGGGTCTGGAGAAGGTTTGGAAATGTTAAATCGGGCTGGAACAGATCAGATACCAATTTTATCCAAATCATTCTATCGTTAGCGCGCCCATCTCCGGGGAAGGCATGGCCAATCTCCCCATTTTCCCATTCTTTTAGTTTTGTTGGTTCTCCTGAGGCTTTTTCCTTCCCTAACCCCGGTGTCCCCTTCTTGCAGTTTTAGTCTTTGTTAACCCTAAACACACTTTAGGTTTACAGATCTTAAATCAGACCGAGCGCAGATCAATTTGATATTGCATATCACTACATTTCAACGTGAATTAATTACATTTCACATTACCTAACACGAATTAACTTTAGGTCACATATCACACAGATGTTTGAAAAATTCTGTCATGGTCCCCATACAATTATGCCTCTACTCTCTGTGAGACGTGTGGTGTATTCCACAAAGAATTCGGTCACCTCCTGTCGGGGCTCCTTTTGTGCGAGTTTAAATTCCCTGGCATTCAGGTGGTTTTAGAGTTCTGGCCCTCTGCAAAGCTCTGTGCCAAATGCAGGAAAAGACGGAGTCTTCAAGGTTACATGCTTCGTTTATTAGTTCTTATCTTACAATTTTCTCAGTGTCCAAAAGATGTTTGCCGCGGCTCGGACATCTGGTGACTCCTCCTGTCTCTGGGCGGTCCTTATCTTTTATACTAATTGCTACGTATTCTTTAT